>NC_050186.1:16438401-16805901 GCF_008315115.2 Sander lucioperca | reverse complement strand
CAATACTACAGCCCCAGGCAGCCATTTATGAAAACCCATCTGGGCACTGATGTCTGTGCATGCAAGTGTGTGCGTGTCTGTATGTGTAGCTAAAAACCAGGGCATGATCGCAGTGAAACATTATGAATTAAGGTCACATCTACAGCTCAGGATGTGTGATTTATGTTCCTCTGCCTTGCCCTGTCATTGACTAATCACCTAAACAGAAAGTAACAGGTGCAGACTGATTTTGTGAAGAACAATTTCACAGATGAGACGCTCTGAATTTGCCATTAAACACGGCCAAGAAACAGCACTAAGCCAGCAATGACATGTAAATATGACAGTCCACATGATCTGAACAAGAGAAGACACCTCTTTAAATCCCTGCAAGATCTGCCAGCACCCTTCCTAAACCACCCTCGAACATCTCCCATTGTGTCCAACATCTAATATCAACCACGAACCGCTGTTAAATAAAGACTGGTGGCATACCGCAGCTAGGAATTTGCATGGACCGCCCGCTCTTGTGAAATAGGAAATGAAACATGCGGAGGCTTGGAAGCTCCGTCAGATTCTGGATATTCCTGTGGTCTGGCTCTCAGGATCTTGTGGCCGGGGCCTTTAATTCCTAATGGCGGAGAACGTCAGGCTCTAGTCACGACAGGAAATGCCTGCTAGGTGAAACATCCGCCCAAAGAGCATTCATTCAGAAGTGTCAAACACACTAGGTATCCCTATGAGCTGGATTGCTGCATGGGTAAACAAAGTGCTTTGTCATCATGACCATGTTCATTTGGTTAGAATCCAGTAAGCTGCAATAGTATTTAAAAGGTTTGATTTTACAACCTGGAACTAGTTCTGTGGAAACTAGTCATTTATTTAAATAAAACACTGCAAAAGCTGGAAAACAATGCACCTGTTAGAAAAGTGTAATCTTCTGGGCTTATGCTGTTGATTTCAATGCGTGAAAATACAAACATGGTGTGAAACACGCAATTCACACTTCGCTGTTTTTACCATAATTCACTGGCACCGTCAACCGGGACTGGCAAAGCCCAGAAAACTGAACTACATTTCTTAATAGAGTATGGAGGACATCTATGATGATGACAAATGTGAAGGTGTGTTTTACAATACTACATAAGGGCATGGATATACTGTATTTACAATATATAAACTGACAAGTACTGGTGATACAAGCTTCAAATTTACTGTGGCAATGCCTTCCGATGCAAAGATAATTACTGTTGTCTACTTTATGCTCCTAGCAATTTACTGAAAAGAATGACTCAGAAAATACATTAGTGTTGGCAGGAGTTTTAATGATTTGATGCTTTTGCCTAAACAAACAGAAATTCGCCATTATACACGGTAATTCCAGAATAAAAATGGAGGCAGATATATTGCAGTAACTTGATGGTGTTGATACTGTCAAACAGTGTGTGTGCGTGTGTGTGTGTGTGTGTGCGTGTGTGTGTGTGTGTGTGTGTGTGCGCGCGCGCGTGCGTGCGTGCGTGCGTGTAAATGTTGCTGTGGAGGAGAGGGGCGAGGGAAGGAGGTGTGAGCAAAGGGTGTCATAAGTAAGTAAATGCACATTCGTACACAGAGACACACTCACGGCACTCAGTCACTCTGCCTCAGTGTGCACTGTTGAAGCAAATTAAGGAAGCCTTGGCAGCCTTTTAATGGTCTGTCACAGTCTAACAGGTTTAGAGCACTTACAATGGACCCAGGCACTAAGCCCGACAGCTCGCGCTTAATTGTTCAGAACCTGTATGTCTGTGTGTGTAAGTGTGTGTATTGTTAGAGCCATTCTGTGCCCTTCTGTGCCAGTAACTAAAGTCATTGATTCTCATTATGAGGACAGATAAGATAGACACTTCCTGTCTGTCAGTCGGTCTGACAGACTGATTCAATAATATGAGTACTTCAGCTTATATGTTATGATGAATGTGGTGCCAATATCTATGTTTCCAACCACATTAATTTTAGAGAAAGTGATCTTAAAACCCAATGTATTCGTGCACAGTTACATTCTCATTCGGTTGAGCGTAGAAAGTTAATTGTGAGGCTATTTCCACAAAAAAGAAATTGTGGAATTTCTTAGCAATTCAAATAAACCATCCTCAGACAGAGACAAAGACATGCAGAGCACAAAGCCATAAGTAGATTGAGTTATTGACTCAAGCAGCTGATGGAAACAAAACATCAAGTGTCTCAATTTTCAAGAGGTGCCTGAAGAAATCAACAAAGCAAATAAAAGCATTTGTTTATCACTCTGTAACCCACTCTTTCAGCAAGCAAAATGGCCCACAAAGGAGGTGGCGGTGCCTAAAAATCCCTTCTAAATGGTTGGAGATTCTGAGCTGTGTGACCTAGAATATGTTTGACAATTTTCTTTTAATTAGGCCTCGAAGACACGACTCATTCCAACTGCTGTCCCGAGAGCTAAATTAATTACTGAGACAAAGCCCATTCTAGCTCATGGCAAAGATGAATCATTGCCGTATTTGGAGAATGAGCAATGCTCTTCATTCAAGGGCTGATGAAAAGAGACTTAGAGTCTAAAATGTAAGCTACTGTACTCCATCACAAAGTCTCCACAAGGATCCCCCAGCGGCCCCACACATGTACAGTACACATCAGCATCTGCTGCCTCTGAATTCACATTCTCTTGGATGGAATATTTCTTGGAAGAATGGATCAAAAAACATAAACTGGGACTTTTATGATAGTTACAGTACATCCAAAATCGGTTTTGTCCATAACACCCATCCATCACTCCCTACTTCCCTTCTGTCACACCTTACTTGCCTTTTCACTTTCAATATTCTGATCTTTTTGCTTTCCTGGGTGATCCACAGATAACAAGCTTCAACTCAACTGCCTTGTGCAGGCCATTAGCCAGCGGATGCACACTCACTCACTGCCAGCAGACAGGCCATTCATTCAGCTAAATGACTGTGTCATCTGTCAGCCTGTATAAATGGGTGTTTGTGAGTTATGGCTAATTAAGCTAATCACAACACCAAGGATTATGCCAGAGCCCAGGCCTCACAAAGAGAGACAGATGAAAAGGTGAGTTGATCGCAACTACCTGATGAATTTGCAAAGATTGGTAAATGCGACGATTTGTCATGGATATCTTTAATATACTTATTTTTGTCATATATAGGGGTGGGAATCTCTTGGCACCTCACGATTCGATTCCGATTCAGAGGCCAACGATTCGATTCTAAACCGATTATCGATGCAACAATTTTTTAATGTATATTTCCATGCGTGTTTTAAAAAAATATACATATAAATCTGAGTTTGCTACTCAGAGTTTGCTAATCACTTCTTAGACAAAGCAGCTCGACAAAGCTTAGATTTTGACATATACAATATTTGTCATACACAAGTTTTAATGAAATGTTTTGTCTACTGAGGTTTTTGTTTGGTAGTCGTTCCATGCTTAAGCCTTAAACATGCTTGTGAAAGTCACCTTCTCTCCCAGTAACCTTCCATGTCAGAGGCTCAGTCATGTTTAAAGGTGGAGAATTGGCTTCTTAGAACATGAAACATGAGGTGGTCAGATGTAATGTGCTAAAGTAGATGAACACCCTATATGTGTTTTGCCTAATTATTTTATGTATGTCTTATTAGATCACGTGTATATATACAAAAAAATGTTTTTCCTTTTGGCCATTTTTGTGTGTTTTTTTTCTGCCTAAACTCTAAGTTGTTGTCCATTATCCCATCCTCTTTCAGTCACTCTGTTTTCTGATTTGTACTTGTCTGGAGACAGTAACTTTTAAATAAAAATCAACACATAAAAAAAAGAAAAGAAAATCTTAAATAAAATAAATAATCGATTATTAACTTATCAGAATCGATAATCAAATCGTTCTAGAGAGAATCGCGATGCATCTAAGAATCGATTATTTTTCCCACCACTAGTCATATATTAAACAATGGGAACGGGAACTTGTAAAACAATAGCAGAGCACTACTTTGCAATCAGGGATTTGATTATACTTTCTGTATGTTTGTTGTTTCTGTCTATTCATCTCTCTCTGATTATCACTTATTTTCTCACACTTGCAATGCCCCTTTTTCTCTCTTTTCTGAGATTTCAGACCTTGTGGACCCTAACGATGTGCCAGGAATCTCTACTAGCAGGTTTGTATTGACTGAATGATTGTCCAGTGTGTGCTCGGCAAGTCTAATGAGGTAACAACCCGAGTTTGCTCGGGCGACAACTCCAAATTAAATTGAAGGGTTGACAGGGATGTCCATGTCCTGAGATAAAAGAGTCATAACCCACTCAAATGTTTTCATTAGGGTAAAAATGTGTCTTGTTATCTATGCCTGATAAGATGAGAATTCCCATACGGAAGGACAATATATGGTAATGGTCGGCCAGCAAACAGTTCTTGCACCCAATACGCCAGCAGTGGAGTATTTGTTATCCTAAAGGAGAGAAAAGCTAGTTTTGTCCTCTGCGGCATGTGTGTAGGTATGTGTGTCTCTATCTGTACGTTATGAAGAGAGATGAACTCTGCAGCAGTACATAGACGCAATGCGGGCTGGCCCTTGAGAATCAGAATTCATCCACAGTTTTTCCTCGCATATCTTGTACCAAAAGGACCAAAGGACTCTGGCACATACACACTCACATCAGCATAAGCTCTGATTAACTTGGTTATAAGCACGCTACATGGATGCAATTAGCTGAAGTAGACCATGCTGGTTGTGCAGTTTCTCCCAGTTGAATACAGTTACATAGACCAATACGGCTATTAAGCCAGGACAAATGCGAGACCATAATTCCCAAGCATGCCTAACATGCAAAATAATGAAACGCTATCACAAACAAAAGCAATATCTGGACTGCGGAGACCAAGATGATTAAAGCAATGTTAGAAACATCTGGATATTAGGTTTGGGAGATAATCTGTTGAATGAGGAAGCATACCATCAGAAATGAAACAGCTCAGAGGTCAGATAGAAAAATGTGTTTATATAAGCAACGAAAGTTGACGAAGAACACATGGTCTTTTTTTAGCAACGTCTCGCTGCTTCTTGCAGTCACACGCATGGAAGAGTCAGAAAAGGTAAGAGGCTTGCCCAAAAAATGTCTCAAAGCTAGAAGCTGCATATCAAATATCCCAAGAGCAACACTCCACAAGCAGAGTGAAAACTCAATTTACAATGTCTACACTTTACCTGACACCTATATCTACACCTTACCTTGTATGTTCACTGCATTATTGTCATCACCCATTAATGAGCTCCGTCACACCAACTGGTGGAAAGTACCTACACAGAATGTTTCCTTTTCTTTGCCAGTGTGCTTCTGATCAATTCTCCATAGACCAGAAAATCCATAATTTGCAGCTTAGTCACAGTCAAGGCAATAGGAGCCTTTGCAGCCATGTGGCTTTAAGTAAAGAATCCAATAACACCAAGTGCCATCATTAGTTTGTCAGGTTTTATTACACTAAAGTACCTGAAGGGTGGTCCACTCACCACAGCTGTTATCCAACCTGTTTAGCTGTTTGGTTAAGAGTAACAGTGATGTGAGGTGAGACACTTGGCATCCTTCAGTCACCACAGTCCATGTGTATCCTCCTCTGCCTCTTCCTCTCTCACCCCATTTGCCCTCCCCTTATTTGTATTGCTCTAATGTGTCCTCGGTCTATCTGTCTCTTCTGCTTTTTGCTGTCTACATCGCTGTCCCAATTCTACTGTACATTATTTCACTCTTAGTAAAAACATCAACGCAGCTAAATGTCAGATTATGAATACAATGAACATGCACAATGAACATGAACATGCTAACATTTGCAGATTAGCACTAAAAAAGTATAGGTGAGGTTGACATGAATGTCAAACTAAAGTATTAGACGTAGCTAGATTTTGACCTGATTATGTGGCCAGTGAACATAATGCAGGTAGCAATTATGTTTCCAAAAAATGTATTTGGCAACAGAAATTCATAGTAAATAAAAGTATTTTGTAGGAGTTGAAAATTGCATATTCACAGTAAATAACACAGTCTCTCTCTTTGACTCTCTTTCTAGTCATAGCTACTGACTTCTACATGACTTTCTCCGCTGCCATTTTGTCATACCACCTTCCCCCCTGAGGGATCTTCATCCCACCATATTAAAAGTGGAAATGTATCTGCTTCCATTGTAATTACAAACTCTTTTGGAGGCAAAGCTTCTTGAGCTCTGCTGGATCCTTGCTTGCTTTTCTACTTCCTTTATTTACTCACCTCCCTCAGCCAAGAGGACAGACACATGCTGAGCTATCAGTTATGTTTTTCTTCCCTTTTTGCTGGGCATTCTTTGCATCTAATATGCCTGAAATTACAATAGCATTTAGGGAGGCAATAAAAACAATGACATAAATGGGGAGGGTGTTTGAGAGAAACAGAGAGAGGAGTCTGCATTAGTTTGTTTTTGAATTGTGGGGATTGCTGTTCCAGTATGTGTTGCATATGAGAAGCTATAAAAATGCACGAGGCAGACTCAAAAGGCTGGAATCATGCCTTTGTTTACTGTAGTATCTGGATTAGCCATCTCCAGGCACCGTGAACACTCATTGAGGTCTAAGTGTGGAATCGCAACCCCAGGATGAAAGCTTGATAGTTGGGGAGAAATTATTTTCTGCAGGGATGAAATGAAAACTACTGAAAAGACAAAAACGTTCCCATGAAAACAGGCCAGTTAAAGCCAGCGGAGGGTGCTACAGTTTGAGGGTGGAGGGTCAAGATCAGGGCAGGTGTTTGATGATCCCGTAGTGATCTGTTACCAAGCGGGTACTGTGTGAGAAGTGTGGCCTACCAACAGCCCACAAAAACATACACACAGGACAACAAAGTGGAGAATAGAAAGAAAGAAAAAAACTAGACAGAGGTGCGTCTGTTGTGAATTATTGTGAGTGTGTTGTCTGTTTCAAATCAATTTAGGGATTTTAAACTCTTGTCTGCTGGCTTTGAGTTACACCCAATATGTATTTCCTGGAATGTCTCAGACATAAGTACACTGACATAATAAAAACAGTGCATTGAATATACAGTACATTGCAGTGAAAAAAATATTTGTGAGTGTAGGGCGGGCTCCAGCTGACTGTCTGAAGGAGCTCCTGGACATTGTTTTATATAATAAAATAAGCCAAACTTCTGTGGCCATTTTTCAGTCGTATTGTGATTGTGAATATTGAGGTTCCATACTCATTAAACACAACTACTGTATGTCTGGTGAGACAAATGCTATTTTTTAATCATAGGGATAGATGTCTATGCTGATGCCATTTAGAAAACCAAAGACCATGCTTAGTCAGAGGAGGACAAATGTGGCTTTATGTTAGTTTCGGCCCAGTTAGGTCAAAGAATTCAGACACTCCTGGGTCACAAATGTGGATGTTGATACCGATGACTGTGCTCCCCAGGGGTGTAGCACTGAAGAACAGGAAGGACCACGATGTTCCCAAAAACATGTGACGGAGCCCCACCACAACTATAACCACAGCCACAGCGTTTATGGTCTGTCTTGGGGAATGTTCTCTATTGTTGCTTCCTGTTTGTGCGCAACACGGTTTAACACCCCCATGCTCCTCTTTGCCTTAGGTGGTGCTGGTAGAAGCTATGACAGTGGTAATGGTGGTGTTTGTCAGTGACACACAACAGCTCAATAATGTCCTTCCCGCTCCTGCTGCTCAAGAAGACAGCCAAGTCTGCACCGAGCTGGGAAAGAAGGCTTCCTCTCAGTCACAGGACTAATAGCTCTGCTGGCTAATAACTTTCACCACAATTACACTTTTAAGGGCCACCCACTCCTCATCAAAAGAGCAATGTTTCTTGTTTATCGGTCTTGTTTCCCTTTTCTCATTTGTATTTAATTAATAATAATCATTTCCTTCCTGCTAACTATAAAAGTCTGAATGAATGTGTACCTTGATCCCAGGAATAGCATAAAAGGAATGCCACGTGCAACCAGGAGCCAACGTACAGTGATGATTATCATATCTAAGTCCAATCCAATTTCTTCACTCGTTGCATGCAAACTCTTCAAGGGAGTCTCAACATGTTGGCAAATAGGCAGCTGGGAATGTAAGTGGTGCGTATGTAAGATGAGAGAATCAGACTGTTGTAATGGAAATAAAAGAGAATGAGAGAAAGATTTGGTGTGAAGGCCTTGTAAATACATTTATTACAGGAAGAAATACAGGGAAATAAAAACCTGTCAAATCTTTGTTTCCAGCTCTGTGACTGTGACTGCAACATGGCGATAATAAAATTCCTCAATTTGGCTTGTGCCTGAGTTCCAGTCACACCCCGAACGTTGCATTAGAGAACCAGATCGCACCAATAAAGTCAAATCAAACGGATTGCAGAACAGCAATTAATTCTAAGGATAATGACAAGGGAAGCCATCCAAAAGTGTCTCTACCTCAATTAGTCTCTCATTGCACTGTCGTTGCAGAGGATGGATGAAAGAAAAACAAATTAAGTTGCAGAGAAAAGAAGGAGAGAGAGAGGGTAAAAGGAAGATATAAAGCAGGGGGAGGAGGGTGGAAGAAATAGTGAGATACACAATGAGGGCTTGAGAGAAAAGAGTGTGGGAAAGAGGGAAAAGATTAAAGGGAAGCAATAGAGAAGGGGGGGGGGATGGAGAAAGAGAATTTGCTGTGTGCATAAGAGCTTCCCTGATAGTAACAGCCGCTAATGGACACCAGACAGAGAGAGTGATTAGAGAGACAGAAAGAGCAGAGAAGTATTCTAATAAATGAGAGCAACAAAGAAGAGACAGAGGGACATCAAGTGACAAGGAGAAAGAAGAAATCTGCTGTACTCACAGCTGTATGGGCAGGGCAGTAGGTGTAGCTCGTGTGCGAGGACTGAGGGTATTGATGCAGGGGTTGTTGATGGTGGGATAGGTAGTGATGCAGACTTGTACGGGTGAAAGAAGGGATGCTCCAGGCCCCTTGATCACCACTGCTACCAGTGGCTGCTGCCTTACTGCTGTGGTAACCTCTCACCGCTGCACTTGGCTGGTGGGTAGGAAGGAAGGATGGGAAAGGGAAACAGGAGGTTGGGGAAAAGGGAATTGCAAAGAGGTTAGTGTGAGTGAGAGACGGAGAAGAAGAGAGGAACTGCGAGGGAGTGCAGTGACAAATGTTACCGTCAAGAACATCAATAGCATAACTGCGAGCAGCCTCCACAATGCAGCGGGCAAGCACTGACAACTGACTGCCAGCTCACTGACCTGTATCGAAAGAGAAAGCAGGACGTGGGGTTGATCTAAAATTTCCATAACAGAGAATCAAAATTGTTCACACACTTTCTTTTCACTCATTTTCTCCCTCCCTTCCTCTCTCCGAGCACCAGATGTTGTGAAACCTGCCCTCCGTCGCGGTCGAGATGTGTTCTTGCTGGAAAAGTGCTGATTGGTTTGATAAGATACTTGGATTACAGGCTGGCAATGGGCTTCCCAGTGTGGCATTATGTATAGGGTATCAACAGGGTCCAGGAAACACAGGGCTGAATCTGCTGACAGGCTGGCTTATGCCGCTCTGAGATGGGTTACCTGGGCTGTCATGGTTATTGGAGCACCAAAAAAAAAAATACAGGACACACAAATGCTGATCCGTGGCATTTTAACAAGACTTTGGGCAAATACTATAGTATTTGCAAACTCTGGTTAGCAGTGCCACTTAGAGTTTGTTTTAACATGTATTAAGTCTCCAAACAGCAGGTATTATTGCATTAGGTACTGCATAAGTACATTTGCTGTCCAAAGAAAACCATGTACCTTCCAAAATAATTTTTCAGAAAAACTGACAGTGTTTTATGGGCTGATTCTTTTACGTCATAAGCATTGTCACAAAGCTGAAAACAGGGTAGTTTTTTTTTTTTTTTAATCTTTGTTCGTACTTCAGTACAGCGGCATACTTTCACCCTGAGAGTGGACATACGCTTTTATACATACTACAATCGGGGCTCTGCACACACAAAAACAAGATTGCGACCTCACGATTGCAAGAAGTAGCGCTCAATTGTTATTGTTTTTAGTTGAACAGCAAGAAAGGTTTTGTATGTCCAACCACTTAACGACAACATGACGAAGGATGGGGAATACAGTACATATTTACAGTACACAGTACGCACATATTGAGCAGCAAACATCTGCGAAACAGTTCAGATTTCCGCTAATGGGAGCATTTTCTCCTTTTCTCTGTTTTACATTATAAATTGAAAACCTTTGGGTTTTGGACTTTGGTTTAAAAAAACGTGCCCTGGGCATTTTTCACTACTGCAGACTAAACAATTACAAATTATTAAAGTATGAAAATCATCGTTAGTTGCAGCCAGATTGTTTAATACAATCACTAATCTTGAGTGCATTAAACAGAGATCTTAAAGAAATATGAAAATAACCATTTTTATCTAATAAGGTTTTTATTAGATTATGTTTGCTGCTCTGATCTTTCTGATTACACTCCCCGGTGAAAACACATGAAATATGATGCAGTCTAAAGACCATTTTGCCGTGATTTATTTTACAGTGTGCAGAACAAAGACAAATCACCTTGAATGAAGCACAGCTGTACATCACTAGTGAGCATTAACAGTCCCCTTTAGCCCCCCGTTGGATTTTCACTGAGGTCAGAGGCCATCCCACACAGGGGATACTGAGGGGGAGTGCTGGCAGTAATATAGACTCACAGCTGTGCTTAGAAAGCTTGCCAGTCTCGTATTCTTCATCACGAAAGAACCGCAGGGGGAGAACGTAAGCCAAAGTTCAGTCTAAAACATACAATATATAACGACAGGTTTAGGCTTCATGTTAATATGAAACAGAAGGAGGCTGTTTCCCCCAAAGTAGGATAAATGCATTCATACAGTACAGCATAGAGTGCATAGAGGAGCATGGAAGAGGCCCACTGGTGTAATAATACCGGAGGTCCTGGGGAAAAAATAGACAAATATGGGAAGCACTGATTTTGAATCACCAGGTTTTGAACAGTGTCGAAAATGGAAACTTCAATTGCAAGAAAAAAAAAATCAACCAAGTTTTGTGTATTTCTTCCTGCTTTTGTTGTTGTTGAGCGGTTCTTTTCTCTCAGGCCTTAAATGACAGATTTAGTCATAGGGTCAAAATTTGAGAACTGTATGTGGGCAGGCTACTCACAACACATCAGCATTTAGAGCTATGCCTCACTGATGCACGTTATTGAGTGCTATAGAGACATTCTCACACTATTATACATCCACTGTAAAAGCCAGAAGGAAAGAAACAGCCCCATGTATGGTACATTAAGCTGCATAGCCACAGCCGCTACTTTAACGCAAGTATTCACCAGTTCACAGAGTTTAAGTGCAGCCCCAAGCCATGCAACAACCTCCACTGGCCCTATAAATGAGGATTATTCAGCCAAAGAGGAGGTATTTAGGACTAATGCATCAGTGTTTTGTTAAAGACCCCATCTCAAGGGAGAGACATATTTTAAATATGTTTTATGCATATAGTGTACGTTATATGGGATAACAGAGTCATTGATGAAAACATTTTAAGGCTGGGTTGCAATGCTGCATGAATGACAAGATATCCTCCTTCATATCGCAGGGGCTGGGTTGTGTTTTAACATGAGGCTGAGAACCGAGGGTCTTGACATTCCTCGACTGAAATGCACGATTGGTCCCCGGACTCAGTCTCATGTCACAGACTTTCAGCGGCTCGTCAGAGAGCTACACTCTGCCCATATTTCTCCATTTTATATAAGGGCCAATCAGATCTGGTTACACAAGGCTTTTCCTCCTCCGAGGGGGAATGTTTTACATGCTGGCAAACAGATGTGTGTATGTGGTGGCTGGTGTGTATGTGTGTATGTGAGTGTATGCATGTGGTTATGTTTCTGTGTGTGCTGCGGTTGATTTGTTTAAAATTTACCAAGGGAGATGATGAGGAAGGAAAACATTGTTTTCACTGTTATGTGTGTGTGTATTTGTAATTGTAGAAAACAAGAACAAAAATGATTCTTTTCCCCAAATTTTAACTTTATTCTCTCGTGTGTGTGTGTGTGTGTGTGTGTGTGTGTTCTTGTATCTACCTTTGTGAGGAGCAACATGTTATAAACTTAAGCAGAGAAAAGAACATCTTTGAAAAGTGGGGACATTTTTGCCGTGTGAGGGCATTCTGAGCATTAATATTGTCCAAAAAATATTGATAGTGCAACATGAAAAAAGATAATATTAATGGATTTGGTAACTCCTATTACTATCCTTTGTCTTACTTTGATTTGGGGTATAATCATGATCTAAATTTTCAAACTAGTTTTGAACTAGATGAAGTTCAAAAAATTTGCTGATGGGATTACATTTCACTGGAATTGTTACTCGTACGATTTCATGTGACAAATAAAATTGATTGATCGATTGAACAACTACTCATAATTCGGTGCGTATGAGGGATGTAAACAGGAAGTATAATGTTTCTATGGAGTTAGTAAGCCAGTATTTGTTTACATTTTGGCAAGAATTAGAATTAGAAGTTCCTGTTTGTAATGTACCCATGGATATGAAAAAACTATTAATGGATTGCTTTGATACTGAAGAAAACAAAAGCGTGATGATTTTCAGGAAGGTTCTGGAGTTATAAGGGCAGCTCATTTTTATGATTTCTAAGCTGATTTATGGACGTATGGATGCAAATCACACTTTATCCAAATATGTGCATCATGTGAGTGTGTTCAGATGATATGACTCAAGAGAAGGAGCATACATTTTTTAGAACACTGGCATGCACCCATCTCTTTCCCCTCACATAGTATCTCACAGTTTGATCACCTCTGATCTGAAGCAGATAAGAGAACTCGGGCTGGGTACTACAATTAACGTTTAAGATATTTCACTTGCGATATTTGACTTATTTTGTTAAATCAAATATATTGCTTAAAACCAATGTATTGCCAAAAAGATATACAGGCTTAAGAAGTCATCAGTCATTCTCTATACATGTATTCTGAAACCTTAAAAACACCCACTTTACATACCAATAATTGTTTCAGCATGTTAACCTTAGATCATAATACATGCCACAAGAGGGATGTGCATTATTTTCTTGATACAAGACATTCATTTGGCAAAACGGAGAAGAAAAATGTAACTACTTCAGCAAGCTAGGACATTATCAGCACCATTTATTACTAAACATGCAAGTCAAAGCCAGATAATGCTTCACCTTCAGCTATGAAAAAGTGAGTGGAGGTTGTGGCTCCATTAATACACTGAGATGAACCAGAGCATAGCACCTCTCCTGAGTCCATTTGTCAACGGTTAAGTGATTTCCTGCCCTCTCCTCGCTCTCCCTGGTGATACTGCGTGGTTAAGAGTGTCAGGGGATGGACCTTTGCGAATTACAGAACTCTTGTGCGTCCTGCTTCCCATATGGAAATGGTTTTGTTATATAATGTGCAGCACTAGAATGACTCAAACTGTGGGTCAACCTAAATTCTGTCAACTAAACGTGATTTTCTTTTCCATAGCTGGATTTATTTAATTTGAAAAGGTAATGCATATTTGTCATTGAATAAAATGAATAACTTGCCAGATGAACAGCAAATGTCTTGCTCTTTAAGAATACAGTAAATTAAAGCCTGGTTTCGGTGGTAGTGATAGTGTGAAGTCCTTGGAGAAGCAAGTAAGCAAAGTTAAACTGGCCGATTTTATGATCAAAAAAGAAAGAACAAAAAACACAGCTCCCTCATTCACAGGAGTCATTTCGCTGGGAACACTGTGTGACCCCATAACTATGATGAAACCTCCCCATGAGGTTCCCTCTAAGAAGTAATATGGTCATACTGAACAATTCCTAGCTTTTCAGGAAATATTTCTGCCATGAAATCTATAACACAATAAAACAAAAACCCACTCTGGTATGGTGTTGAGGAAGCAAACTGTGGCCTATTGCCGAGACATCAGATTGCTTTTGTATTGCAGAAAGTTTAACGGGAATACGTCTTTATGGCTCTCTGTGAAATTCTACAGTTTTATGGTTTCAGCTTGGTATATTGACTTTCTTGCAGGTTGAATCAAACGCCCTGAGGCAACAGATTGTCTCTTGTTATACATTTACTATTTTTTCCTGACAATTTATCTAATTTTATCTTAGGTGTAACCTTTATCTCAAGGTGAAATACTACACATTATGACAAGCTGTCTTGTGTCTGTGCTTTTTCTCCTTCCTCTATGCATTTAATAACACTACTGTGATTATCTGATCATCCTGAAGGCATTGTCCCCCACAGCTGTTGTTGGATCCATGGGTACTGCAAGGCAGAAAGGGTGATTTCCCATAACACGGATCCAAATCAAAATGTCCTGGTTTCCTGTTGGCCTAACTGTGCTTTATCTTGGCTCAGCCCTTTTTTCAAAGAGACTGTAGTGTTGCCAAAAGCCCTTTCTTCCTCTCCTGTAATCTCCATATTCCGATTTCACACAAAGTACATATAGAGTAGAATAACAATCTGGACAACATCCAGTGCATTGGCGTAAAACTGGCAGTCCTATTCAAAAACCCATCAAATGAACAAAAACGAGGTCCCTAAAACATGACAACAAATGACTAAACAACCAAGCCCTAAAGCATATTTGAAATGAAGTTTGAAATGAACGGTTCAAGGGTGAGAGGCTTCAACAGAAGGACCAGGAAAGTCATCCCAGATGGCATTAGTTAGGGGATATTGTCTTCTAGAGGGCCTTCCACGCCTGGTTGCTCCGTTTGGCCGGCTATGAAAAAGATGCAGCTTTCCTTTGGCATCTCTGATGACTGACTTCCTGGAAGCTGTGTTGCGTGAAATGGCCTCCTATGTACCAGCCGCTCTCCTTTGCCAATCCTCATCCTCTCACACAAGTCAGCTTCCCGCTGGCAAACACGCAGGCTTTGACTGTCACTTCTGGAAAAACGCAGCAGACGGCGGTACGACGGGCTCTGTGGGTCACCAGCAGTTTCACCTACAATCCCAAATGGCACCTCTGTTCACCCACCCTCATCCTTTCTCCAATGCTCAAGGACCAAGTTCGAGCGTAACCAAGGCAACGCAGTGGCAGGATATGTGTGGATTTTGGCGCGTGGGAAGTCTGACAGGTCTCAGGTTGAAAAAGGGACGGAATGAGCAATTGAAAAGCTACCCCCGGTGTCTCCACGCTCACTTGCGTCGGGGCAGAGAGGGCTCGCAAGGCCAACACCACACACCATCTCTGCTTTTCTCTTTCTCCCTCTTTTCCTCATCACTTCTGCTTGTAACGCTCTAAGAAAACACTTACAAAAAACTGCGATCTAAGATGAGAGTCTAGAGGGAACCGGAGTAGTTGGTAACCAAGGCAACTGGGTCAGAGGGTGACATTATACCCGAGATGGCTGACAGCCACTCATGAAGGCAGTACAGTACTGTACTGTACTGTACTTGGGGTCAGCTGTGCTAAGTTTATAGTGTGGTGTATTAAGATTTCTGCACTGACCTCAGTGTGACTGTGAAATTTGTATTGACTGGACTCCCCCATACAAACTGTTGTGACCCTGCCTGTTTGCCTCTGCTGTAGTCTCAAGAGATCAACAGGGTACACAATGTACCATCCTCAAGTCATGCATTTTGATTTCTAGGTATTAGTTACCACTATACACGTTTAAATGTATTCCAGCTCAATAGACTGTGTTTACTCCTTTAAGAGACATGTTTTCATATTAAATAGTTCTCTGAGTCTTCTGAGGTGTGGAAAGAAATGGGATGTGAAGAGGGGGCACACAGAAGGACAAAAAAAGAAGACATATTTTTGTGTCTTTGACCTCTGAAAAACTTTGACGAACAACAATATGACCCTTTCACACTCGGAGCTCAAAGCAAACCTCACAATTTTCTCTGTCTGTTATCCTTCTCTCCAAATATTTTCCTTGGCCTGACACATGTTTATGCTCTGATGAACCGTGAGCCTGGGGGCTGCTGCTGTGAAGCGGATGTAGAGCCTTAAATTTGCATCTTATGGGAAGAAAATGGAAAGACGTGGGGGGTGATCTGACTAACAGACAAACTTACTTTATTGAAGTTGCCTGATTTTGATAACACCTACACCAGGGAAAACCGATACCCAAGGTACTCTGTGCTCCCTTTCACACTACCTTCTCTTGATCTCAAAATATGCTTGGACTAACGAGGAGAAGCAGCATCAACCCCCACAGTGGAGGGGACATCAACATTAACACAGGGATACTTTAGGGAGAGAACAAGGCCTAATACTAAGACTGATAGAGAAGGAGATAAAACGTGTGATCAAATATTGATTAACAAGTTAGTCCATTAACAGAAAATTATTAATTTAGCCTATTTATTTTGTATGTCACATGTCAAGCAACAATGCCAAACAGACTGCCAGGTGTACTAAACAAGCCAATTGAGTCTTCACAGAACTTCACAGGTTCTAGTAACCGTGAACAGAACTCAGACCTGCTTTTTAATCTGTTATATTGCTGCAGGTCTTTGTGTCAATATGTCTAATACCTGAGTGAATCTGAGGACAGTCAATATCAGCTCTGATGATATGGCGGGTCACAATCATTGCAATGTTTTTGAGGCAATAGTGAACATTTGAAGTGCAGGGAAAATAGCATGTATTGCTACTGTTTTTGACCAGCAATGCTCGTAACTGGTAGCATACCATGCTGCTGCCAGTGTTCTCTTTATACTGTAGCTGGGTCTGTTGGTCTAATTGTCCTTAGGTCTATTTTTGGACCATGTTTGACTATTCTTTGGACCCTGTTGGATCAGGAAAATAAATGTATGCAGGTCAGAGTCAGGTAGATTTTCCTCAGGTCTGTTTTGGATCAGGTCCAAATGTTTGGACTGGTGTATACCTCTAATTTGGGAAAATCTAAATTGTAAAAAAAAATGTTATACCCTAAATTGAAAAAGAAATATTGAGATATAAAGTGTTGTCCTCATTGTAACTTACTAAAGCACTTAAGTTTCAGTCGTTTATCACTGGATGCAAAAGAAGAGAAAATTGTAAAAACTAGGGCTGTCAGCGTTAACGCGTTAATCGCGATGCGATTAAGGGCCAGCGCAATGCGATTATTTTTTTTTTTTTTTTTAATCGCATTAATCGCATGCTGGCATTTATTAATTTATTTTACACTTCACTCGGCTTTGGGTCGTGCCTAACAGGCTACTATTTTGACCCTTTGCAGCACCGTTACTTATCATCAAGCTGCCACTTCCTCGTAACACATCATGCTGCTGCAGGCTGCAGGCATGATAGAGAAAGACAGCAGCAATAACTCTGAATGGAGCTTTTTATTTTCCAAAACTCCCGGATGGCTCGTAGACAAGTCGAAAGCCATATGCACATTGTGTAAAGCCGAATTAAAATATCACCGAAGCACGTCAAGCTTGAGCTACCACCTACGGAGCTAAGCATAGTAGTACAGTTAACGTGATGCTACCCGCTAGCATGCTAGTGCTACTTGCCGACCTGTGGATGAAACCAAATCCCCAAAAATTACTACAGCTCTTGCGAAATGGGTGGCAACTAACTGCAGACCTGTCAGCATCATAGAGGACTCGGGTCTTAAAGACGTACTACGGTTGACTTGTCTCGTTGCCGTCGAGGGGGACAGTAGTTTTCACAGATACACAGCCTGTATGACATGGAGAAAGCAGCCCAACTGGAACAGCTGCAAAATGCTGCAAATGCTGTCTCATTAACCGGTGATCACTGGACGTCAGTGAGTAATCAACATTATTTAGGAGTTACTAAACACTATATTGACTCTAGTAAGGATAGGGAGTTTTAGTTTTTCAGTTAGGTACTTGGAGGAATTGTGCAATAATGACAGATTCACACATTTTTCTTTTGTTACAAATCTTAAAATCAAGTTCATAAACTAACTTTCTTTGCATTCATTTGATTCCCAATCAAGATACACTGGTAAGAATTGCTTTCGATTGTTAATATGTACTTAAAAACTGTTCTGAAATGCAAAATAATAGAATTTTAATCATGTGATAAAATATGCGATTAATCGCGATTAACTATAGAAATTCAGCGATTAATCGCGATTAAAAAAAATTATCGTTTGACAGCCCTAGTAAAAACCTTCCACTAACTTTGAAACACTAAGAAAACCAAATACATGTTTTGAATAGGGTTCAGCATCCTTGTTTTTTTTCCGATACCGGTGCAAAAACGATACTTTTAAAAACAGTGCCGGTGCCTAAACGATGCTTAAACTGATACTTTAAAAAAGAACAGCACAAACGACAGTTGGTGGACGGCTTTTTTTTTTTTTTTAATGTAACAACAATAAATTATAACAATAACTTATTTCACCAGTCAGTTGCTCGCAAAAAAAAAAAAACAATAGATGGCAAAAGGGTATTTTACAATAACTTTGAATGCACCATGAGCTTATGCCTTGTAATTAAATGCAATGCACCATTAAGTCCCGTCTGTGTTCTTTCTCCGACAACTCCGACAGCGACAGTGGCCACGGTGTCTCAAAGTGCAGCTAGCGTACTCTGTGTCTTTAGCTGCAGACTGTTGTACGTCCCGGTGTTGGAAATCTTTCCAGTGAAATACAGCCACATGTAAGACTGTTTAGCTGTCAGCATTTTAACAGTGTTTAAGCCAACTAATGCTAACAGTAGGCTAATGTTACCTGCTGCCAAGTGTGGTGTTAACTAGTGTCACATGCAACAATGCTTCGGTTGTCTCCAACGTCCATTTTGGAGCACCAGAGGGCAACGCAGGCATTTAAGTGGCACATAAATTCACGTTGCTATTCGGTCTGCTAGATTTTTTATTTAAGCAGGTAAGCCGATTCTCATTTGCAACAACGATCTGGCCAAGACAAGGCATAAAACATGCGAGACAACATAGAGTTACACATTAAATATGCAAAATATAAACATACAAAATAAGTAGATACCGGTCGAAGGAACCGGTGCCATATTGGCAGTATAGAGACAGGCTATTAATGTCTGCCACTGAACTATGATTACAGCTGTTTACTCACTGAGGCAGCTGAGCTATGTCTGAGTGGATCACACCTCCAGACAAATGCTTTCCTGCTGACATTTCAGTCCTCTTCTTATGTATGCATTTTATACACCCACTTCCCTGGCTCTGTCACTTTGTCTGTTCGCCTCGCTCTATAGCTGTCTCCCTTTCTCTCTTTGTTTCTGTAGATCTTTCCACCTCTCTTTCTCTCTCTGTCCAACTATCTCTCCCTCCTTCCATCACTCTATAAACTGGGGATGATGGATGCCTCTAATTGCCTGAGGCCTCTGAGTCCACCAGCACACTAAATCCCAAGTGTTGTTTGGAGCTCTATGCCATTAAAACAAACACCTACACAATGTAGAAACAGCCACAAATGATCACTAAGGCCCTGTTTACACAGGGTGGGTGAAAACGACAAAATATTTGATCAGATGTGCCTTTGTTTAGAATTTTTAGATTTTTTGGGGCTTAAAAAAGGCAAAAAAGTGAAACCACCCTCCAGAGTGGAAATCTTAAAAACGCTCCACCATCGCATTCCTGTCTAAAGGGTAAAGACGCACTGTGCCACGCGTGTGTGTGCGTGCGTGCGTGCGTGTGCCGTGTGTGTGCTGTGTGTGTGCCGCGTGTGTGTCTGTGTGTGTGCCTGTGTGTGCATTGTTTGGAGCAATAACTCCACCTACTCATCTGTCCAGACAAAATTGTCAGCTTTTGTTGTTCGCTTGGCGCTACTAGGGAGAGAAGTAGAAGGAAGGTTCTACTTGGTGGTGTTGTGTGGCAGTGCTTCACACTACCACCTAGCCGCCTGGTGTGCATACTACATAGAATTTCACACACATTTGCGTCACCAAATGCACGCAGATTTCCCCCCCAAAACGTTTGTCTAAACGCGGAATAAAAAGTGAGAACGCAACGCCACTTTTGCGTTTTCTCTTCAGATCGTTTCCGTCTAAACGTAGCCTAAGTCAGAGTAAGCTGTGGTAAAAGAGTGCAGAACATATGTACGGTGTTCTTAAAGCTATAGTGCATAGTTTCTGTCTCCCCTATGAGGAATTCTAATCACACACACCGCGCGCTGTACAACAACATACACGGTACGCTTTAGCCCAGCCTCTCGCTAGCTAGCGTCATGGCCAATGCAGACAAGCCCATAGACAGTACGGACAAGCCGGAGCTTGAAGAGCCACCCATATCATTAAGGTCTCCTGTTTGGGAACACTTCGGTTTCCCAGTGAAATACGTCAACGGACAAAGACTAGTCGATAAGACGAAAGCAGTGTGCCGACATTGCTCAGGAATGATCGGGTATGTTTCTCGCAACACTTCAAACTTGTTAACGCACTTGAAAAGGCATCATGCGAGTGTGAACATCACTACTACAAGGAAAAAAACGACCGTAATTCAAACGCAGCTCCCGTTGGCATTTAAACAGACCTTTGCTGGTAATTCCGATCGGGCCAACGCAATAACGAAAGCAATTGGTGTTTTTATAGCAGCTGATGTTGTTGACAAGCTGGGATTGATAATGCTGCACTGTAATATATGTATTTATATTTTTCATTATATTTTATTATGTGATATTGGTTTGAGACAGAGTATTTTATTTAGTGGAGAACTTTGCAGCAGTATTTTATTTCTTATTCTTTTTTATTTTATATATATATATATATATATATATATATTATATTTTATTAAAAAGTGTTTAAAAAAGTGTAAACAAATTGTTAAAAAAAAAGTTTATAGTAATAAACAACCTGCAGTTTAATGTTTGCATTTCTTTCCCTTACTGTACCGAAAATGAACCGAATCGTGACTTTAAAACCGAGGTACGTACCGAACCGTGATTTTTGCGTACCATTACACCCCTACTAGTCATGGTATTTTAAGTGCAAAAAACTTAAAGCTGCAAGTACTGTAGGTTTGGACAGCGAACAACATTCTCATTTATAGATCTACAAATTGACGATAGCTGCAATACACAGTGAGATCTTACCAGAGGACAAACCAACCAGTCAGCCAATAGCCCAGTATATTTAACTGGTCATACTGCTATTTAACAAGACAAATATATCAGAGGTGAGCCAACATGTGTCAGGAAATGCTTTGAAATGTACTGATGTATAAACAAGACTAACTGTTTTCAGACAGAGATAGACCGTCTGAGTGGCATTGCCATCCCTAGAGCCATGCCACTAGTAAGTAGTTATCTTCATCCAATCATCCAACCCTTGCTACAATCATTGTTCTACATCATATTCCTAAATATATGCTGTTGTAAAATGACAATAAAACCAGTGGTGGTACCATAGAAACCACATGTATCTACTGTATTTACACAGTGTAGCTCGCGGCGGGAAAAGGCATCACTTCAGTTTGACTGTCTTTCGTCATTGACACATCTGTCCCAGTGGCCCAAAGTGAGAAGACAAGAAGAGGAGAAGGGGAGTAAGATTAAAGGACATGAGCGTGGCTTTCAGGTGACGTAGAGTCCTCCATGGCAGATTGTTTAAGTCTGACTCTGTGTGTGTGTGTGTGTGTGTGTGTGTGTGTGTGTGTGTGTGTGTGTGCAGAAAGAAAGAAAGAAAGACAGAAAGGCCTTCCATTGTATCTTTCTCTCTCTTCCCCTCTTCTTCTGCAGTGTCCTTGGCTTTCTGTTCTCTCCAGATGGGCTCCGGTTGCTGCAGCTTAGGATGACGTGGAACCCAGCTGCCTACTGCTGCTGCTATTTCTAGGTCTGTGCCTTTCCACCTTGAGGAAACCTGATACCACCTTCAAACAAGCACATCTGCCAGGCATCACAGATCACTGTGCATAAGTAGTGCAGGTACAGAAAAAAAAAGACTTTTTGACTTATATGGAAGATAAAAAAACTTAAATATTTTGTGTATATATTGTAATGGTCATCTGTCATACTCCTTTTTAACAGACGATGGGCTGCTGAGCATAAAGTTCACTTAAAAGAAACCACACACACAAATGGGAACAAAAAGTCATGCAGACACACATACACATTACTCATATGAATGACAACTCCAAAAGGGTCAGGGTCAAAAGATGCACAGAAAATGCCATTCTCCTCTACACAGTCTTTTCTCCTCTCAGGCTTAGCATCCCTTTTTTGTTTTGTCTCTGTCAGATCCCTGTGGAGGCTGGAAATGAAGAATTAAGACAAGAGCAAGAGAAAACAAACTAAGTTGCAACAAAGTTGGCTAACACTGCAGTCCTGCCATAACAACACTTCTTGATAAAAGTCTATTTTCTCAGCACACTCTCTCCACATGATGTTATCATTTTGCTTTGAATTCAATAAAGTCTTCTCTCTCCACTCAGATAAAAAACTGTATAGTTTTGAGATGAGCACACAGTTTTGTGCAAGTTTTCCTTTCTCCAATATGTCATGCTGAAATGCTGAAAATGTACTGCTGTGAGAAGCAGTTATGAACACAAATCATTATTAAACCTTGGGCTTTGTTTTGATTTCCACTAAAGAACAGACAAGTATACACTGAGTAAGGGAGACAGACTTTATTCCTGTGGTTAAGAGTTGGATCAAGCTTTAATAATAGGTTTGTCCTCAGCTATTACAAAGTAAAACATTTTCTGGAGGGCACAAACACCTTTCTCCCTGCAGCCTTGGGTGAAAGCAGGGGAAGAGACCGTAAGGTCAAGGTAGAGAAAACACTTTACTCACATTCAACTCAAATGTTTGGGAAGGACACAAAAAGGCCAACTTTTTACAGTTGAATATAATGTTTAGCAGTATTGTTTAGAAAATACATTAAACTAGGCTTGGGGGTATTTTGTGAATTCTTATTTTTCTTTTTTTTTTCCATTTGATGAGCAAGCCACTTTAGTGTAGTGTTTAGTGCTCCTTTTAGTGGGCATTTCCAAATGAAAAATGTGCACATTGGGCCTCTTTATATATCATGGCAATGAACACCTTTAGAGTGAAGAATGTTTTCACAGTGCATCATATCTCATGCTCAATCTCCTGCACCACTATCTCTCCATCTCACTCGGTCAACGTATGAAAGACAGGGCGGAAGGGACTGCAGTGGGGGGAAAAAGCCTGATCCTGCCAGTCTGCACCCCAGTGGAGCATAACCGGGTACGCATGTAGAGTCATGAGCACATTCCAGCTCTCCTCTAGACCGCTGACACAGGGACATGTCAGAACAGTGGCTCTTGGCCCCCTGAGAAAGCTAGACAGCTATACTGTCACTGTTTTGAAAGGACTGCACTGTGATACCAATGCACTACCACCTGTCGGATAATGCGGCTTTTCCTCTTTTTTTGGAATGCTCTATTGGTCTGCAAGGGGGAAACTCGCTTTTTCTCAACCTCCACAGCCATTTAGAAGTGCTGGTCCAGATTGATGATTTGCTCAAAGACACAGAGTTGAAACTCAGATGGTTCCTAGTCCCTTTTTTACACCTTTAGCTGTACAGGCACTATCCAACTAAACAGTTATGGAAGATGCAGAGAAAAGCCCTGAAAACACTGATCTGAGGAAGTAGCTTTGGCACTTGAACTTGTATGCATTCCGTAATTAATTAAGTTAATGAAGTGCAAGCACTCATGTGCCTGCCCTGCGATGATAAGTGCAAAGTGAATATTTGCTACTCATGGTGTTAGTGATAGTCCTCTGTACCAAGAGTGCAGCTTCCTGCCTCCTGCCTACAACAGTCGCACAACACAAATCACAGGGCATGAGAGGATAAATGGGAGACGAAATGTCAAGAGACACACATTACAGCAGCCAAAGATACTGCAGTTTATACACACCAGTGGCAAGTGTGGCCAAAGGCCAGGAAAAGCTTTATCATAATACATTTGTAAAGTTTAGTCTGTAGACATTTGAAAAGCTAGGTTTAAATTCAACTTAAAAAACATTGTTGATTGAAAAGTTAAAAGTCTTCCTCTGATTTTATGGCAAAAGTTGATTGCCACTCATTATTATTATTATTATTATTATTATTTGGATATACATGTTTAAGTCATGAGATAATTTCTGCTCAGTACATCATGCTCTACTGTATAGTAGGGCTGCAACAACTGATTGACTAAATCGATTATGAAAACAGTTGGAAACAAATTTTATAATCAATTTGTTCGGTCTTGTTATGTTGCGCTGTGGTAACGTGCAGTAAGCCAGCTAATGGGAATGCCTTGTGTAGCTCACGTAATGAATTACTGGAAATTACACCATCTCCTCTGGAAGCATTTGAAAAATGGCAGAGGAAGAGACTACTACAGCGTACAGTGTATGACCCAATGGGTAAAGACTCACAGTTAATTAGTAACCTTAACTTTACAAAACCGGCTATATTGATCCATCACAAAATGGAGAGAAATCAGACGGAAGGTAACTTCACGTTATTTCTGTCCGCTTTGTTTTTAAATTAACCTGTAATTTGTCAGTCAAACATAACAAATCTGTCAGATACGGCAGACTAAGCTAAAGCTAATTAGCTGAAATGAGGTCGGAGATACACAGGAGTATAACGTAACGTTATGGAGGAATATTTTCATGCCATTAGCCATAGACAGTCTAAACTGAATCCTTTATTTATTCACAACAGAAACTTGAGCAATATATGAAATAGATATTTACATTTCACTTGTATTCTCAGTGCATGGCTGCATCCTCACTGTCCATTTATTTAATTTAAAAAATGTTCTATTGTAGTGGCCTATTTTTTTGCCTTCTTGATGTAGCATACATTTGCTTTTTTATTTGCAAATTCTATAATCCAATCCATCCTATTATCCAATTTATAATCAATTAGTCAAACTAATAATCAACATTGATCTATTATCAAAATAGTTGTTCATTGCAGCCCTACTCTATGGTATAATCAAATTGGCATATCATATAAAGTGAACATCATGTCAGGCACAGTGTGGAGAAGAAAAATGTGTCAGCTAATGAACATCACTTTTTGCTCCTGTCGTCATTTCTCAGGGGCCAAATGATTTGGTGCACACCAACATTCAGCAAATGGCCAAACTAACAATAAATCACAAAACAGCAGGGAGGGTACACCCAGGAACACTGAGTCAGCTCCAGAAACTTCATGATTTATGCTCGCCCGAGCCATCAATCTCTGTAATTCCGTCAGAAAAACAGCAATAGCTTCCGAAGTCACACAGCAAGTCTTCCTTAAGTTCATAGGGTCTAATGAAACTATCATTTTAGGCATTGGTTTATTTTGGTGGTCAACGTTTTCAGTGGCAAGATGCATTTCACTGCACTGCACAACACAAATCCTCCTACTGCAGCATGTGTCCTCTGGGGCCATGTAGGCAACTGCAGATGGAGGATCACACTTTCCACATGCTCCACACCCTGTTTTATATAGCCTCTCAAGCTGTGAGAAATCAGGGTAGTCTGCTGCCAGACTCAATTTAATTACTCATAGTACACATACATAGCCGGGATATAGTGATGACGTCCGTGTGTGAACGTGTGCACGTGTTTAGGCCCTATGTGCAGCAAGTAACAATAAATGTTGCAATAAGGCTTTTGACTCTAAACCCTTCAGAGTTTCCTTGTTTTTCCATCTCGCCGTATCAGTCAAATCAGACCACTATGCACACTCAGACCTCTTTTAGCACATCCTATCTCTCAGGCAGATAAATGAGAGTGATTTCTTTTGACAGCTCGGGTATGGAAATGGAGCTATGGGCTAAGAGAGGTGACATGATATAGACAACAAAGTCAAGCGAAGAGTCGGGGCGAAACAAGGAGCCCCTAAAGTGAGAAGAAAAGACAGGAGTCTTGGTGTTGATGTGTTAATCTGTCAAAGTGTCAAAAGAAACTGACGTGACACAAAGGGGCATCAAAAAATACCCAGACGAAACAGATAAGGACAAGTTACATGGATACATATTCTGTAGAGCACGCATTGAGTCATGACAAAAGTAGCTCAAGCAACTCACGTTATGTTAAAGGGCCATAACAGTGTTATAGTTTGCTGAGCTTTCACCCTGATAGTATGTGTAAACAAACTTAATTCTGTTTTTGGGAATGACTGCTTGACAGGTCAGCAGCAGCTATTTGACAAGGGAGTTCAGATGCCCGTCAGAAACTGCATCCAAATATGCAGTGTGTGCTTTCCGCTCTGGAATTTGATGCTGTGGCCAAACCACTTAAACACAGTAAGGCCAGAGAGTGCATTGACTTGCACCATAGAAGCAATGCTATTGTAAGAACCAAATATATCCACCAAAAGGCCATTTGTCAGAGCCACAGAACCTCACAAGTTGGCAACATGAGCTGGACCTCTCAGTACGGAAGGTCCAAAGGTCTGAGAGCAGGCCAGGCATTCACTGTGTTGGGCACTCGATTAAAGGCGAAGGTCACAACGTGCGGAAATCCAAGACCTCTACTACACCACACAAGGAAGCGCTTGGGCAACGAAGAGAGCAGGATAAACCTGATGAATCATTTAAGACAATGATAGTAAAAGGGCTGGGTCAGCGGAGAGGACATGGAAAAGGGCAGCAGTTTATTTCTATCATAGAAATTGTGGAGAAATCAATGATCAGGAACAAATTAAAAAAACAGATAATGAGGGATTTCCAGCATCCTCTGTATTTCAGAACATTTGTCAAGCAGAAAAGAGTTGGTACTTCCACAGCAGCTGGGGTACATTATGCCTTGATAGAACCAGTAGGTATCAAGCAACCAGAAGTAGAGTTGAGGAGTAGGAGAGCTGTATTGGATACAGCTAAGAACATTAGCCCCCCAAACAGCTCTTAAACTTCCTACTGGTTGAGCAGGATGACTAAGGATGACAGGGATGCCTAATGTGACTTTCATTAATGATATGCTACAGGTCGGAGGCTGAGGCTGGCCAAGCCCAAATTGAAAAGTGCTGAAGCATAACTGTGTCGGATGCCCAGTTTCCTAGCCCCATAGTCCGAATGATTGAATTCCTGCCTCGCCCAGTGAAAGAATTCCTAAGCTTCCCTTATTGTCATATCAAGCGGGTGGGTTTGGCTGGATGACTTTCTAACTAACCTGCCATAAACTGCAACTGTCATGTAAGTAAATGTTAATGTAAAAATAGCCCAAAATCACTGGCAGCTAATATAAATATATATTTTTGGTCCCTTAAACTTACATACATCATGTGACAGTTAAACAACTCTAACTAGACGTGTGTCAAACGGACAACATATTGAGTAATGAGTAAAAATGAAAACTAGTATTTAATTGTACCCACCATCAAGTTATTATTGTATTTAGCATTTAACATCATCACCCAGTTCTGCATATCATGGATTTTCATCCTCAACTATATCTGCTGCACCTTTACACACTGGTCAAAGTACCTGCTGTGTTCTGTAGCTAAAAGAGCTGAAAAACTGTTTGCATACATGCAATGACGGGATGATTTGAGGTGTGATGCTGTAGGGGGTGGACTCTAGCTGCTAATTAGAGGTAGATTTTAATACAAAAGACTCAGGAGGCATGAAGGGCCTTGTTAGCTGACAGTCCGACCTGTGTGCTCCGGCTGAGGGGTTGGCTTGCTGCTGCAGAGCTTTCTTCCTTCGCTGACATCGATAGGGGCTCCACAGGAGGGTAAGGAAACAATGGTGTTGACAAGCAGTATCAGACCTAGCAGCATGAAGGCAGGGCCAAACGATTCCACTTCGCAGCCAATTCCATTATCAGGGCACACAGACTTTACTAATGCCTGAAAACAAACAATACACAAGCATCCTTCTAATTAAGCCCTTGAGTAGCGCTGCTTAGTGCACCAGCATATCTGTGTTGGATGCCTGCGAACAGGCTGATTGGATTCATCAGCACTTTTAATGTGCTACTGTTTCCTCCCATAGGCCTCAAGAAGACTCCTGGCTGAATTCAATGGCACATCCAATACATTTCATGTATAAAGCCCTGAGAGGCAGATTGGGGTATTGAGGCTGTCATTTATTTCTTGAGGATTACACACAATCTGACAAAAGCGCCTGTTGATAACAATGCAGACTAGGTCTGAACAGGTATGTCAAAAATGATTATTATTGACTATGTATTGTGTATTGTGATGCTAAATATTGTAATTTCGCACAATCAGACTCAGTTTTAGAAAACAGATACACAGTATTTTATATATTTTTTTGCAATATTAACATACTGTATACGTAACCCATACTTTTTGTGTGAATGTAATCAGAAATACTTTAATAATCCCTGGGGGAAATTATTTTTGTTACCACTCCAGGTATACAAACAACATATACAAACAACATATTAAGACACTAACATTGTTTGTGTACACAGAGTTTACTAAAAAGAAAGGTTTTGAGCAACTCACTGTAGCTGTTGTTCTTCCGGTCGCCGTCTATCGAGCCAGTCAAAAATAGTCGAGGGAGGAGAGTAAAGATGGAAAGCTCCTAAAGCTTAGTTCCATATAAATGCACGGATAATTTGTTGTTTTGTCGTTAGTGAAAAACAATATTGACCTTGTAGTTGAAAAAGGAGCCTCATATATGAATGACATTTCCTCCTATGGAGTCCGTTCATTCACATTCTGAGATCGCCTATTTTTGACTGGGAAAATGGCGTAAACAACAACTGCTAACATGAGTTACTCAAAGCCTTTCTTTTTAGTAAACTCTGTGTACACAAACAATGTTCTCAATGCTCGAATTGATGTGTAGAGACCCTGGTCATACTTCGAGCAAAGTTTCATGTTGTGTCGAGCCTTCTTAGTGTTTTAAAAATAGCTATTTTGAGGCTAGCATAAAAGTGCCCCTAGGACTCCCATTCAAAAGGCCATTTGACCGATAAACGAAGATACGGTCAATCTTAAAAGTAACGCTTCCGTCCTAAATATGCTTTTAAACGAAAGTTTGACTCGGGTACATTCACAAAAACACCCTAGGTTGCATTTTGGCGAGAGTTACGCTTTAATATATTTTGCCTTTTAGTTCTGGTCCGGTTGGTGTTCACACTGGCTTTTTACAAATGAACCAAGGGGACATAATTTAGATGTGGATTCAACTAGTCCCACTTTATTTCAAGAGGTTACAAATGAGGGCAACAAGTTATCATTCAAGAGAGGCTCTTTTCACAAAACTAAAAATGTTAATGACCAAAGAAACAGAGAGCGCGAAGGGCTGTAGAGAGATTTAAAAAAGCAAGTGAGACAACTTCAAAATGGTCTTTTAGCGCTGTAACGCTTGAAAGAGAACGACACAGAATACCCCGAGGTGATTGAATTTAATTAAATGTTGGATGGCAACATACATTCAAACTGTCCGCTCTTCTTTTTGAATAAAGCAAATTAATGAGGTGATAACCTAAGAACTCTCCTTGCTTTTATTTAGAAGATTACAGTTCTCTTGAATGCTTCATTTGATGAGACCGAGAGTGATACACGTAGTGAGGATTCATATCTGGCCAGCGTGTAATTCTTTTTCCTTTCAGTTAACGAATTATGCAGCACCAAGACTCAAGTCTACTAAGTGCTTGAATTGACGGAAGGAGGTTTTGCTCTTCTTGAAGGACATTATTGTATCTGGGCAACAGGTATATGTGTAAGGATAAATACTGCAATACACAACTCATAAGCGCAGCTTCAGAAGGATGGGGGCTGTCAAGGTTCTGGAGCATGTACTTAATATGAAAAGACCTTTATCATTTATCATCATGTTACTGTAAGTACTATCGACCCCCCCCATCAAGTAGTTCAACTTCTGTAATTAAGTACAATAAAGCAGCTTCCACTTCTGCACATGTATATCCTCAAGGTTTGCTCTCACGTTCAACAACCCTCTCAATCACATCTTTGCAAACATGGCCGAGCATAGAAGTGGACTGTGTGAATCATGAGGAGTACAGCTATTGTTTCAAGGAAGTACAGACCCTACATGAACTTACAAAATGTATCCAGCAAACTACCTGAGACAACTGCTGTTTTACCAAAAAACTGTATAATTACATTCCATTGTGGGACAATAAAGGTTTGGATTAAATTGATCAACTCACAATATACCACAAATGTACATGACTGTATGAACAAGCCCCCCTGAAATAATGCAGGGTAATCAAAGGGAAATACACTATGTGGAAGGAAAAAATCTTTAGATCTGTGAAATCCATTCAACCATAAGATCCTTTTTGTCTAGTTGACAACTGCTATACCATACAGTATAGGGCTGCAGTAGCTCAGTCCGTAGGGACTTGGGAACCGGAGGGTTGCCGGTTCAAGTCCCCGTGGACTAAGTAAGGTCCCAGAGGTGCCAGTTCACCTCCTGGGCACTGCTAAGGTGCCCTTGAGCAAGGCACCGAATCCCCAACTGTTCAGGGCGCCTTCATTGGCAGCCCCCTTGCTCTGACATCTCTCCATTAGTGCATGTATAGGTTCTGTTTGTGCATGTGTGTGTGTGTATTTCGGGCCTGTGTGTAATGTGTAACACCAACAGAGTAAAAATAATGTAATTTCCCCCCTGGTGATCAATAAAGTATGTCTTCTTCAGTAGAAGCCCTAAATATAACAATAACACCATAATATGATGATAACGTAACAGCGCATACAGGGTCAAGGTGTGAGTTTGGAAAGTATGGTGGAAACAAAAAATTGTGTCCGACCACCCCTCCGCTTTTCCCAACCACACACAGGCCTTTCACCTAGGAATGTGGAGTACTAGCCAGGGTCTGCCGTCATCAAGGCTTGTAGTTAAATTAGAGTTGGGTGTTTTAAAGGGACATCTGAACTGGTCCCCCTGCATACGCTGGAATGGGCTGAGAGAAAGCTGCCAATTTCATCTCTCGAGAAACTGCAACATTCTCAGTAATGGAGTTGCCTGCTGCACACTGAATGTAATGTGGGGTTGGATTTAGGTTCTACGTAGGTGACCCTTACTTAACTGCACCTCTAAATGTAACGTGCATAATCAATCCAACTGCGCTTATACATTTTATTACGTCTATTGAGTCTCCCAAGGTGCCTGTGAACTGCAGGCAGAGAACGATATAGATACGGTTGTGCTGTGTCAGATACTGTGTAGGTTAGAGTGATCACGTTAAAGGTCAGAGTCTTATGCACCTTGGTGAAGGAGGAATGTGATAACAATACTAATCCCATACAAGTCCACTGGCAATACCAAACAATGTACATTCCTCCTACAAACAATGGAGAAAGTAGAGAAAGTAAAGGGAAAGGAAAAGAACTTGTGGTAGAGCATGCACAGCTGAATAAAGGGAAGCGATCAGATCAATGAGATCTTTTCACATGGTTAATCCTATAATCACAGCAGAGTATGATGGTACTGTCAGTCGGTGTTAAAGGTCTCCTCCACATAAACACCACATACTTTATGTGCACTTCTCTCTGTCTGAGTACAGCTAGAAGGGATCAGGCTGGTCCTCCCTCCCTCCATGCTCTCCCTCACTGCACTATGGGAGAAATAGTGTAGATAAAAGAAGGCATTTAAGCTCTGCCACTTGTGGAGAGGTCTCATTTCGAGCCTCAGGTGGTGTTCCAGCATACAGCTAAGATTGAAGGCGAATCACAGACACTGCTCGAGGCCAAGCTGCTTTCTACAGCAGTACTGGTGTTATACACTTCTATGCATGCAGGCACACAGGGATAGGGGGAGAGATCATAAGGAGAGACAGAAAGGGAGGACAGTAAACGGAGGAGGAGGGAGGGAGGGACAATATCTTTATCCATCCGAACAAAGACAAAATGCTGAGGCTTCATGGGATGCCTCCTAAAAGGGTGAGATGTGACACACCGCCTGCAAGCAGCAGAGAGCAGAGCGTCAAAAAGAAAAAAGGCTGATACAAAACATACAGGCAAAAGGCTAACTCCCTCACATTCATCAAGAGGTTCAGATTTGATTTCAAGCCAAACTAAAGTCTATATTCCTTCCTTCCTCACTTGTTTCCTTCCAGGCAGACGCACAGATACATACAGTCTATCTCTTCATTCCTGGACTCACATCCTGCTGGCCTCTATGCTCTCTACAAATCTCTGACGGGGAAAAAAAAGTGCCAGCAGTAATTCTACTGCTCATTATTCTTCATTACAGAAGAGAAAAGCACCCAGGGCTAGATCATATTTGCTGTTAACTAAAGTTTCGGAGACAATTAGCCCAGGTTGTTAAAATTAATCATTGTTACAGCCATAATCTCTGAGGCCAGCAGAAGCCCCAGCATTTATGGTTTGTTTATTTGAGCGCCTCCTGTGGATATCGACCCGGCCCTGTTGTAAACAGTAGGATAAGGCCTTTTGCGATCGTTGGGTGGATTTACTTTCTGCACAGGGATCAGCCATCCAGTTGTGACCTAGATTAGACACACAGAGAGGAAAAACACAGACTCTCTCCATTTAATGATAACAGCAGGTTTATCTGAACAAACTTCTGATTATTTCTGTATTTATTAATATGAAGATTTCAACAGTTTTCCAGTGTTATGAGGATAATGGCTATAGCTGATATGAAATGTTCCAGTCTACATGGGGGGATATGACTTGAAATTTCAGTCATTTCCTTGAAAACTCTTACAGCAGCACTGCTGCATTCTCGTGGCTTGTTGGCATTCCACTGATAATTGACTGTAAACATCAGAGGCTCATAGAATTTGATGGGAAGCTCCATTACGCTAATCTAAGCAGTCTCTTTTTCACAGTCTCGCTGAAAAATGGAGACATGCCTTCAATGCATTTATTTTTCCATTTTCCTCCTTCGATGCATTTTTTTTCTGTAGTGCTTTGTGCACAACTAGATCCTATATTCGCCTTAAATTATTTGGCAACATTCTTTTTAATAGGCCGTGTGGTCTGCCTCTCAGCAGCGACCAGAAACTAATAGCCCCGGTCACGCTGCATGAAAACCATACAAACATCCCTGGCCCGCTGCACAGAAATATTCACCTGCATTCCATCACTTTTTATCTTTCTCAACTTTCTCAAGTCATGAGACGGGCACTCTCTCTTCAAAGACGTGATACTGCAGTTGAGATCACGATACATATTTATGCTGTTACACTTGGTTGGTTATGGTTGGTAATTTGCATTAAACCATTGCCTGGTTTTTGTTGGGAGACAGGACACCTGAGTGACATATGGCAGAGCCCTCTGCAGATATAAGTATGAATATCCCAAACCTAGAAAGGCATACCACACATGAACATGCACACACAAACACGCACAATTTCTGGGACCTGGTTAAAGACTCAGAGGAATTTGTTAATACAATGTATAATACCCCACATCACTTAGTGAGAGCATTTGCAGCAAGCAGACTCATTTAGAATGGATGTGCTTCAGGCAGCTATAAGGAATTCTATTATTGCCCTAAAAACAAAACATAAGTATCTACAGTGAGGAAAATAAGTATTTGAACACCCTGCTATTTTGCAAGTTCTCCCACTTAGAAATCATGGAGGGGTCTGAAATTGTCATCGTAGGTGCATGTCCACTGTGAGAGACATAATCTAAAAAAAAAAATCCAGAAATCACAATGTTTGATTTTTTAACTTTTTATTTGTATGATACAGCTGCAAATAAGTATTTGAACACCTGAGAAAATCAATGTTAATATTTGGTACAGTAGCCTTTGTTTGCAATTACAGAGGTCAAACGTTTCCTGTAGTTTTTCACCAGGTTTGCACACACTGCAGGAGGGATTTTGGCCCACTCCTCCACACAGATCTTCTCTAGATCAGTCAGGTTTCTGGGCTGTCGCTGAGAAACACGGAGTTTGAGCTCCCTCCAAAGATTCTCTATTGGGTTTAGGTCTGGAGACTGGCTAGGCCACGCCAGAACCTTGATATGCTTCTTACAGAGCCACTCCTTGGTTATCCTGGCTGTGTGCTTCGGGTCATTGTCATGTTGGAAGACCCAGCCTCGACCCATCTTCAATGCTCTAACTGAGGGAAGGAGGTTGTTCCCCAAAATCTCGCAATACATGGCCCCGGTCATCCTCTCCTTAATACAGTGCAGTCGCCCTGTCCCATGTGCAGAAAAACACCCCCAAAGCATGATGCTACCACCCCCATGCTTCACAGTAGGGATGGTGTTCTTGGGATGGTACTCATCATTCTTCTTCCTCCAAACACGGTTAGTGGAATTATGACCAAAAAGTTCTATTTTGGTCTCATCTGACCACATGACTTTCTCCCATGACTCCTCTGGATCATCCAAATGGTCATTGGCAAACTTAAGACGGGCCTTGACATGTGCTGGTTTAAGCAGGGGAACCTTCCGTGCCATGCATGATTTCAAACCATGACGTCTTAGTGTATTGCCAACAGTAACCTTGGAAACGGTGGTCCCAGCTCTTTTCAGGTCATTGACCAGCTCCTCCCGTGTAGTTCTGGGCTGATTTCTCACCTTTCTTAGGATCATTGAGACCCCACGAGGTGAGATCTTGCATGGAGCCCCAGTCCAAGGGAGATTGACAGTCATGTTTAGCTTCTTCCATTTTCTAATGATTGCTCCAACAGTGGACCTTTTTTCACCAAGCTGCTTGGCAATTTCCCCGTAGCCCTTTCCAGCCTTGTGGAGGTGTACAATTTTGTCTCTAGTGTCTTTGGACAGCTCTTTGGTCTTGGCCATGTTAGTAGTTGGATTCTTACTGATTGTATGGGGTGGACAGGTGTCTTTATGCAGCTAACGACCTCAAACAGGGGCATCTAATTTAGGATAATAAATGGAGTGGAGGTGGACATTTTAAAGGCAGACTAACAGGTCTTTGAGGGTCAGAATTCTAGCTGATAGACAGGTGTTCAAATACTTATTTGCAGCTGTATCATACAAATAAATAGTTAAAAAATCATACATTGTGATTTCTGGATTTTTTTTTAGATTATGTCTCTCACAGTGGACATGCACCTACGATGACAATTTCAGACCCCTCCATGATTTCTAAGTGGGAGAACTTGCAAAATAGCAGGGTGTTCAAATACTTATTTTCCTCACTGTATATGGAATTTTTTCTTCGCCTAATATATGGGTCTGCTGGATGGTTACATTATAATCCCAGTGTAATTAATGTTTCCTCCGGCAAAGGGCTGATTAACGCAAGAGCAGGCATTGAGCACATATGGATTTTTAGTGCCAACTATTGGAAGATTCAATGGTCATGTAGGTAAACACGCCTGTTCTCCCAGTGGGATTTCATTTTTGCACTTTTTGTTGTCTGGAAGTCTCCAATGCACAATAAGAAGATAACGGTTTGAAATAACAATTGTTTTCATTTTGATTATTTAAAAAAGTACAAAAACTCAAATCCTGGCCAAAATAAAAGAATGATTATGATCCATGAACCAACACAGACCAAACATTCACAAGAGGAATATGAAAAAGAGGGAAAAGGAAAGACATACAAAACCCATTAAAATATTGCTGTTTCCTTTCTGCAGATTTAAATGTGTCTTTTCATACTGTATTGTGTTTCTTTAATAGCTTGTCTTAATGCTTTTCATGTCTTATGTAAAGCACTTTGATTTACCTTGTTGTTGTTGAAAGGTGCTATACAAAAAAAAATGTGCCTTGCTTTTAAGGTAGTTATAGTAAATGGGGTCCTCTTGTGGCAAGGACAGCTCAGAATAAGCTTCCACTAATACAGAGTGGGGAGAAAAAAATGTTAAAAAAAATACATTAAAGTATTCAGATTTTCTTTTTGTATAGCTATTGTTCAGGGCAAGAACAATAGGTTGCTTGAGTTTTTAATGAGCCCTATTTAAATACGTTTCATAGTTCATACTAAAGGTACAAGAGCCATTCCAATACCTACAATGACAGAACCACAATACACAAGTGTTTACCCTGGAGATAAGCTTCACACATAGCTGCCAAGTAAGAGTAGAGCATAGCTGCTACAATATTTGAAAGCATATTTAGGAACAGAACAAAAAAACTGTCTTAGCAATTTCCCACCCTGCCCGACATTCTCTACATTTAGCCATTTCACTAACCCCCACCTCTCCATCACTCCTCTTTCTCCATCTGTTATTAGCAGCTCTTTAATAATGAACCCAACAGGCATCCTCTTCATTAGGCAAGCAGGGAGAGAGAGGCCAGCGAGCCAGGCTGACCCTGCTACACTCTCGTCATTGGGGATCTGGCACAGGAATTTTAATAGGAGAGCAACGCAGGCAGGCAGGTCAGTCCAGGAGACAAACTGCATGCCAATCTGAGCTGACCAACCGGCGTGAACACAGTAAGTGTGCTGCGCTGCTAACTGACAGTCTGTAACAAGCGTGGAGGAAGGGAAGGAAGACGAAGAAGGGATGAAGGCAAGTGGGAAAGCTGTGGGAAAGGGATCAAGAGGGACAACACTGAAGGACTGAGCAGCTATTCAGGTGAGAGGAGAGCAAAGGATGGAATGCTAGGGTTACAAGGACCTGGTGGCAGACTGAGACAATCCTTGTCATGCTTCTCATACTAATAAAGCAGGTAGGGTTCTTGTTAATTGCCTTTTTATTTATGCTTACCCCAACACTTGTTATGAGAGGAAAATAAGAAAATGCAGATGCAACACAGGGACTGTTAAGAAGCTTGTTAATCGTAATCTGAGACTAAAAATGTTACCAGTGGATATCTCCCTAAGGAAACCGAATAAGCTGTGTTTCATGTCCCCTAAACCAGCCACATGAGTATAAGCTACATAAAAAGGTGTGAGCTTGCAGTGGGCTTTTAGAGCTACTCTGCTAGGATGGGTAATAAACCATTGACTCTCTTCCTCCATGCTTAAACAGTCTGCCTTTGAGCTACACTTTATATCACCCATTTTAAAATTCCCCTGCCCTGAACAGCACAGGTGATTTGTTGTATATTCACCACTGGGCCGGTGGATTTTCTTTTTTAGCTTCTCCCCGCCGTGGTAATTGCCACGTCGACCTTGATGCAGATAGGATAAATGAAACATATCCTCAGTCTGACTCTGCCATTAGTAGCTCCACAGAATTACCTCATTTCCTCTGTGATCTCTAAACATTTCTGATTCAGGGCATGACCGCCTATTCTGCAATACTTTCTACCACTATCTGAAAGAGCACTCACACCGGCGCCTCATTGCAAAATATACTGTATGTGTACCTACTATAGCCCAATACCTAAATCCACTTTCACTATAAATTGTGCACGCCCAGCTTTCAGCCAAGAGCAAAACAGCTCCTCTGGAAAAAGCAGAGGCTGTTTGATAAACCAAAACATTTGTTTTTGATTTGGAGATCAGAGTAATGACGAAGTACATCAAAATGTTGCAGCCCAACAAAAAAAAAGTTATATAAATTCACAGGTGGGAGGTATAGCTAAAGAGTACATCTTAAGCAAAAGTACCAGTTTTGCCTGATTCCAGATACATCAATGTTGATAAATTAGCTCTGGTTCAGACACTAATATATAGTATCTTACCTACTACATGCTCTGCCTGACCAAGTGTTTTCCAGATCCAGATACAGATTTTAGTTGTTCCCTTTAATTTGCCTTATGCCTGTCAACTTTCTCAGACTGTTTGCTTAGCCAGCCTCATTTAGTTACTGTTGCTACGGCTGTCAAGCTTCTACCACGGCATTTATACCATTTATCATGATCTTAAATATGCACTTGACAGCTACATACATGATATAATGCCTTAAGACTGACATCCCAAGCAAAAAGTCCCCATCCTCACCAGTAGACAATCATTGTAGCAGCTTTGTGCTGATATTGCAGCGTATACGCTAGTTAGTCCTCGTATTTAAGTATGATAAGGAACATAACCCTGTATGGATGCTTAGCGTATTTGTGAGCATTTCAAACAGTATGTTATCACTGTCAACAGTACAAGAGAAAAAAAGGTTTTAAGGATGAAGACTAACCGATGTGTAGCGTTGCCTGGAGTATAAACTTCCCCATATCCAATAAATAGCAGAACAGAGCTGCTAACGTTACTGTCAACTCTGATAGCATGACTGGCTTCCACACAGTGGGGAAATATTACACAACGGATGCTTTTTTTAATTATTACAAATACCAGTAACTAATATTGGTTGTTAATGATATGGCAATGTTCCTTGACAGTGGAAATAATACTTAGTCACTACTGTATGTCGTAAGCTACTGTATTTCGTGAGCTAACTAGCCTAACGATTGCAGCTTACGTTATAGCAGATAAACACACTGTTTAGTCCATTCCTTACACCATTGCTTGTTTTGAGTTTTATAAAAGGTTTCTTTTTCTTTTGATATTTTTCACAAGGAGGATATATTAACAGTCCAAAATAAAACCACATACCACATTTTTGAAAACAACAGTCACATATCTGCATTAGCACCACTGAGGCCAACATTTTCTTTTTACAAATATTCAAAATAAGTCAATAAATCTGCTGAAGGGAACAATAACAATACACCAAACCAGAAAGAGCTAATAAATATAAATCACCCCTCTATAAACACATTCTCTTTGACTCTATTCCATTACTGAGTATCGACTGTGGCTTTCACATCAGAATATGGAGATAAGTCGAGTTCTGGTAATGCAGTTCTATATGGTGCCTTTTTGGCACCGACAGCAGCTATATTTTGGATCACACCGAAAAATCCATAAATACATCACTTGTAATTGTCCACGGCCTGTCAGTGCCACAATCACAATCTGCTTTGTCATGTGTGGAGGACAAAGACTTTAATGAAGAGCACGGTACTGGGCCTTCCTATTGTTCTAATTTCTTGCCCTGTCAGCTTTGCAAATTAAGAATGATGTTCCTATTTATCCTGCAGTTTATCTGTTGCAAAATGGTTGATTTAGCTCAAACTAACACATTGTGCACGACTCCTCCCATTAGTCCCAAGGCAGTAAATACTGTAGTGAGAGCTGTTTTTGAAAGCAAGAAATGGTGTGTGGAAAAAATTAAAACATTTGAACGGTTTCATTTTTCGCGAGACATCTGACTCTTGATTAAAAATGACACTAGCTCTTTCACAATGACTGAAAGCACAAAAAGAAATTCCAGGTGGACATTATTCTGCACTATTGTAATGACCCTGGCACAGGTGGTGCTGAAATTTCCCCAACTTGTGAATCACCCAAACTGCGGTATCTTTGCGCAATCAACAATGCGATCTTGTTGACAGTGTGTAGTAGTTGGTCATCAGAGGCTTTGAAATTGTATTCCAAAAACAAACTTTAATAGTCTTGGCCAGATGATATAACGCCAAATTATTTGCTACAAAATGATGGTGACTTCATGGCATCACCAGCAGCACAATAAGCACATTTTGCCTTTGAAACCTGGCAGTAGTCTGTATTGTTGGGACAGATGGAGAAGTGGGAAGCCAAAAAAAATACTTCCTTGTAGGTTGTACACTCATCACCGTCTCATTAAACCAACACAAAACACAGAACTTCTGTCGGACACCGAACTAAATCCAAACATCAATTCCCTTTACCATTATTTACCATGTCATGTTGGGCATGCTGACTTTTGCGACTATGTTGTATAGAAGTAGCTGCAAATATGGATATCCTGAGTCATTTACGCACATTTCAAATGCTTTACTTTTAACTAAGCCATTCATTTCTGATGAATGTCAGTGTGAAAATTAAAAAAAAATTAAATAAAAAAAAACAAAAAACTATACTGTATATAAATGATTCAGAAGTACTGTAATAGCAAGCAGCACTAAGAAGCCATCCTTTCTTGGATTAACTTCTCACTGTGCATGCAACATTTATATAAACATGCACGTGTGTGCATGCATGTACGTAACTGCATGGGTGTGTTAGTGTAGCTATTGTCCATGTGTCACATCCAAGTCTCATATTGGTTCTGATGCATCAGATTACCCCATCAGAGTCTGCTCGTCCAGTGAGGCCATCAGTCCGACACTAATCCTCCTTTGATGAGTCTAGCTTCACAGGAAAAGCACTGACATTTCGCACTAAGGCCTTCTCCCTTTCCTCCTGCCACGCACGGACGGACCTCAGCTCCAGTGAGATGCTCTTTCATTGCCGACCTTGGTCTGGATTCAGATGACTGGTGGATTAGATGGCAGCTCAAAGGAGACTGAGAGACTGATGTCTGAGAGAAAGACTCAGGAGACACGGCCTCAGGAGCAGAGTGAGACGCAGCCCAGGTCTAGGGTCAGGGTTAGTAAGTCAACTCAGAATATCTTTTGGTAAAAGGCAACTTGTCAGCTAAATTGTTTAGTCTCCAACCTGAAAACAAAAGCAACTCCCAAGTCAGTCATGTGTTTAAAATCCTAAACATAACTCACTAAGTATAAACACAGTAAACATATCAGTGTCGCAGATGTGCTGCTTGCCCAATACAGATGAAAGAAAATGTATTTTTAAACTGATAAAATGGTATGCACTGAATACACGGACAACAAAATACACAATTCTTATGGAAAAGTAGAACGCGAGTGCTTAAATGAACAGAACAAATTAAAACAAGCCCATCATACAGTATTTATCTAGTGAGTTAGGTTTGCTATTTAAAACACATTAGGGAGAGGCACTTAACATCAACATATGGGCACATCAAATTACCATCAAATGGAGTTCTATCAACACAGTGTTAACCAATAATCACTGCTGTGTCATTACATAGACAGCAATTGTTAAAGTAAGTCATTAATGTACAACCTATGTTGGCTTCTTGCAGATAATTAATGTATGCAAACTTTCACAAGAAATCTGTCAAGGTGAAAATGTGAAATGTGAATGCTGAATAATGTGCTCATGTATGCAACAAACACAGCATACACGGCTTTAACATCCATCCTTGAACGTTAACCTACCAGAAGAAAAACAGAAAATCAACAACATACTAAAAGATGCAGTCACACTAACAACATTGTTCACACAAAAACAAATTATAAATGTACTGAAAATAAATCTGTAATGTTAACTGCTAGCAACTCTCACTGATTATAGTTGTAGGCTTATCTGAAATAAATCAAATGAATGCAACTATGGGTTGTAAAATAGTAGTACAATCTGTGATCACTTTTCTCACATACTGTAGCATTAATCCATCATTAATGTCCTGTTGAATATGGAGCACAGACAAAATGCTGAGGCTAGTTGTTTAACTAGAATGGAGGAAGAGAGATCATATATCCCAACACAATTGCACCAGCTCCCAGTGGATTTTAGAGTCGTTTTCAAAATCCTGCTGATTACTTATGAAGCACTGAATGGCCAATTTCCTGTTTAGATTACTGAGCTTTTATGGTATGTCCCTACTTAACACTAAAATTGAAGGTCTTCTAAAAAGGAAAACGAAAATGCAGACAAAATGCAACCAACCATTTGCTGTTCAAGAGCCAAATTCTGTCGTATTTTTCTCATAACTGTTAACTTTTAATCTTTGGTGCTTTGTTAGATTCCATGTGGTTGTTTAAATTGTTCAATTTGTCTAGCTCCATTGTCTGATATAAACATTGCAAAACTTAACATTAACTGGTGCCCTGTGAAACCAAATCTGCTTTGCCAAGCTTGTTGCTTTGGAATAAATGGGCTCATTGGATGCTCACAGCTTGTTTCTGAATGTTTCAGAATTAGCTTTTTAAAGAGAAATGAAAATACTCTCTCTTGTCAGTTGATATTTTGTCTTAATTGTTTTGTCATTGTCATCTATTATTGTAGGCTATATTCAGTTCTACCGTCAAATCAGCCATCTTTTAGTTTCTTTTCAATGCAACTTGCAAAAAACAATTGTCAATTGCAAAAAAAGAAATCTAAAAAATGTTCAATTAACAAAAAGAAGAAAAAATCTCAGAAGATGACAACAAAACTAAACAATTAAACAAAACCAGAATTTAAAAAAATGTCTACAATTAATGTTGCATTTTCTGAAGGAGCAATACATTCTGCCTTCGACTGATATGTGTAACACAGACATCTCATGCTGTATTCCCACCAAGTATAACCAGGTAGTCACACTGTGCTAAGCACATTACACAATAGCACCACTGCTGTGGCTAGTGTAATACAAAGTGAAAACCCTCTCGCTTTCAGAGCACAGGATCAATATCTTCATATACAGGTTTCAGAGGCATGTTAGTTTTGTGAACTAAAAGCTCTACTGTTGCTTCTGCCTCCACTTTGGTAACTTTGCACTGTAGATTTGACTGATTTATGAAATAATAAAAACCTAACAACTGGATGCCTATTGATTTCCCTCAGCAGAGGCAGATCAAGAGGTACATTTATGATCAGACAGGGTGCAAGAAATTATACCATAGCACAAGCTCTCTATTGATTGGACGGAACAGTGTGTACTGTTAAAAAATTAACTACTGTGTACACAATTTTGTAAAGGTAGTGGCGAGAGAGGAGAGGAAAGGAGAGGAGAGGAGAGGAGAGGATTCACAATTACAGAAAACAAAAACTAAAAACAAGACAAAGAAAAACCTAAACAAAATAATAAAAATAAAAAAAAATAAAGAAAATATGTGCTTTTCTTAATAGAAAATTAACCACCAACTCTCCATCCTCCCCCATGGAGCATAACACCCCCCCTAAAGCCCACAAACAAAGAGGAGAGGAGAGGAGAGGACTACAGGCAGAGAATAGGACTGAATGCGTTGGCGTGTGGTATATCCAGAGAAATTCAACCAAAAACTCAGAACTCCATCATTCCATTAATGTAAATGAAAGCTCATCCATCAATTAGATGTATTGCACACACTTCCATCACCACGAGTCAATAATAACATATTTTCTCTCACTGCTGATAATTATTTGCATAAAAATGTGCATAATAAATTGGAGCCATAAAGCATCTTAGTATGTGATGAACACATTTAATATACTCGATTCAACTTAAATGTACACAAGTGTGACTGAGTGAATCTGTGCATGGTAACACCCTGTGGGTATCCATGGGGAAGTCCTGCTGGAAAACTGCAGCAGTGTATCTGCATGTAGCTGTAAACAAGCCAACTAGGACGGAACAGAGAGAGGCAGGGACAGGCAGACAGACACACAGGGGGAGACGAGTGAAAGAGGTAAAACTACATGGGGATAATAATAGGAAATAAAACACACACACACAGAGTTCAGTATTAGTTTATAAAGTTAAAAGATTTTTTTTCATTTTCTTATTACATTTTATTTCCTCAATTTCCACAATCACAGGAGTCATGGAAGAGCAATGTTTGCTAAATTAACTTATTTGAAAACCCATTATTTTTGCTGGTCTTTAGTTATGTGTTTATTGATGATAATCTAATAGTTCTCAATACACTGTATATAATGTTTTCTCCTAAGGCATGACTACTGATATTTCAATATTATTACCTATGGTACTAGCTGATCAGTTTAGCTCTCAGACAAGGTTTTCCAAATCAATTTGGTGGTCAGGGTCTTCTAAAATAATGTCTCGTTTAAGTCTACATTTTTATTACTACATTGTCATGCAATCAATTGTCAGATAAGCACTGTTCATTTATAGTTTCAAACAAATAGTAAATGTTCAGCTCATTGCTTCAAAGTTTTAATATAAATACCCAATATTTATACAGCTTTTCTTCTATGTCCATATATCATTACTTCTCTTCAGTAATTACCACCTGCTGTGCCAATCTTAACAATTAATATAATTAGTTATGTTTTGTCCCCAACATCCTGTTTCAACAGGAAACGTGTAAAATTATGGATGCAGGTCCGGATGCTCTCAAAATGCCATTTCATTGTGACTTCAATATTTGAACCACAGGCTGCAGTAGCCTTTGAGGCATGCCAATAATGATGCAGGACTTCTACAATGACTACAAGACAATTTATTTTTCCCTCGAGCAACTGAAGCTCCAACACAATAAACACAAAGTGATATTTTGCATAAAACAAGATTGACTTGTTTGGTTCATTAATCGGTGAATAAGTAATTAATTAAATAAACAAATGACTCTGTGTTGTGGAGAGCACGCTTCCAACACCTCCTACTACAGCAAGGTGCGTCACTGCCTCTCTCTGGTACGGCAAGGAAGCACACACCTCACTAAGAAGCAGAGTGCGTTCAACACAATCCTTGGCTCTTTATACGCCTATATCACATCTGAACTGGTCTCTGTTGTCCCTTCAATTGCAATAAAGCATGATAAAGAAGTGCTAATTACATATCCAGCTGCAGTAATTCACCAGTAGGCCAGAGCATGAAACTGAGGCCCCTGCAGCAGGTGAACTTAGTGCCTTGCTGAGACTTTATGGCGACCCGGCAGACACAGTCTGCAGGAGACTTGACAGTTTGCCTCCTTAAATTTTAAGGAGTGCTTAGCTCATCTAGAACTGTAGCAGACACTCCTAATCAAGTAACTTGAGGCATCTGCTGAAGCTTAAGATTGAATATCAGTGCTGCCTGCAGTCTTTGAGGCATCTGATTAGTGATAACGAGGTGAAAGGACCCATTTTTCCAAAACATGCATTACGGGACCAAGGCAGTATGACGTGAGATGGATATCAGATGCACGAAAAGGGCAAAAAGTGGTTACGGTAAAATAAGATGCCCAAATAAAAAGCATATCACATTTGCTGCAGGCCATAATGTGGCATATACAGTATATTATGTCACTCAGTGGAACTATTTGTTGTGATAAAAAAGACAAATTAACAGGTTGAATAAGACTGACAAGCGAACAGGTTGGAGTAATGATCTGAATGCAATGGAGGTTTAAACAAAGCTGTTTCTCAACAGCCAAAACAATGGTGGTAGTCATACTATTCTCTACCTTCTGTCTGCGTGTGTTTGATAAGGAGGTCCCGAGCATCCTGAAAAAAATCCAGCTCATTTCTTTTTCTTTTCGCACCACCCTTCCTAATCCACCCCACCACCCCCTCCTCTTCTTCACCCCCCCCCCCCGTCTGTCCCTTTGCTCTCTCTGTCTCCACACTCCACTATAATGACATTTGGTCATTGTAAAGAGCCATGATGGTGCTGTTAACTGTGAGGAGGGAGGTGGTTGTCACGGTTACCTGATGCAGCATGGTGCTGGACCATCTGCCATGCAAAAGACAGCTCCCTGCTCACTGCTGTAATTACAGAAAACCCCAAGCAGCCAGCGATCCTTGGCACACATGAGGACACGAGGTGTGTGTGAGTGACAGAAAAAGAGAGATAAATAACTGGGAGTCATCCATATGTGTGTGTGTGTGTGTGTGTGTGTGTGTGTGTGTGTGTGTGTGTGTGTGTGTGTGTGTGTGTGTGTGTGTGTGTGTGTGTGTGTGTGTGTGTGTGTGTGTGTAAAAATAACGGAGCTATTTGCCAATGTATAAGCTTAAACAGAATGGTGACATTTATGCTCCACAACAGGATGTCCCAATCTGATCAGGGCAGATCAAAGCTTTTTTTTTTTTAAAGATCCATCCGTTCCAGCTACAGTACATGAAGCCTTTTCCATTGCTGTTCTTTTGTTTGTTGTAGCCCATTGTGCTCCACATACACCAGCTGTCAGAAACTCCCCATTGTGCTCCATTAAAACACTGGAAGTGCTTCCTAACATACAGTGCAGTGAGCAAGGCAACCATGAAGTGCACAAACAAATAAACAGCAGCCAGAAGTTTCAATTAATGATATCCACACCGACAGCGAGCAAAGTTGCTTTAATTGTTAAATTTGCTTCACTTTGCTCAGTGACATTTTGAATCTGCCCACACCTCGCTGTTGGCTGAAAACTACATTTGAACTTGCTGTTCTTCATGCTGGGAAATATACGGTGGCCGACAGGAGCAAACGCCCTGCAACTCAAGAAAACACATGCAAATAGATAAAACACAAGCAAATTAAGAAAACATCATTCATTTGACAACACATGCGCAACATTTAGCAAACATGCTGCAAATACACACAACACAACCAAATACATAAATGTGCTGCAAATACAGAAACGATGCAAAATGAAAAGCACACAAACCCAGAAAACAAATGCAACAGAAAAACGCTGCATCCAGTTTACATAACGGAAGGCGAGGTTATGACCGAGACAGGCATGCAAACAGGTCTGGGGCAAAAAAGGTGACAAGGATTCGGCAGACCCTCGACCTTTTAGGTGGGCCCAGGGGTATTTTCCCCCAGGAAAAAAAATTGTACATTTTAAAGTTAAAGGCATCAATCTGCTGCACTTTGAGAGCAAAATTAAGAGGCTAGATCTATGTAGAATCTGTGCTCTTGTAAATAATGGCGTGTTCTTGTAAGCAATTTAACCATAACCACATTTTTTTATAGCATATATTTGAGTCATAAAAAGAAATTAAACAAACGGGATTACCTGTGTTGAACTACTTTATTTTCTATTCATTACCAGTAGGCTAGAGGACAGGGTAGGGATCAACTTTACAAATGAAAAATGACAATAATGTATTCTGTTCTAACTCTACCTACATCAAAAGGACAAGCTTTGCACTCTGAATTTGGACATTTAATTTTCCAAATACTTATTACATATAGAGCATCCAATCTGTACATTTAATATTAATTTTGTGAAAAAAGGACCTTAAGCACTCAATTTTTGAAAAGTACACAACAGGTGTCAAAGGATGAAATTCTCATTCTGAAGGAAAGCTTTTCATTCTCACGTTATTAGACCGTTCTGTGAGACAGCAAAGGCAAGAGGATCTGCAGCTTAGGTCAAAAGCATCACTTAAACCTAACAAACATCCATTAGACATCATTTTTAATCTCAGTCTATTGATCCGAAGTGCAGCAGATCAAATAAATTAACAGCTATTGAATTGAAATAGTTTCTACTAGATGATACCTGTCTACTAGATGATACCTGACAGGTAAAAAGAGTAAAGGTAATCCAGCTCACTGTCTGAAGTTAGACAACTTGTCATGGTGTACAATAAGATATATTATTTACTTGCTCTCCCTACCTCCCTTTTGACAAACTTTGCAACCTGATTTTGGACATTTAATGTTCCTGGGCTTTGAGAAGAACAGCTCTAATGCCCTCTGGGCTCGACCCAGTGATGGAGACCCTCAGTCAGGCAGGCAGGCAGCTGCTCTCCTTGCAGCCTGTTATGGCCTGATTTGACCCGAAATTTAAGGTAAATACAGTTAGCTAAATGAATGGGAAAAAAGGTGCATTTGGAGCACACTGCCAGTACTCATATTTTCGAAGAAGATTAACGTTATGTAGTTTGTCATGTAAGCTAACATTTAGTGCAATGAGGGGAAGCTAAACACTGTTCATCCCACACTGCAAAGACACAAAACCCGGTGGAAAATCGGCATATATATATACATATATATATATATACATATACATATATATATACATATACATATATATATACATATACATATACATCTCCCCAAAATGGTCTCAATCGTTTGTGCTACATTTGTGCTGATTTGTGCTGTTAAAAGAAACATTTGTGCTACTTCGGTTTTTACGTTATCAAGCTATATTTGTAACACGGCTACTATTTGCGCTGCAAAGGCTTCTGACACCAGCTATCACTCCCATGAACGGGACATTTTCCCTTACAATAGCCTTAATGAAGCAGAAACGCTTAATGTCAGATAACGTCCATAATAATTGGACTTCAATTTTTTGACAGTTTTCAGTGGTTATGAGGAGCAATATGAGAGAGACATTTCGTGATGATTGATCGTTGTTTAGGTACATTAAACCACATTAAACCTTTTCATGTTAGGACTTATAAAGCCCATGAGAACCGTGGTGAGTCAACCCACAGCCGCTCTGCTGCCCTGCTGAAAATGTGAAGTAGAAACGCTTAATGTCAGATAACGTCCATAATAATTGAAATTTGGGTTAGATTTTTTTGAGCGTTTTCAGTGGTTATGAGGAGCAATATGAGAGAGAAATTTGGTGATGATTGATCATTGTTTAGGTACATTAAACCACGTTAAGCTTTTTCCTTACAATCTGCTCTAATGAAGCAGAAAACGTTAACGTGAGATAACTTCTATAATCATTGGATTTCGGTTTAGTTTTTTTGATAGAAACATTTTTTTAGAATGTCCCGTTCATGGGAGTGATGGCTAGTGTCAGAAGCCTTTGCAGCCCAAAGAGTAGCCATGTAACAAATAAGCCTGATAACGTAAAAACTGAAGTAGCACAAATGTTTCTTTTAACAGCACAAATCTGCACAAACGTAGCACAAACGATTAAGACCATTTTGGGGAGATTTGTACATTAATGGGGGGCTAGGTGACATCACGTGTGTAATAAAGCGTAATAACTTAAAAAACATAGTAGCACAAATGTTTTTTTTAACAGCACAAATCAGCACAAACGTAGCACAAACGATTGAGACCATTTTGGGGAGATTTGGACATTAATGGGGGGCTGGATGATGTCACTGGCCAGAAAATGTAAAGTTGAATTACATAAAACCCTTAACAGCACAAACAATTTTTACGGCACAAACTGGCACAAACGTAGCACAAACGAATAGCAGTGTTTTTAATAATTTTTGGATGACATGGGGGGCCAGCTTCACGCAGGTGTTTTCTGTTGGGGTTTGTGTGCTTTTCATTTAGCATGGCTTCTGTATTTACAGCGCATTTATGTATTTGGTTGTGTGTATTTGCTGCACATTTGCTAAATGCTGCGCATGTGTTGTCAAATTAATGAAGGTGTTTTCTTAATTTGCTTGTGTTTTGTCTATCTGCATGTGTTTTTTTTAGTTGCATTGCGTTTGCCCCTTGTTGGCCACCGTAGAATGACACTGACCGTGCAAAACAATTAAGGAAAAGCTGTGACGAAGGTTATATTCTTAAATGCAGCAGACTATGTGTAGCCTTTATGTAAGTAAATATAAAATCCACGTCTCAAAATATAACTGATAAATGGTTGTTCAAAATCAAACTTAACCATAAAACAAATTTTACAAAATCCAAGGTGATTTCAGTGTTTGTATTTTTCTTTTTGTCATGTTTAACATGATTATATTTTACGTGCAAAATTTAACATTCACAACTTTGGGGCTTCAGTATATGTGAAATGTAAAATTAATGGTTTGCTATTTGAACAATAAAACTTAACCATGACAGGGCCAACAACAGGTTTGTAAAGCAAGTAAGTTTAGAATGTCATGGATTGCCACATAGAGGTGCAAAAACGTATTAAATGTATTATTCAAATTTTCAAATTTTGACATGTATGTTTAACTTTAACAACAGGTTTTCAGATACAGCAGAGACAAAGGTGTGTTTTTTTAATTAAGTATTTATTTATGTTTTTTGTTTAAAATGTATTATGTTTTATTCAATTGGAAATAAACCATTACATTAACCATTAACTTTAATACAAGCCCCAGAATAGACCTAGCCTCATTATACCTGAACCTATAGCTGTTACCTGTTGAGCTAGGCTACAGTGAAAGCTAGCTTCTAAAACTGTGTACGATTAAATTGGACACTAAAATCAGGAGTGAAATATGTTTATTTTATTTCTTATAGCCAATACCAGACCAGTTTGTGTCATTTAAACAAAGCTGTTGCATTTTGAATAGAATCATCTTGTCATTTGTTTTTGTGACAACCAGTCTCTTTTGATTAAATAATGCTGTGGAATAAAAACTGAACTAAAGTTTGAACTAAAGTGATACTGTTTAGTTTTAGTGGTTTTATGATTTATCTGTTATTCATATAATAAGCTTATTAGACTTAGCTTCAGCACCACGCCCTTTCTACAGTTTTATCTGTTAAACATTCTGCTGCATGTAGCACAGAATAAGGCACAGCCTTGGTTTGCATGCCTCTCTCCACATGGGTGGTATTGATTATTTTGTGGTCATTTTCAGAAGGATTAAGATTGGCTTTACAGTATATTTATTTATATCTATAGCTTTGGTCAAGTCCAAAGAAGAACATTTAAAACATTTTTGGGAGGATAAATCCAATAGTTTTGTCCTGAGAGACAGAACTGGCCAACAAGGTTATTACTATTCTTAAGACCTAGTTAATGGTACTACTATAATAATATTAATGATTAATGATTTCTGTATAGAGCCAGTGGACACATGACAATAAAAACATAAAGCTATAAGAATACTAACATATATTCCTCCATAGATCAATCACTGCACCCGAGCTGAATCAGATCCTAACACACAGTGTATTGTCTCACGTCATTATAGACCTACAGTACTAGATGAAGCCATATGTGGCCTTCGTTGTGTACAGCAGTGCTTCTGCTCTTTTCCTCTGAGATTCCATGTCTTCAAACCAGTTCCTCACTACAGAAAGGTTTCCTTTTTTCCTTTTCCTTTTCAACGCAACAGAGCTGGCAGCAATGTGACTTTTGTTTTCAGGTATGCGCATTGCTTTTGTACAGTCATAATTGTTAATATTGTGATATAACAATATTTTTATGCCATTAAGATTTATAAAAAGGTATTATCATGAACAATTTTCAGTCAAAACTGACAACACCAAACTAGAGTCCCATTTCTAATTATTAATTACTTTTTTTTTTTTTTTTTTTTTTTTTAAAATCACACTTCACTGATGTTGCCAACTACTCCACTGCAACAAGGCAACTAGTAGAGTTTACTTGCTGATCCCAAATGCTGAGCATGTTAAAAATATTTTAAGAAGAGTGGCTTACATTCAACATTCCTGTCCAGCGACCCTAATTAAACAAATAGCAGGAGAATGTAACTCAGCTGTGGCTCAACTCCTTCCCTTCTTGTCTCTAATCCCCTGGAATCAGCACACAGTGAGGGTGAGTGCACCGGACACTTTGGAGAATCACAAACTGTTCCTGTGGGGATGGTTACCAAGGGCAACAGCATAGGTCAAGACACTGGTATCACCGCGCAGCATTGACCAGGCAAAGGATTTGGTGATTCTGCTGCTGTACTTATTATAATAAAGTGCAAAAAAAGCAATTAAGAACCAAATGTGGTTTAAATTGCTTGGTGATCCAATTAAAACCAAGGGCCTGCAGATAGCAGTCTGCTTCTAATGAGGTAAAATTAACACCATTAGCATTGCCTCCTCCTGACTGTCTCCCATACAAGAACTTCCTTCTTTCTGCCTTTTCATATTTTTCTTCCTGTGGGCATGTCCTGTTCTGAATGTCTGTAGAAAATAAATATGTGTATTTGGAGTTATTATCGCACTCTAATTTACTGTAATGAAAGTGCTAGCCTGCGCTGGCAGATGAGCCATTTTAATTTAAGCATTGAATGCAGGCCTGCATATTAATGACCTTATTTGCATAAATCATGTCACTCCACTCGGGATTCCAATTAAACCCTTGATTAATTGCTCGGCTAACCCGTTAAATAGAATCCTTTAAGTGGTTCAACAGGCCACCAAAGCCTGTTGACACACACACACACACACACACACACACACACACGATTTACTCTGAATAAAATGAATCATAAGAAAGGGATCTACTAATTTTGAAATGTGAACATCCTTTAGGAAGTGTGAAACCTGCAGGATGAAATGCAGAGTGAAAAGCCCAACTCGCCGAGTCAAAACTCGATTTAGGAGAGAGACTCTTTGACCAACAAGATAATGAAATCAATGTAAAGACGAAACATGAGACACATTTTTAAAATGTATTCTCTTTGTGCTAGAATGATCCTCTTTTGGCTTGCAGTGCAGAGCAGAAAAATTATATTTTACACAAGATAAAGAAACAAAAATCTGTTTTTTCACAGATGACACTGTGACTTAAACTCCTATTATCCTCAACAAATTAAAGATGATGTGACTAAATAAAAAAAAAAACTAAATCATCCACACACACACACATTTACTTTTTAACTAAAACACCATATGAAAACACCTCTATGCAGGGCTCCAGACTTTTTTTTTTAGACAGTGCGAATATTTTTTACAACTACTAGCACATGCGACGACTTTTTTTTTTTTATTTCATGTTGAAAAACAAGGAGGTCTACCAGAGTTGGCCAGTGTTTGTGAGAGGGGGAGGATCCATGAGTGATTAGTCAACTGCGTGGGTCATCTTCACTCGAGTGTTTCGCTTTCGTGGCGTCACACTCAGCAACTGTCTTCGTGAAAATTATGATGTTGCAGTCATAATCCATTATTAAGTGGCCATACGCAGTAAAAGATCATCCATTTTGTTTGCTAAAGACCATACTTTGGCGAGGAAAATGCTGCATAGTGATAGCCGATCAGGTGTTAGCTAAGCGGCGTTAGCCCTCCTCGCTTCCCCCAACTTTGTTTATGGTCTCAACCCGGTCTGCGCATCTTTGTCTGTATTTTTACTCAAAGTTGTCTCGCTCTCAGACAAAAAGGACTGGATTTTATTTCAACACCACAACTGCAGGGATATCACAGACAATAATCTGGTCATTCACTGATTTATTTGCATTTTTCCATTAATGCCGAACACGGTACTTTTTTGGGTACCGACCGAATTACGTCGGTATTACCGAGGACAGATTCACATTAAATTGAACGGTGCGAGCATCTGTCCTCTCTGCATGTGTGACAGAGCGTGGCTCTGACACACACACATACGCAGAGGTGTGGTGCAGACGGAGTGAAATTACGTTGCCTCTGCAGTTTGTTAAAGTGTTAAGCACCATTCAATTAAAATGTGACTGTGAACTAAAATAAAACAGCACATTGTAGTTTCTGTATTTATTACCAAAGCATTTATCAGTAATATAGTTAAAATGGGAGAAATGTTAAACAAATTGCGGTGAAAGTCGATTTAAGGTTTGAGCCCCTTCAGTTTCTGCCTGTGTCCCTAAAAATGTATTTAATGTTTAATGTAATGAGCTAATGCTCCTAGTAATAAAAAGTTAGTCTGGAGCCCTGCTATGGTCTTGTAGCAGCTGCCATGCTATTTACTACTGTTTGTACATTCTGGTGCTGGCCAGTGAGAGGTCACAGATGTACTGGTATTTCTATATGCCCATTATTTGCATTTGAACCCTTATAAAGGAGATGGATACAGCTGCACTTGTTTGAGCCACAGCAGTAATCACTACCCAGAAACAACCTACAAATGAAGTCTAATCAAAGGGGCTGCTGTTTAAGCACAATTCTCAAGTTGTAAATAGCGTGCAGGAATTGGCAAAAATCAACACTGTGTCAAAAAAGCTCTGCATTTATGATGTTCAGACTGATAAGTTATTAATATAGAAGGAGACAGGGCACTCAGAGAGGTTAAGAATGGGGAAATGTGAGACAATATGATGGTGGGGCTCATTTGCCACACAGCTAAGTGACAACAAACAGCAGCTTCCATATCGATTTTAATGACATGATATTCTGAGATAGTACCATTAGCTTCTTGCTGTGCTCCAAATTATGTTTACAGGTGTTACCATGGCAACAACAAGTATATGGGAGTGTTGTACACGAGCCCTCTGTTGGATGCTGTAATCTCAGTTTCGTGAGTGTGTGTCAGAAAAATGTTAACACTCCATCTTGTTCATAATAAGTGTTTCTTCATATGGCATCAAAATCATAATATGTACGTCATAGATAGAGCCAACTTGTCAAGCACTTCTTGAACATACCAATTACGAAGATCTTTCACTGCTCTCGGCTACATTAACATGAATGGATTACATAACTAAACACAGAAATAAAAGTGACTAAATGCTACAGTGTCTTAAAAAAAGTTCAGGTTTTCTGCATGTTTTCAAACAAGCACTGTATTAATCTGTGTAGGGTTGCAGAAGGTAGTGAATGACACAGATTGGCTGCAGCAGAGCTCCACATCCAGGTCAGCAAAGTCAGCTCTGCGTGCCTGCTGCCTGTCACTGGCTCTCAGGTCACAGAGCTGGCCTCTGGCAGCCTGACTGATAGGGTGTGTGTGCGCATGTGTGTGTGTGTGTGTGTGTGTGTGTGTGTGTGTGTGTGTGTGTGTGTGTAGTGTCACAGATGTATAGTATGTGTATTGTTAAATCTGCAGAAATCTCAGTTCATAATGTTTTATAGGCTACATTTTTATGTACAGTATAATTGAGCAGTTTATTTTACCAATACCATGAATTCACAATGCCATTTAAGTATTTCTTTTTATTTATAGTTATTTTAAGTGCTGGAACAATTAATCAATGTATTAATTAGAGTACATTGTAAGACAAATTAATGTCCTCGTTAATATCTTTTACCAAGGAAAAATGTTGTGGTTTTTTTTGGATTCATTGCTTTTCTAACAAACCTCTAGTTAAGTTAATTGAATGTCATTGGGGGCAATATAAAGACATGCCTTAACTTCACCTGGGATATAGTGCTTTAATTCCTCCACTACAGGTAGACGTTTTTTATCGATGCAGAAAACGACGACTGATAGATTAATCAATAATGAAATGTGCAGCCCTAGTAATTATTCATCAATTTACGTTTCTCAGAAGTTTTACAGCTCATAATTTACTAAGTTGAAGGGGCTTTGTCAAAAATCTCATTATGTGCCTATGTAAAAAAAGACGAAAAAAAAGAAATATTGGCCAATATGGATTCATCCGATTTTTTTCCTCTTCAAATATTAATATCAGTATTTGCATACGGTATGTGTGTCTGAGTAGGATTGTCAAAAAAAAGAGACAAAGAGAGAGAGAGAGAGCGAAAGAAAGAGAGAGAGAGAGAGAGAGAGAGAGAGAGAGAGAGAGAGAGAGAGAGAGAGAGAGAGAGAGAGAGAGAGAGAGAGAAAGAGAGGTGTCATGTGCCTGACTCCAGCCTGTACCTGCTGGACTTGGCAGGGACAGGCGCTGTCATCTGACCCTCTCCTCTCTCTCGCTGGCTGAAGGCCAACCTGCCCGGCCGAGCTAGGCACATCGGATTAATATCTCCTGGGCTGTTACGTAGCTCTGTCCTTACATTACTGTCCTCTACTGCTGACTGTACAGTGAAGCTGAGGCAACGGACAAGACGCATGTCAAATAACACACACTGGTGTTTACACTAAGGCAGAAGGTGAATGCCAGTGTTGCAATACTGGATTTCAGTGTCTTTGAAAAAGGTGTATTACTGCACACTACTCTTGCCATTACAACATTTATTAACTCAATACATCAGTCTAATGTTCTGGTCCATACAGACTTTTCTCAGCACATGAATTCTCCATGAATTGCTCCCATTTTCAAGATATTGAACTCCTTTCCGATGCACCCACATGACAAGTACTGCATGTGCAAGTTTTTCCTAATCTGCTAGCCATGCTGGATTTCAGCCATTAGCTGTAGGGTGCCAAAGTTAGAATCATGAAGAGACAGGCTAGTGATTGTGGAAGCCTGCAATACAGACTTGACTTTTTGACGTCGGTCTTTATGGATTGAAGTGAGTTAGGCTGACGTCAAAATTAGTAATTGTATTATTTCACTTTTCACTATTTATTATTTCAATGTATTTCATTAAGAAAAGTAAGAAAATATTGCTTGCGATGAGCCAGCAGGTTTCCTGTGATACCAGGCAACGAAGATATATCAAGATTAATAGTTCAAGATTAATCAATCAGGATAAAATCGCAAAGAGATATTATATGATTAAAGGACAGGAGGAAAGGAAAAGTGCATTTGTACACTACGTGTATCTGCATATTGTGTTCACAGAAAATCTCGAATCACTATTTCTTGGCTTTGTTCGAGTTGCAAGCCTTTCATATTTTCTTACATGTTTGCCGAATAAGAATACAGAAGATTTCCCCAAAGAAATCCTGAAGAAGAAAGTGAGAAACATTATTTTGGAATTGTCCCTGAATTTGCTTTGCTTGGCCTAGATGTATCTTCAATTTAAAAAACAAAATGTACATAAAGACTGTGCACTCAGAAGTATTAAAGTTATCAGTCTATATGCTGGAGCCTATAGTTTGCTACATTTCACTCTAGGAATTTTATCATGACAACAATAAAGCCGCCTCGGGCCCTTTTAAAATTCGCTCATTTCATTTCCATCTCTATTTCTCTCGGAGTTCAGTTACATTGGGCTGTGCATCACCATGGCAGCAGACACTGGCCCTTGTGTCTGAGGCAGACATCATCCAGAGCATTTCAGCTCTGAGTGAGTCATAATGAGTCCCACTCTCCACTGCTACAGCGCTGAAAATAGGCTCACTTTCCTCCTCAAGATTTCTCTGGGGAGAACGTCTGTGATCATCTCTCAAAACGCTCCTTTTCGTTCTGCAACAAACATGGACCAAAATAAGAAAGAGCTAGGAATGTTGGGATGGGATCCAGATAAAGTGGATAAAGACCGTTTTCTTGTGTGAACAGTATATGCACACAAGGACAGAGAAACATGCTCATACACAGAAACTGTGCATACAAACTGAGACAGGCTCTCTTTTCTACTACTATTTACCTGTATGCAACACATTAAACCTATAGTTTAGACAACTCAGATCCAGAAAGTCAGGCAAGAATCTAAAGATGCAAATGTCATTGTCAACTTCTCTATTAAACTTCTGTTTACAAAAAGCCTTATCACATGCATGTTTCCAAGTATATTTTGCATAGGCAACCATACAGTTTGTTTTACAGAAGTGAAAAAACACCTACAATTGTAAAATAAAAATCATTTAATATAATTAAATCTGAAATTTCTTAAAGGTTTTGCCTCAAATGTAGTATTTGGTATATTTTTTAAAAAACTTTACAAGAATCTAAAATAAGCTGTCAGTTTAAACAGTGTTTGGCCTTGCACCACAAGTTTATAAAGAAGGAATAGATAAACCTATAGTTAGTAGTAACTAAAATTTGACTTCTAAGAAATCAAGATAGAGCCCTGCGCAGTTGGACTGAGATTCATTGTGTGTGTGTGTGTGTGTGTGTGTGTGTGTGTGTGTGTGTGTGTGTGTGTGTGTGTGTGTGTGTGTGTGTGTGTGTGTGTTTTCTGTGACACAGCCTCCAGGCCCACAGTTCTGCTAAATGGGAAACTTCCTTTTTATTGTGATGGGAGGCAAAGGCAGAGGTGACACGAGGAGGGAGGTATATTCCCCTGCCTGAAATTTGTGAATGAGATTTGCTAACCCTGGGCACGATATCCATTCTAGGTCCCACGTCTGAGGAAAATAGTAATTTCTGTCTCTCTTTTTCTTCCATCTCTGAAATCTATACACTTCAATTAAGATAGTGTGGTGCAGTCTCTGTGCTGGCCTGTCACTCATCGAGACCTGTGGGTCATTTACCCTTTACACTCATTACAATTACATTTATACATTGATAAAATTCAGATATCAATTATATTACCTGATTACTTGTTTCGAATGTTTTACAGTGACAATGTTGACAGTCTTACAGGCATTCAGTGTTTTGGGTTTTTTGGGTGTATGTGTTGTGTGACAGAGAAAGAGAGGAGCAAAGGCCTTTATTACTAAACATTTAAGATCAAGCAGCCTTTAACCTACACATTTTCCTCATCAATATTTCAGTTATTCAACAAGAAATGTACAAAACATATTTTTAGCACTTGTTTAATGTTTTTTATTTAACACTGCGTATTGGTCTATATCTCTGCTGTATTATGTTTTAATAGTTTTACTCTCTGGAGTTCTGTCATCGCCTTTATATGTTATGCCTTGTTTATGTTGTGTTTGCCGTCTATAATTATGACTAGGCTTCACATAAATATGCTTTAAACCTGTGGCCTACAACCAAATCTCAACAGAACAATAGCTGCATAATCCAACACTTCAATATCAATGTGCACACAGTACACAGACTCAAAGTGTGAGTAGCCACAGAGCACAAGCGTGCAATAAAGAGTAATCTATCTGTCCAATAAAACAATCCCGTGGACTAAAAATAGGTCCATTCAAAACAGCATAGAAAGATGATCTGCTCCCACTATCCTGTGCTCTGGTTAATTGGCATTTCTTTAAACCAATCACAATCATCTTGGGCGGTGCTAAGCGCCGAGCGGAGCCACGGTGCCTCTGCAAAATAGCCGGGAAGGAACTTGTTTTGGTGGAACGTGTACGTTCCAAGGTTGTTTTAGTCCTGCAACAGAAAACTCAGACTCAACAGATAGTCTAGGTAGCTGTCTGTATTTATCCTGCAGAGATCTGAGGAGCAGTTGACCACATTCTTCATATTTCGCCCGGAGTGTAAACTTACAACACAAAGAAAGCAAAAGATATCGGACATCCGAAAAGAGTGACATCCGGCGGAATTTCTGGCAGAACGAGAGCAATGCCGGAAGTGGAACGTCGTGGATATAGACTAACTTGCGATTAATCACAAATTAATCGCATATTTTTTATCTGTTCTAAATGTACTTTAAAAGGGGATATTTTTCAAGTTTTTAATGCTCTTATCAACACGGGAGCGGACAAATATGCTTGCTTTATGCAAATGTTTATTACAACAATCCAAAACTGACAAATACTGTCTAGAATATTATCAAGAATAACTTCAAAAGGTATGCTCAGAAAATACGCTGAAAGCATTATATGGCAAACTCAAGCCCATCAAGCAACAACAGATGGGCATACTGACCTGAATGTAACATTACTTGGTAATACTAACACAATGCAGTGTCTCACTTTACACTTCTTAAGGTAAACTAAACATCCCATTCTTTTAAGCAGCTCAACACAAAACAATGGACCTTGTGCATGACAGCAAAAGACACATTGTACAAGTACATTGGTCAGCTAAATGTAACAATGTAATGTAACAATGTAATTGTTAACCTCACGTGGGAAATAAAGGCTCACAAAAGCATCACCTTCTACTAAGTGGGATCAAAACAGGGTTCTACAAAAAATAAATTAAAGACCTATTTTACTGTATATTGTTTTCAGATTCATACTTGTATTTTGTGATTCTACTACAGTGGTTCCCAACCTTTGTTCCTTGGCGCCCCCCCTACTTGTGTCTAAGAAAAGCTGAGCCCCCCCCCCTCCGAAACCGAAGTTGAGGTAACTTTCCCTTACTTTCTTTTTTGATACAGAGGAGTTATCAGCACTTTTACGTTTCGCCGCCATGTTTCGTTCATAAAATAGTGATGCCGTGGCGGCAGGACAAACGAGGATGATAGCAGCTAGCAGCTGACTGATGACAGCAAGGGTCCCAGGTTAAGAGGTCCCGGAGGTTTGGTCTACTAAGTAGCCTGCCTACAAGTTTAAGCGACAACAAAAATATATAGTTTTTATACAGACTTTTGTATACATTATATATTCTAGTGTATTAACATAATTTGTTTAACATGTGCAAATATTTTTTTTTACCTCAACCTCAAACCAGATAAAGACTTGCGCCCCCCCTGTGATCTTTGCCGCCCCCCTTAGGGGTCCCCGGACCCCAGGTTGGGAACCACTGTTCTACTAGAACATGTTAACATGCTTTAATGTTCTAAAAACACTTTATTTTTCTCATACTGCCCATGGCTGCAGCTCCTGTATTCACACTCAGTCAGAGACGGTCTGTTCGCAAATCTCTGGAATCTCTGCTGCTGTTGCACTGCGTTAGAGCCGGAGACTGATTGCAACAGAGTATATAGCAGGACTTTATACCGTGAAAAATCACCAATAAATGCTTCTAAATCAAATACTATACAACCGACATGTTTCAGCAGTAATGTGACCCGAAATTGGGGAGAAATTAACATTAGCAGCCAAGATTACAGGTTTCCCTGGCATTAGCATGCAGCTACTTGTAGTTAGTGGCGGATTGTAATGGAATAAAGCAGCAATTTCTACCATCACAAATTGCAGATAAAAGCTTCTGAACCAAATACTACCCAACCGGATATGTTTCAGCAGTAATGTGACCTGAAATTGGGGAGAGATTAACAACAATGGCAGCCAAGATTACAGCTTTCCCTGACTTAGCATGTAGCTAGTCCTATATAAACAAAAAAACTGCAATAGCCTGCCTGGAACAATCATAGAAACTCGGCTCGGTGTTACGTGACACCGAGCCGAGAGTAGAAAAAAACGTTGAAAGCGGAGCGTTCAAAACATTTGGAAATCTGAGGTTTTTGCCCACGGGGATTTCTCTGAAATACGTTTTCCTCATTATTTGAAGCTCAGGCCATGTTTAACACAAAAATCTTATATTGTAACATTATAGATCTGACAGAAAATACAGAAAAGCATAATAGGTTCCCTTTAAAACAAACAATAAAGTGTGCATGTAACAGTTGAGAGCGTAATATAGAACTAGGACTCAGCCTATATAGTACAGTTGAAGCTATAGCTTATACGTCAGTTTCTTTGGATAAAACAGTAAGGCTTTACTTGTATATCTTTGTTCTTCTATTGCAGAGATCTTCAACAGGGGGTTGGGGGCCCCTAGGGGGTCCTCAGAGTTACTGCAGGGGGGTCCACCAAACTATTGTTCAGTTTTTCGTTAAGAAAAATACTTTGCACATCTATAACGTGAGACAGGTGTGTTGGAGGGGGATAAGTTAGTCCAAAGTTGCAAAGAAACTCCACACACTGTCTAACTTGCAAAAAAATAAATGTAATAGTAGACTTGATACTAGACCATCATCAGGCAAAATTAATGAAGGGAGTTTTTTTGCAACTTTTGAAAGTTTTTCAAAAATTAAAATATCAACATGAATCCAACAAATTTTTAGCGAATATAAATCAGCCTATTTGTGAAAAAAACAACATTAATAATAGGCTTACTGGCCTATAGGTAAGGAAATCACTAAGGTAGCTATCCACAGATAGTTAATAAGGATTCACTGTGCCACATGTATGTTTAGCATTAAAACTTGATTTATAAAACCATACCAATAATTAATTTAATAGCTTAGTACTTTTTGCACTAACAAGGTATGTATAAAGGCTTTAGGCCACCCACACGTTATTGTAAGCCCAGTTTAATACGCAACTTCATTTTATACAATAGGCTATATGTAGTAGGGGGACCCTGCACCGTTCCTCTCTCAGTTAGAGGTCCTTGGCTTAAAAAACATTGAAGACCCTGTTCTATTATATTCAACAGCATTGGTATTTGAGATTCAACGTACTCCGGTGGTAACTTAATTCACATCGACAGTACATGCAAATAACTTTAATCTTATTGAGAGAACCATCTGGAAGGGCTTTGAAACTGAACTTGCCAGCCAAAAGACCCATTTCCTTATCCATTTCATGCCATTCACAACGTTACCAGAGACGGTCTACAGAGAGCAATTTCACTCCCTATTTAGCCCCATTGTACCGGATTTGGTTGCAGTTCCACCAGAGTTCCACTGGGGGTGATCGCAGGTAAGTGCAAAATGAATGGGAGTCTATGGAGATAGACGGCTAAATTTGTCTCTTTCGACTGATTGTCGTTGAGAAATCTCAGATTTGATTGTAGTTTTTGCAAGTTCAACATGGATTATAGGTCGAAAGTTGAATGAACGAGTACTTATGTCGTTTCGATTTCTTACAGGTTGAGTCATTGTTGCCCATAACATGCTAGCATTCTGCTAATGAATGCTGATTGGTCAGTGAAGGACTGATTACGATCGGAGATCCCGCTTGATGGCATCTGAAGCGGAACCAGAATGTCAGAGTGAATATTTCGGCGTGGTCTTTAAAACATTAGCAAACCTCTTTCTAGCACGTGTATTGACAGGGAGAGCCTAAACTGTCAGCTGTGTTGTCAATGCCTCGAGAGAAAAAAGGAAGTGACTCAGAGCTTGCCGTAAAGCAGTATCTCTGGCCGTACAATGTGTATGACGTCATTGACATTTTAAAAGGCTTTTTAGAACAAAAAAGCCACTTTAAATAAATCTAACACCCAGCAGTGTGTATTTTCTTAGCCTCCCCTTTCAAATGCAACATTCAAATTACTAGACAAAAAATATATCCTGAGAAAAGTGGATTTTGAGGGGTATAGCTCCATAGACCACCATTCATTCTGCACTCACCCGTGAGCCATATAGGGGGCCTATATGGAACCAGAGTGGAACTGCAACCAGTTCAGAAGCCGGAAGTATTGAGAGAGTGGAACTTCTTCCCTTATTAGAAATTCTTTGACGTTACTGCTGCATGGCTTCCTGATTTCCCAAACTATGGAGTGGCCCGAGGCCCAAATTACAGAACGCGCGTGCATTAATTGCGAATCAAAAATAAATTGGTGGCGTTAAAAGGAATTTGAGTAACTCATTTTTATTGCGTTAATTTTGACAACCCTACTAAATACACATACACTAAATACTACCTAAGGACACCAAACACGTGTACTAATAAGAATGATAAATGTGCAACAAAACTAACAAGGACTGAGGAAAACGTTAATCAAGCACACCTGAGTAAAGGTTTAATCAGGTAAAATACTGCAAGTGAGTGGGTTTGTATTGCATTTTTAACAATGACTCTTTACATTGCTAGTTCTACTAGTTGGTAATCAGCACCTACTTAATGCAATGCAGGACAGTGGCAATTAAAGGAGCAAAGGTATGGGATGTTAAAGGAGACAGACTGCTTTAAAACTGCAGAGGAATAAAGGAGTCAATGGCAGAAAGAGGAGAGTGTGATCGGGATTAACAGGCAATCTGGATTAGTCAGAGGAGCTGGGGCTCACGCTGCTGCTACTGCAGGCATCGGATGACACATGCACAAAAATGCCAAGTCAGGCTGAGAGCCTGAGACAAGAAATGTGTGTGCAGACCCATGTGCATACATGTTGTCGTGTGCTTTTTTTACAGCTTGATCCTGTAATTTTACAGCCTGAAATCGTCCATTTTGATATTTTAATTTTATGAGACAGAAATCCCTTGAGAAGAGGACAAGATATATCTTGCAATGCACTCATGCACTGTGTAATCTAAAAGTTACCAAAGCACTGGCATAAAGTCAAATATGTAATCTATCCTTTTAAATACAATTGGCTCATACAAGCACACTAATACTACTTGAAAAATAACTTAATTACCACTCACTCTCCGCAGCGCTCTAATTATGGCCTTTACAAAAGAGCAGCAGTAATGCACTTTTAAGTGTAATGGGTGTTTATCTAATTAGGCCTATCACACACATGCATATGCATAGGCACGCGCGCACGCACACTCTCACACACACACACACACACACAGGTGTAATTAGTAGTGATGATGAAACCCCTTTCATTCACACACCATCACAAGGCACAGTCGACTGACCTGTGTGCTTGCAAACAGCCAAGCTTTGCTAACAGCTTCTTAAACAGTAATATCTTTATGAAACAACTGTGGCATGGCACAGTGTGATACATTAGCTGGTTTGTCATTTCAATTTAACAATCGGACAAAAGCCAATACAGTATTTTACCACTATCTACTCCAGTAATGATTGCCTTATATCTCCATTGGTCGTGTTAATGAGTGGGCAGGCGTGGTCTAACTGCTGACTAATTGGGATGGTCACACAGTCTAACAAGGTGTGAATATATATATTACATGCCCCAGGGAACATAATAGAGGTGTTGCTCGTATTATCACAGAGCTAATGATGCCCCTGTAAGCTAAGGAGCTAACCAGCCAATCACCCACCCACCTACCCAGCAAGCCAGCAAGCATCACAGAGTTTAGCTCTTTGTTTTAAACCTGAACGCATGTATCTCACTAGGCCTAGACTCCAGTAGTGTGTTTGAGCTTGTGTGATATTAGAAACTAGACTCCCTGCTGTGCTAGCAGGGTTTATGAGATATGGAAACCTTTTATTTAAAAAAAATAAAAAAATATTCGTCTGGTGTGTAGGGAAACCAGAGGCCTGAGGTTGAAATTAGTAATTTAAATATATCCTCAAGAGTTTTGCCAAGATGGGTTTTTTTAGCTTTCTCATTTTCATCCAGATGAATGCCCTACACTGGTGTTGCCAAATATCCAAAGTAGGTATATGAACTACCTCATTAAATCATTTTCACATGTGGCCAAAAATATCATTGGACATCTTTAAACATTTTGCTGATTTTCAACACTATTTTCATAGATAAGTCATGGGGATGGTATGTCTATAACATTCACAATAACTGCCAATGCTCACTGTGTGAGGCGCCCAGAAGACTTAGTCCCCTGTAGCGTGGCGTTTCCGGCTTGGTATATTACATAGTAGTCAGTGTTTATGTGTGGGAATACAGTAGGGGATCATGTTTTTTTGCACTAGTAAAACCTACTAGTAGTGTAGATGAGGTTGGGATCTGGGGATAGCGTGAACCTTCTTGCGCATTAGCTTTTTTATGAGGTTTAGTATATGGATATGTTAAATGACTTACCCTTCTTAGCTGCTCAAAATGAGCAGTTGTCTGGTTGTTCTTTATTGCAACTGAATATGAATAATATCCCTGTGTGCAGAAATAATTGCTTTATGTAGGTGTAAACTGAGTTTAAAGCCAAGTGAACAACACATCCACTTCGCAAGCCAGATTCCTCTGAGAATTCTTCACAATACATTCAGGTGCAAAGGCTTTTTAAGCAGAGAAATGCTATTCTAATGCATTAACAGTATTTAGTGTTTACGACTAAATACACACCAAAAAAATGTATCAAATGACTTATTTAATGATTAATTAATGATTTTCTCACAATGTCTGGTGTATGAAAAAAGGACTAATTAATTTATATTATACCATTTATGGATGTACACTATTTCTTACATATTTTGGGTTGATTAAAACCATACAATAAAATTAACAACTGGATTGCAGCTTTTCTTAGTCATGTGCATTTCACCTACCCCACACAATTCTGATTTCAAATTCAATAGAAGAATATGTGTAAACTACTGTTACTTTGGCACCTTGATTAGATTAGCGTTTTGAATATACCACTAAATAAACCCCACTAAGACTTAAGAGATAACATTGTCACTGCTGTTATTTTATTGTGTGTTTATTTATTTACAGTAGATTAAGTGAAACCACTTCTCTCCCCAATATCCCACCACCAACACGTCATTGCACCCTGTTAAATGTTGCAAATGTTGTGTATAAGCGGGTAGACAGTTTCCCATTAGAACAGATTTATTAAATATATATAGCTTTATATCTTGCGGGGAGTTTTTTTTTTACAAATGTATTCATTTATTTTCGAAAAGAAATTTGCTTTTTGCCTCCTTAAGATGTAATGGAGTACTGCAAGCCAAGTCTCATCTAAACACCGGAAAATATTGATGCTAAGGGCTTGATTATAATTAATCAAACAACGTTTCCGAGTGGAAACAGATTGTCCAAATGGAAATATTTGAGTGCATGTGTCACGACTAAACAGTGTAGCATCTGTCAGACAGAACAGAGCTGAGGTCATCCTCCCATGTGAACGCTCTAGTCTCGAAGATATCCTGGAAAATACAATAATTCTATGTCAGGGCATTTCATACTTACAGTGACATAACTATGGTAAATCATTATCATTTAGACAATAGATTTGTTTCCCCAGAAGAGAGAGTGTGCTGTTCTATGCAGAATTATACTCATACAGACACTATTTTTATGGGAAATGAGTATAAGTGTGATGTGTAAGTGTAAGTGATATGATGGCACAATGTCCCAAATTTAATGAGTTTATAAACCATTCCCATATGTAAGAAAAATCTAAATACAATAGCATCAGCATCTGTCTCCAATTCTGAATCTGATCTACCCTCAATTTCCACACTTACTGGGCTTTGAGTTGAGCTAGAAACCAGGCACCAAGTGGAGGAAACAAAACAATATGTTTTTGTAGGCAAATCAAAAGTACAAGCAGTTTGATGGCATGACTAACATAAAAATAAGCCAAGCAATATCCATTTCTTTTTCTCCATTTGTGCAATATGGTTGCAAAAGCTTTCTACTGATACGTTTTTTGTTCTTTAGAAAAATGGAAGGAAGGCTTTCTTATGAGTTTTAATGTATTGAGGCGACCTCTAGCTCACCCAGTAAAAGCGTGCGCCCCATATAGGCTGAGTCCTTTGCAGCGGTCCGGGTTCGAGTCCAACCTGCAGCCCTTTGCTGTGTGTCATCCCCCATCTCTCTCCCGTCTATCCATTGTCACTCTAAAATAAAGGGGAAAAAGCCCCATAAAAATAATCTTTAAAAAAGAAGATGTAAACTAATTTAAAAGAAGAGTTTGTTCACCACGTCAATAGAGTAGTCTTCCATCTTGATGAGTGCAAAAGTGTTTGTCAGTGCTGATGTTCAGAGAAATCAGTTCAGCATTTAGTTTGCAAGGTCACTACAAAGAGACACAATTTACTCTTGGAAATAGAAAAGTGACAAAGGAGCTTGAAAAGAAGAAATATGGGGTACTTGTAAAACCAATGACTGTGTGCAGCTTTATGTGCACCAACTACCTAATAAGATCCCCTTTTGTGATGCAGAATGGCAACAAAAAAAGGCCACATACCATTTGAGTTAGCAAATCATGTAAACCACTATCCTTTTCAGACAGTGATTGTCAAGCTGCATATTGTCTTCCTGTAATTCTACCACCAATAATCACCTATTGATTAGGGCTGAACGATTTTTGAAAATAATCTAATTGCGATTTTTTTTCCCAAATATTGCGATTTCGATTCGATTTTTTTTTTAAGCTCTTTGTCTTCTGTATTATTCAACAAAGACAAACAATAAATCATTTTATAGTATGAACAACAGACAATTACACACTAGACAGTTAAAAAAGTAAAAATATAGTATATACACACACACACACACACACACACACGTGTATTTTTTTTTACAGTGCACAGAGAGGAGCTGCCTCCAGCCCCTCCCCCTCGTGAAGTTGCGTGCTGCCGTGTGCACTTGTTCAGAGAGGCTATCGTTGCGTTAGCTAGTTGCTGGTGTTCTTGCCGTGGGATTAACTGTACTAATAAAACCGTTGAAACACCGCGGCCACGCTGCTGTGAAAGCTCCCCGAACGTCATTTATCAGAGTCTGATTGTTACCCCTCTCAGTGGCAGCTCCTCCACTCCATATCTTTATAACGGAGCTAATCGCTAAACGGAGCAAACCGGAGCTAACCGCTAATCAGAGCTAGTTGCCAACCGAGCCTTCAGTTCTGCGTGTCTGTATCCATTAACTGCACGTATGGACTCGAACCAGAATAAAACCCTTCATTTTATTAAAATGGCTGTAAAAGTTTTAAACTACAACTCAGAGTTGTTTGAATGACAGAAATCAGCTCAAGGTACAGTGTAGCGTTAGCATGCTAAGTTGATGCTTTCTCTGCGGAGTGCAGACTGATTTGCTCTCGCGAGTCATGTGACCAAATCGCAGCCTTTGCGATTAGGAAATCGCGTTTTAACATATCGCGATATTATCGCAAATGCAATTAATCATTCAGCCATACTATTGATTATGTTGTACATAACAGTTTTATGACTTTTTATGACTTCAAGAGCCAAATGATGTGCAGTCGACAGCCAGAAATGAGAACATTAAACATATAAAACTCTAATATAAAAATTCCATCCTGTGAAGACTAAGCTTGACTAGTGCTAATGTAGCACATTTTGGCAAGTCTGCACAAGTCTTCCTTGACCTTTTCTTTGCTGCCAAGTCATCACAAACAGAGAGAGTGAACAGTTCCCAGCTTTGACACTGAGTCGGACACAAGCCCCTAACAACACACATGCCTCTACCCTGCTCCAGTGTAGCAGACACACAGCAAACATCCACGGAGTGCACAATCCATTAAAAAATGATAATGCAAGGGGCTGAATTCTTTTTAATCACAGCGAAGGATTTTCCAGATGGCCTCCTAAACAGGGTGTTCTCATGCTTATGTTCCCGTGCCAAATTGCTGGCCTACAAATCAAGTTGCACGTCCAACAAATATTTCATCATGAACTAAATGAATGACAACAGCAGTAGTGTTATTTTATATTTAGAGGAAGAAAGTCTGCTTTGATGTGTCCTAAAACATCTTGCATTATATTAGGAAAAGAACAACAATGTGATTTAGCCTGTGTCAACACTGTACTGTGCATAGTCACATAAACACATGTAAAGCAACCTCTAGCACAAATCTCAAAGATGACTTTATTTTGGAGACAGAGACCCTGAGCAACTGTCGACCAAAAAGCTGAATGCTGTTTATATGGCAATTTTGAGTGTATGGGCTGAAGTTCAACTGGCTAGGATGTTGAAGTCAGGCAGGACTGGAGTCATGACTGGTGACTCTGCTGAGTCCAATGAGCCCCTTAGGTCATCTGTGTCGAGGGGGGATTAGGAGCGGTCGGTGATCCCATCAAAGCAATGTGTCACCAGCACCGTGTCTTACCACTGAGCCACACACTCCAGCAAGCACTGATCCCCTTAACTGACTCTCATAGGGCCCAGCAACTAAGGCGAGCTGACAGCAGGGCTATTTTCAGGCAAATCAGCCCTGTTTGGACAAGGCCACAGATAGAGATGGCCGGGGCCCATGCCATTGCGCTCCATTAGAGGAGGATGAAAAACACAGTGAGGAGCCCACTTTGCAGCAGAGAGCAACCTTTTGCTCATGACAGCCCATAGAAACAGATGAGAGATAAAAGTGTTGTGACAGTAGCTAATAAGGTCCCTGTGATCTGCTGCTGGTGTGTCAGCGTGTGTGTCTCTTTGGGGCTGCGTGCACGCGTGAGTGCCCATGTGTCGTCTATGTTTATACTAAGAGTATGCTTTGAACAGAAGAGTAAACGCACTGATGAGAGATAAATAGTGCCGCTACAGGAGGTTGTGTCTTGATACATGACTACATGATACACATTTGACAAGCTTGATCATCCGCTCTTCTTTTGTATGACAGATTAAAGAGCCAATGGACTAAAATAGTAAGCAGGAACACAAATAAAGTCGCTACAAATAGCCAGAGCAAGTCATAAAACGCATTAAATAGCATACCAGTCGCACTGATTAGCATTTCCTACCGTCTATAGTGTTGCTGCTCTAATTAAAGAAATGTGTACAGTTTTCTGAGATAAAGAGATATCCAAACAAAATGTTCCACTAATACTATTTGTGCAGAGGTACCATTTGCATTTTATTGCATATCACGATCCCTACAAGTCCACATGTGCCTGGCAAGCTAATGTTTACAGTAGGGATCCATGCAGTGATCACAAATAGAGCCTTCTTTCACCTTCTCACTAATGATCATCCGTCCCTAATACACAAGATCATGGACTAAGGCTTGACCTTGGTCACCAAACCAGAAGCTAACCCAATTACCTCCTGCTCTGGACAGTCCACAGACAATATATTCACCTCCCCTGATAGAAATGCAGTACTCTCAATGTGAGAGAGGCACATGTTATATCTACTGTCAAACAACATAACATTTTCTTTTTAATTAGTGTCTGTTCAGTGCTTCATATCTTTTTGTCTTATTTAGAACTTATTAATCACGCGTTACAGTTTCTGAGCTCAGTCATGGCTGGTTGTTTCCTCGTTGGGTGCAGATGTATATGCTGCGTTACATCAACTTGTGGCTGGATATTTTAGTAGAGTTCCTGCATTGTGTTTCATATCAGTTCTGCAAAATTAGCACTCTGCAAAGGTTTCATCAAGCTGTCTGTTGAAAATGTGGCCATACTTAGGACTTAATGGTAAGAGGAGCTTTGAACATGTCTTGGTTGTTCTCTTTGTTTTAACAGCAGACAGGTGCCATATAAAGACCACAGTATAATCAAGCGAGAATTGTTTAAAATTGTACTTGTATTAGTTTAAAAAAACAGCTCAGGAAGGCATTAAAGTAATACGATTACCACACAGGATAATGTACACACATACAGTTATACTGTATTTGCCTGAGGTTCTCTGCTGTCACACTTAAGTTACATCTCACCTCTCTGCAAAGCCTATTTCAAGAAAAATACCTTTAGAGATAAAGGTATTTTCTTGAAATAGGTGAATGCATGGCAGTGACTATTTGTGCTGTCAAAGGATTATGACATCACAGTATATCTAAAACTATTACAGCTACAATTTATTTTATTTTCCTGACACAGCTGAGCAGAGAAGCTATTCATTTTCTCAATAAAATGGAGCAGGAAGGTTTTAAAAAGGTCCCTACTACTGTGGAGGTTTTTGAACTGCCTTGATGGACGCTTCCACACAGGAAATGACTTGGTTATTTGTTGCAGTAAAGATAAGCGGATAAGTGGACAAAGATGGATGGATGGATGTTGCAGTAAAAAACAGGCAGAAATTTGCATCTGTAAATGTACAGTATCTGACAAGTTGCCCATTCTCAATTTGTTCGCTTGCAAAGAGCACATTGTAATTTGCGGTTTAATGTGCATATAACAGTGATTGTAAAGTAATAGTAGTAGTAGTAAACATTGTGCTGTTTCCATGATATGATCAGGCATAGTGGAATGTTGATTAACTTGTGCTTTAGGAAATCTGCAGAGGCTTGGAGCAGACTCCTGGACTGCTCCCTCCACAACCTAGCTCCACTACAAATTCATATCAGGAGGAGGGGTGTGGGATCGATGGCATGCCGGGATGCTATTAGAACTGAGGCGGCTAGGCAGCCAGGCAGCCGCGACTTCAAAAGCAATGTGTGGGAGGAGAAATAACACAAGGTAATTATCTGGGCCCCGCTAGCTACCACCGAGGTAATCTGTAGAGTGGAGGACGAGGTTGGCTGTGGAGGTGGTGTTTAGGATGTCTGTCCATATTTACCTCAACTCACTGCACTCTGCTCACTCCAGCTATGCTAAAGAAGAAGACACAACTTTCCCTGGCACACATTTATGATCATTTTATTCTATTACTTAGCACTTTTACCTGACATCTTTATTCAGATCGACCTGCAACCTACAGCAAAAATCATTGCTGGATATTAACCAAATACCAGTTATATAAAGTTGGTTTAGAGCAATCATTTAACTGCTGCACAGTTTCAGAGTTTACAGGCAACATAGCTCATTATACTTTCCAAAAAAGTAGCAATCAGAGTGAATCACATCCCAACCTGTCACACTGCCGCTGAAGCCAAATTGCAGAGCAAGGTGAGAAGCCATCTGCTTTTCCAGTTAACTTAAAAGTCATGATGAGCGAAAAGCAATTACGCAAAAGCTCCAAAAGCATCTGGACAACAAGTCATCACAAAGTCAAGAAAGTTCCACTTATCTGCCTTGAGCTCACACAAGTTGATTTCATTGGTTAACAAACATGACTTTCATTCAAATCCTAACTAAATAACACCTGCACAGATTTTAATTTTCTGATCAGTCATTTGGAAGTGCACACAAAATCTTCAGTCAGAGAAATTTAATATAATTTGCTTCCTCTGTTCCTGAATGTTTCTCATTTGTGTAATCAAATATAACAGCAATAATCAATAGTACAACTTTTCCACCCCATGCCTAAAAGCTCAATCCCCAATGACTCATTTCTAATGGAAAGAAAACACAAATTACTACAAAGAGGAATAGATTGGTCTGTTTTACATACATATGAGGGATGAAAAAAAACTGTCTGTAAAAATAGTGCACACAGCCACAGACATAATAAACACACTGCTAAAATAGAGAACAATTATAAAAACTGCTGGATCAGCAAGCTTATTCATACATGCAGCCATAGGCTTTGTGCTTGCCGACTTATTTCTGCTTCCAATGCAGTTAATGAGTTAAAGGTCAATAGGCTGTAATGACACCAATTAGTGCAATATTTCAAATCAGCAATGTATCTCATCATCAGTGTTGGTCGGCTGATGCTTTGAGATTTCAACGAAGATAATTGCACAAATAATGAACACAAACCGATGCTATCGCAGGGGTTTAGAGGTCATGTCCTGCACTTCAGTTAGTGTCACAGATCAACACAGGGGTCAGGGTACAGCGGAGGGCCAGGGGTGATTGGTGAGGTTACAGTGCAGGGTCAGCTTTAAGACCTTCTGCTCAACCCTTAAAAGGAAGACTTTACTGCTTTCAGAGATTTTAAAAATCAGCCAAACTGTGAAAAACATCATACTACACATAGGGTCAAATGATTTTGTCAAAAGAGGAGTTGAGAGATTCAGCAGATTGTTGGCACTGAACACATGGCTTTCAACTGCATGTAGCGTCCATTCAGTGCATCTTATTGACAATTTCAACTTGTTCTGGGACCGCTGACACCTTTTTAAGGCAGATAGTGTTTTCCTTAACAAGTCAGGAGTAAAGCTGTTCACCTCAAACCTACTTTACTTCCTGCGTCACCTATCTGGTCCCTCTGCCAAGGACACAAGACAAGAGGAATCTAAACAAGAGAAGACGTAACATACAGTGTTTCCCATACATAGGTTCTACTTGGGCGCCCCACCCAGGTAGATTGAGAACTGCCCAGGTAGATAAAATCCGAATTACATTTTTTCCCCCAATCAACAGTGTATTTTTTACAGCGCACACAGACCAGTGGCCTCCAGCCCGTTAGTGTCACAGATCAACACAGGGGTCAGGGTACAGCGGAGGGCCAGGGGTGATTGGTGAGGTTACAGTGCAGGGTCAGCTTTAAGACCTTCTGCTCAACCCTTAAAAGGAAGACTTTACTGCTTTCAGAGATTTTAAAAATCAGCCAAACTGTGAAAAACATCATACTACACATAGGGTCAAATGATTTTGTCAAAAGAGGAGTTGAGAGATTCAGCAGATTGTTGGCACTGAACACATGGCTTTCAACTGCATGTAGCGTCCATTCAGTGCATCTTATTGACAATTTCAACTTGTTCTGGGACCGCTGACACCTTTTTAAGGCAGATAGTGTTTTCCTTAACAAGTCAGGAGTAAAGCTGTTCACCTCAAACCTACTTTACTTCCTGCGTCACCTATCTGGTCCCTCTGCCAAGGACACAAGACAAGAGGAATCTAAACAAGAGAAGACGTAACATACAGTGTTTCCCATACATAGGTTCTACTTGGGCGCCCCACCCAGGTAGATTGAGAACTGCCCAGGTAGATAAAATCCGAATTACATTTTTTCCCCCAATCAACAGTGTATTTTTTACAGCGCACACAGACCAGTGGCCTCCAGCCCCTCCCCCTCGTGAAGGCTCGCGCCGCGTGCATGACAGCATCAACGCTTGACTTCAGGCTCAGAACTGGACCCCCTACAGTTCGCTTACCAACCAGGCATAGGGGTGGAGGATGCTATTATCTATCTATCACACAGATCACTGTCACACCTGGAGAACACACTGTGAGGGTCATTTTTTTGATTTATCCAGTGCTTTCAATACAATCCAACCATCACTGCTCTGGGGGAAGCTATTTGGAGCTGGTGTTGACCCCCACCTGTCTGCATGGACCATCAATTAACTCACTGACAGACCACAGTATGTGAGGCTCCAGGACTGTGTGTCTGATGTGGTGATGAGCAGGACAGGAGCACTACAGGGTACAGTGCTCGCTCCTTTTCTCCTCACCCTGTATACAGCGGACTTCAGGTACAACACAAGCAGCTGCCACATGCATAAGTTCTCTGATGATACTGCCATTGTTGGGAGGGTATCAGAGGAGAATGATCAGGAACACCGGGAGGTCATCTGGGACTTTGTCAACTGGTGTGAGTCAAACCACCTTTACATCAACGCCAGCAAGACAAAGATGGTGGTTGACTTTTGCAGGAGGCAAAAAGGTACTGTACAAAAAGGGCCAAAGCCGTCTCCACCTGCTGAGGAGGCTGAGGTCCTTTGGTGTGTGCAGGACTCTGTTAAAAACATTCTATGACTCTGTGGTTGCGTCTGCAATCTTTTATGCAGTAGCCTGTAGCCTGTAGCCTCTCTTGAGCTGCTGTAGCAAAGGAATTTCCCCAGTGCGGGATTAATAAAATTCTTATCTTATCTCTAATCTTATCTAGTAGTAGCAGATGTTAACATGTTATTTCCCCTCTACACGGTTCACTACGGCAGAAGGTACTTCCCGGTGTATGCAGGTTAGCGCATGCGTGGTGGGAGTATCAGTGTGTGTGTGTGTTGAAGATGGTGGACACGTGAGTCCTAGCTAGCTGTGTACCTAATAAAAGTTTGAACTGAATAAACATTGTGTTTATTACAAGTAACATTGGTAGCAGAGGATGGTTGAATGATGGCAGCTAGTTATAAAGTTCCACCGAAGTTTGATGAAGCCAGGCCATACGAGTGTTGGAAAAATTAAGTCAATATCTGGACGAGGGTTACCAACCTCGACGAAAAGAAACAAGCCCTTGCTGTTGCCTTGGGGCTTGAGGGGAGAGCCCGTGAAACAGTGATGGAAGTACCCGTGGAAGATTTAGACAGCGAAGACGGTATGGAAACATTGTTTGCAAAGCTGGACACCGTGTTCCTAAAGGAGGAAAAGGACCGCGCATATGAAGTCTATTCTTATTTTGATGGCATAACGAAAGATAGTGCCGTTTCTATGGCAGACTACATAATTGACTTCGAAGAGCGATACAACCGGATGAAAAAGTATAATATGACGCGTCCTGATGCTGTGCTGGCTCTCGACGAGAAAAGCAGACTGTTAACACTGACGGCCTGCACAGAGTTGAAGTTCTCCTCCATGAAGTCGGCTCTAAAAAAGGATTTTCGGAGGGAAAACGACAGGCTCAAACGGAACGCATCATTGCAAAGTGGACAACTAAAGCAGCCATTACCGGGGACTAATCCACTGGATAAGTTTGGTAAGAGATCCAGATGTGCTATTTGCCAGTGCACGTTTCAAAGGCTAAAGTAAGAGTAACTAAAGATGGGAATGTAGAGGAATGTAACATTACATTGTTTACAAAGGCCTCCATGTCAGACACTGAGATATTTATGACTGAATCATTGGGATCTGCGATTTACACTGCCTGTACCCGTACTGTTTGTGGGGAGAAATGGCTGGAAAGCTATATTGATGACCTCACCCAAGATCAAGTGAACCAATTGATGCAAACAGAAACTCCCAGTTGCAGACCATTTCGGTTCGGAGAGCAATTTGGTATATTTCACAAGAAATGTGAAACTACCAGCTAAAATAGGACTGATAAAATGCCAAATTGAAACTGAAGTTGTCAAGGTTGACATTCCACTCCTGCTGAGTAAAACGTCCCTTAAAAAGGCAGGGACCATTTTGGACATGGAAAAGGACAGTGCAGTGATGTTCAAAAAATCCATACCTCTTGAATTCACTAGTTCTGGACATTAATGTGTCGACATCAGAGACAGAGAAAGTAAAAAAGGTCCAACTGAAGAGAAAGTCCTAACAGTAACAGAAAATATGTCTACAGATGAGAAATGCAAAGTCCTTCTGAAGCTCCATAAACAGTTTGGTCACGCGTCGGCAGACCGACTACAGAGGCTCTCACAGTTCAGGAAATAAGAACAAAGAATGCTTTACTGTCTTACAACAAATAGTATATGACTGTGATGTATGCCAGAAGTACAGAAAGACAAAGCCAAAGCCTGCTGTGGGGTTGTCCTTAGCTTTTGAATATAACGAGACAGTGGCCATGGATCTGCATGAGTTGGAACCAGGTTTATGGTATCTTCACATCATTGACCACTTCACACGTTTCAGCGCTGGAAACATTGTGAAAACAAAGAAGTCATCTGAAATTGTCAACTCATTCATTCACACTTGGATTAGTGTCCATGGCACCCCCCAGAGGCTGTACAGTGATAATGGTGGAGAATTCAACAACGAAGAGATCAGAGACATGGCTGAAAACTTTAACAATGAGACAAAAACAACAGCAGGATACAGTCCCTGGAGCAACGGAATACTCAAGAGACATAACCAAACACTGACCGAGATCATCCAGAAGGTCAAACGAGAGAATGGATGTGACTGGCACACTGCCCTTGACTGGGCCCTCATGGCTAAGAACAGTATGTTGAATGTTCAGAGCTACAGTCCATATCAATTAGTGTTTGGACTGAATCCTAACCTTCCATCCGTATTAGTTGATAAACTAGGCTACCTGCTCTAGTAGGAGAACACATTTCAGCTTTACATGCTTCTAGGAAAGCATTCACAGAAGCAGAGTCTTCTGAGTGGATAAGAAGGGCAAACTGTAAGCAGCTCAGGCCCACAGATGACATGTATGTGACAGGAGACAAGGTCTATTACAAAAGAGCAGACTGTCCTGAGTGGAAGGGACCAGAGATAGTTTGGTCAGGATGGAGCTGTTGTATTTGTAAGACATGGGGGGATTCTAGTTAGAGTGCACCAATCCAGGCTCTGTAAGGTAAACACACAGGAATCTCAGGATAAGCCAACTGTGCAAGACAGCAGAGAGGCAGCAAGCAACATAGGCAGCTTAAACAATGTAGCAGAAAGCTCAGATAGTGAAGAAAACACAGACAGCGAACAGGGCAACACCAGTGACAGGTGGAAGAATACAGGAGAAGTGGTTCATCCTACAATGACACAAACTGAAACAGATCACAATGTTTGTGGTAACTGTCTTTTCTGCTGGTGTAAAGTTAAAAACAGGACAGACTAACATTTATGAAACCTGATGATGGTCGTCTACAGAGAGCCAAGGTTTCAGTCAGAGCAGGCAAGGCTTCTGGAAGGCACAAAAACTGGTTTAATCGACAACACATTGAACCTGATGGCAGTGATGGGCAAAAGGAGTCAGTTGATATGTCAAGTGTTGATAATCTTAACATTGAATCTGAAATGGAGACTGATGTACTCATAACAAAAGACATTTCAAAAATAAAAATAATAACATAACAAAATAATGAATTGGTACAAAAACAATGATTTTGAGGAAGTTGATGATGCAGGTCAAAAGTGTGTCTCTACCAGATGGGTCGGTAGTCTCAAATAAACTCCTAATGGTATAGTGCCAAAAGCACGACTCGTAGCCAGGGGTTTTGAAGAGCTTAATATTCACAAGCTGCAGAAAGATTCCCCAACATCTCTCAGGATATTATTAGCAGTAATATGTCAAAAAAAGTGGCAAGTCCATTCTATGGACATCAAGTCTGCTTTCTTACAGGGCATGCAATTGTCCAGAGAAATCTATGTCAAATAAGGTCCTCAGAAAGCTTAAATCTGAAAAGGTGTCTCTCAGGTTTCAGCATTTGGGAAACAGTGATGCTGTACACGTTATCGTTTTCAGTGATGTTTCTCTTGGAAATCTCCCTGATGGGGGTACACAGGGGGGTACGTTGATTGGTCTCATGGGAGAAGGAGGAAAGTTTTGTCCTCTCTGTTGGCAATCTAAGAGAATTAGACGTGTGGTGAGGAGTACTCTGGCAGGGGAAACTCTGGCCATGTCAGATGGAATAGACGATGCTGTTTTTCTGGCTACCCTCTTTTCTGAGCTCACAAGTGGAAATGCTGAACTTAATGCTCCTCCGTTGGTCTGTGTGACAGACAATCACCCTCTGTTTGATGCCCTTAAGTCAACAAAACAGGTCACTGAAAAATTACTAAGGCTGGAAATAAGCAGCATTAAGGAGCTCATACAGAGTAAGAAGATAAAGAAAGTGCTCTGGTCAGACACAAAAACTCATCTTACCAAAAAGGGAGCATCAGCTCTGGTGTTGTTAAAAGCACTCAGTGAGGGACTGTGGTGCTATTGAAAGCACTCATTTAATGACTGTGGACACAAAGCTAATAACAAAAGGACATTTAAAAGCACTGAACATTTTATTTGCATATGCAACAACAGTTTTATTTTTAAGTTGTAATAGCTGTGGCAATTGTTGTATAAGTTTTATTTATATATAACATCTTTATTTATATTCTCTTGTTTGTTTAAAGTATAAGGAGATCTGGTCCTGAGTGTACTGATTCCAATGGGAGTGAACGTGAACACAAATTATGAGCGATTCTTTCGCCCCATATTCACCAAAGTATATATTGGAGCAATTCTTCACAAGCCACATATCTCCCGAACATTCTGACACTAATGGCATTTTTCCAGACGGACACATCAGGAGAAAATTAACTTTGTTTGAGACCTGTTTCAGTCTCAGGACCAAACTCTCGCAAGATCCAGCACAACAAAACAACGAAACAAAACTAATCTCTGTGATGCTAACTATGTCTTTTAGCTGTGTAAATAGGGCTGGGCGATATGGCCTAAAAAATAGAAATCGCCGATTTTTTCCCCCCTACTTAAAATCAATCTGCAGATGACAATGAAATTGTTCAAAACAAGTTTTAACTTTAGTTTGTTTTGACTCATACACACACGCACGCACAGACAGGGCATGTATGCCATTATGATTATTCATGCCAATTTTGTGGAAATATATATTGGTTTTAGTGTTTCCCCTACCATCAAAACGCTGAAAGAATGACAAAATTATATAATTATGCTATATATTCAACAACAAAAAAACGGATGTGTGAGATAAAGCTGTTTTCACATATACAGGTAATTCACTTCTTGTTCCTCACCCAAAAGTTCAATTCATTTTAACTTTAGTCGCGCAACCTTGCCCCTATTTCCACCTGTTGCTGAGTAACGTACATTAACATCCCATGGTCTTGTGAATGTAGCATAACTGTAGCAAGCTCCTTCGTAGTAACAGAGCGGCGGTTGCTAGTTGTTTAAGCCACCACAAACCTTCATCACAGCTCGGTCGTATCAGCGGCATTTAGTATATGTGTTGAGCCGCTACAGAGCACCTCAACACCAGCTCCGCATGGTGCTCCGTCAGGTCAGCGGTAGTTTGTGGTTCAGTTATTCGAGAATAGGTGACTGTGAGCCGGGTACAGAGCATCACGAGGTGCCGGTCATTTCGTCAGAGATTACGGTTAAGTAATCGAAACGACTAGTTAAGAAAATAACTACAGTTAGTCCCTGTCGCTGCCATGTTGTTTGTGTATCTCTACGGCAAACACGCAGGGAGGAGGGCTGAGCCCATTCGGAACTACAGGAGCCCAGAGGGGAGCGTCGGCAGATGTTAAAGAGAAAACCGATTTTCATTCAAAGAAGTCGACGTAAACTAATTCAATTCAATTTTATTTATAATATCAAATCATAACAAGAGTTATCTCAAGACACTTTACAGATAGAGTAGGTCTAGACCACACTCTATAATTTACAAAGACCAAACAATTCCAGTAATTAAACTACACATTCAAGTAAATCGATAAAATCGATTTATCGCCCAGCCCTATTAAATATCTAATGTTAGCAAAAGAAAATGTATAAATTATACAAATATAACTCTTCATCTATCCACACGACATTCACTACAGTTTCAAACGAGGCCACGCCCCTTTAGGAGACAGGAAGTGTGTAACGTTTCATACTATTGGCGCTGCTTGAAAATCTTTAGTATAAAGGATCTTTGGTAGTAGCAGCATGCTGCTGGTGGTGGTCTTGCCGTGGGGTTCACCCTCTCCGCAGCAGTATGCTTCACTCCATACATTTATAATGGAGCTAACCGGAGCTGACCAGAGCTAACATCAGCTAATCGTTGCTAACCGAGCCTCCAGTTTCCTGTTCTCCGTGCCTGTATCCATTAACTGTATTTATGGACTCAAGCTCGAATAAAACCCGAGATTTTATTAAGTTGGCTGTAAACTACAACTCAGAGTGGTTTGAATTACGTAAATCTGTTCAGATGAGATTGTAATGAATGCAACATGAACATTTATAGCACTAAACAGCTGATTAGGATCCCCAAAACACAGATTAAAACACTTACACTTAAAAAACGAACAATGATCTAGCAAACAAAATGAAAAAGAATTAACTTTAGAATGCCTAGCCTTAGTCTTATATGATTTAACAGGAGTTAAGTGGAGACAGTGTTGAGATGTATAATAACATGTAACTTTCTGTATGGATCATAGTATAGTATCAAGGTTAAGTTGTTAATACATATAATATTTGGGCTCCGGGTAATCAGGTATTTTATCTGCTGAACCATGACATTTGACAAACCAACAAGATTTAATTGACAAAGCACATCAAAGGCTTCACTTCATCTTTATCATCTTTTAGTCTGATTTGTTTAAAATGTAAATAGTTATTCCTTTCTAAATTATCCGGTAATATTATGTAGTCATTGTTTTCAATAAATAGTTCATAAACCTTCGTTTGAATAGTTTATACTGAACCCAGCCATCACGCGCCGCGCCGTCACATCCTGCGCCACCCACCAACACAAGTAAATTCTCAACCTGTGGGAAACACTGACACAACACGGCACAGATCCACCTCAGCCCCCACCTGAGGAGAGCTTTGACCATAGGGGGACGTCAGAGCCAAGACAAGGAATCTCAACCCCAGTCACCAACACCTTTGAGGATCCATTTCCTTCACCGCTCCATACCCCATCCATTCCCCTGTTCCCTCCACTCAACCTTTCCCCGCGTTCCCCCTCGTCCTCCCTGTTGAAGTTCACTGACCAGATGCAGAAGCTTAATGCTAGAACCAAACTTACCCTCCAACCTACTCCCATAATTCCCCCTCAGCGTCCACCTGCCACAGTTTTGACACAATCTCCAAAAGGTAAAACACCAGGCACCTCAGGAGCATTTGGGGATTACTGTAAGTGTTCACTAGAGGTGTGATGAGATCTTGCCCACGAGATCTCGTCACACAGATTAAAATGTGATGAGACTTCTCGTCGAGGTAAAAGTTGTCTTGCGATATCGATCACAAATGCAGAGCAGCAGCTAGTAGACCGAGTCTAACCTGGTTGGTCTTATAATACATCTGGCTTTGAAGATGAGTCTGGCTTGGACCTCTAAATTAGCATAGATGATCCCCTGCCCATTCGCCAAAGTTGACTCTGAGTTCACTTTTGCAGAGCGGTAGCACAGTTGCAATTGTAAAAAGCTGCTGGTAAAACCCAGCGTTAGAACGTTAGAGGGTAGGCCGCTCTCTTTCTCTCTCACACTCGCGCCAGACACACACATACGGACTGCAGCGAGCTGTTCAGTGTGGCGCTGACTCGCGCAAATTGCTCTCTTTCTCTGTCTTTTTTTAAATGAGTCGAAAGCATAAAGCAAAACCTAACTTTACTTTTAATGATATTAAACAAAGTGAAATGTTCCCTCCTCGTCCTAAAATGGTCATAAATCAATACAAGAGCAGCCTCCTTCCTTGTTTACTGCTGCAATGAAATGCTTGGTTACGTTGTAACCTTGGTTCTCTGAGCAAAGACTATTTTCCAGTCATATTGTTACTACATATCAAATAATCACATATCAAATAGTGTTAAAATCTCGTCTCGCCTCGTTCTCGTGAACTCAATCTTGTGTCTTGTCTCGTGAACTGAGTGTCTCGTCACACCCCTAGTAGTCACTGAAGGGTACTTCATCAGTAAATTGTTGGAAGTGAAATTAATTTTAATGCTGGACTTTGTTTGCCCCTGGGTATTCAGATTCTGGAGAAAGTCTGGAGATTCAAACCGACAAATTTACTTTCACCAGCTGACTTCCTTTGAGCAACAGCTGACTGCACTGTGGACGACCTGGTATGCCACAGCAGCTCTGAGACTGAGCCCACGGGACTGACTGTGCCACCTCATTCTCTATGATGTATCACTAAAAAACAACAGGGCAGGCCAGAGGCAAGCACCCTTTAACAAGGACAAGAACACTGGCTCCACTTCCCCCGATGACACCTTGATGAATAAACTCTCCAGACTAATCGATGACACAATGGCAGCAGTAGCCAGCCTGCCAACCGGTTGGTCAGGCAGTTTCACGGCCACCCTCAGTAAATTGCAGCAGTTGTTGACTCCACTGCTAATTAACCAACAAAGAGAAAAAAAGAAAACAGATTAACCTGCCCTCTCTCTTTCTTACTCACGCATTCACACCTACATAGGTTTAATGACAGGGGCAGTGGCCTTGCTGCCCATTGGAGGGTGGTGTCTGCCACTTGTGGACACACAATGTAAAATGAAAAAACAATGTTTGATGTTGCCACTGTGAGCTAGTTTGAAAACATCTTAAATTGAAAAGGCTAACATCTTCATGCCTCATTGCTTCACAATGCGGCAAAAACAACCAAAGACAGACAAATGACTGTTCAACATAAACACTGTGTACTCAAGCTTCTGCAGCAGCAACACTCCTCATGACAGCTTTTATTGTAAGTAGTGTACCTTAAAGATGTAATGCACTGCTGTATCAGTAGGCAATACAAGCAGACATGTATTGTCAATGGGAGCTTTAAGAAGCAAAACTCTGAGGTACTTTTTTAAGCCAATTGTTGGAACCAATTGTGTGAATGCCTGCTTGGGTGTGTTTGTGTGTAAGTCCTGCTTTTTTCATTGAGCCAATTACATCTAAGAGAGAAGACGATCTCTTACCCAGCGTTGTGGAGTCTATTGAATTTCCCTACAATATGTCTGTGGTAAAGGATTTCTATGAACTGTCTGAAAAGATTAACATGTCTAATTTCTCCTTTAATTTGCATGGTTACAGGAAATTTTACTACACAACACTGGTAATATTATCTGACTTAAGGCAGTCATGAAACGCTTAAAATGTTTTATGTATTCATCTCACTATTACAACAATTAGTATCAGACAGTGTGAGTGTGGAGCAAATTGGACATCCAAATTGGTGGTTGGTTGCTATATAAGCTACACAGGCTGGAACTGTATCCTAAACTTTAAAAGGCAGCTACAAAGCTGGATTGCACCTCCAACGTATGCAAATTCTAATTATGGAAGTCTTTTATTTCAGTATGACTGCACATAAATGCAGCATTTAATGAATGAAGCTGATTTAATTCATCTGCACATGGAAATTGTTGATGACAAAACATTAATATCTAAAAACAAAAGACATTTTTAACTAGCTGCCACCACACCTAAAACAGTTATATTATTTTACATTTTTGATGTTATCTAAATGCTTCAAAAGCCCCTTTACCTTGACAAGATGAAGATCGTAAATGGTTATGTGGATTACCATTTGCTCAAAGGACTCAAAATTGATAGAGCAAGCCATGACAAGCATCCCATTCAGAGCTGCCAGTCGCAGTTAGTCCAGTTATCTAGTGAATGTTTTTGTATATCTGTTGTACCTATAGAGCCTCTCGGGCAGATAGAGGGAAAGAGGTTCTGGCTCTTGCCAGGAAAGCATGATTGACGTTCTTGAGATGGAAGAGAGCCAGCGAGGATTTTACTGTCACTCTTGGAGTTGCAGAGAGCTCCAAGATGGCAGAGGGTTGATATGTTTGAGAATCAGCACTTTCACATGGAGACTGCACAAGTCACTTAGGTCTGTATGTAATACTAAGCAATTCTAAATCTACATTGCATAGCCGCGGTTTGTAGTATGTGCTGAACGGTTCTCATGGCAACATAACAACACATTACCTACTTCCTTTGAAACCACCGAAGCCAAAGCACAAAGGTACCTACAGTTTCACTTTTTCTTGCAACAACGCTAGTGAGCAAACATGTCCTTCCAGCACTGGTTATCCAGGATAACCCATACTTCTCTGCAGTTATCAATGCTACTTGCTGCATGACACCACTTAACAGCACAAGGCATGCAAGCTGCATTGCAACTTGTCTTTTCAGAAAGACATAACACAGGGAATGAGTATGAGTATCTCTATGTGAAAGTACAAGACGTACCACCCAGAACAGCTCAACACAGACAGACAGGATCTCATCACTCACACATGTACAGACACACGCACAGCACAGCAGCTGCAGATGTGCAGCAGTGGGAGTCTGCGACTTACTTTTCTGTCGTCTTTCTGGCTTGCTGGCTGCGCATCCTTACTGTGGTTGTCAGCAGAAGGCCTGCCGCTGGCATCCGTCTGTCTGTCATCACATTCATTCTGCTGATTAGCCCCTGACCGAGGAGAGCCCACAGGGTGGGGCTTCGGCTGCTGAACACCACGCTGGACCTCCATCTTCCTCTGCAATGCCTGGAGGAGCAAGGAAGGAAAATGGATGAATTAAACAGGTGGACTGCAAACAAAGGACTCATAGATTTGTTTTCACAACCATCTCTTCCACATACACACTGGTTTGCGTTCACTTCCTTGACTGCTGGTTTCTACGGTCATGGAGCGCAGCAGGACATAATAAGAAACTATTAAAGTAGATACCCTACTAAAGGTTACATCAAGCATTTATGTGCAAACCAGTGTGTTGTCTTACATGAGGGCTTTACAAAAGATCATACTAATGCACAGCAGTTAGCAGTAAAATATCTACTTTACAAAAACAAAAGATTTACAAAAGTATAAATGTGGGTAACTTCAAAAGCTAAAGATAACAGATCAACATTATATGTATATCTTAGCATTTATATAAGTACACAGAGTTAATTTGCATGTTTGTTTTGTTTTTTATTAGTTCTGGAAAATGTGCCTAAAGCTCCAGTCCCCCTATTATAATTACTGTAGCTTTGTGTAATGAAAAAAATTGGTAAAATAAATAAAACATTTGCTTAAAGACCCTGGATTGTTTTGTAACATATACACTGTATAATCGAGCACTGTTTGCATTTTTACAAACATTTCTATGCGGGACAACACATAGGCCTAATGAAGAATGATGTGTTGTTGGTCCAACATCATTATTATCAATCTTTATAATAAAATTAACTAGACAGATAAAAAATCAGCTGTTTAAGAACCCTTGTGTCATGAGTCATCCATCACTAGACTGTGGGACAGCAATATCTGTTTCTTTTAATAAAGGATGATCCCCATACTAATATGGGAAAGTAAGCCCTGAAGCTTTTTTTTTAAGAGTATAGACCTTATTCACGCAGACACTTTTGACATGTCAAAGCAGGACAAGCACAGGTGTAATTAATAACATTTATGATGGCTGTATTCCATTTAGGTAAGCTATTTCCAGGGTCTTGGTATTGTGCCTGCTGGCTAACTGTCATGGCTGACTGGGGCACTTGATGGAACTGAGCCATTGCTAACAAAATGTGTTGCACCGGTGCTTTTTTTGCTATGACAAGTCAACATTTATTGAGAAAATGGTATACTTAACCAATCTGTGGTGCCACTCACTGTATACATCTGGGTCAATTCACTCAGTTACAGCAGAAACCCTCTTAAACCAAAAATACTAGTTGACTGCACTGTACTGCAGCTGATCCTGACTGACCTCATATCTGCATCTGACAGTGGATGATCAAAACAAGAATTTTGCTCATTGCAATGACTTATCATTTTCACTGAATGAAAAATTTACACATTTTTCATTCAGTGAAAATGATAAGAAACAATAACTCATTATCTAAGTTGGTTTCTGTTGAGAAAACATAAGAGCTGGGTGCAAAAGAAATAGTTTTAACCTGCCAAACTAAGAAAAACAAGGAACATGGATCTGTAGTTTAGGATGAAAATACCCTCCTTGTTGTTGTGATGAGAACATACTGTGAAAGTTTCATTGCATTATATCAGAAGCAAGTGCAGTGGTTTTAAGTCCCCAACCAATAAAGCAGAGACAGACAAAGTAAAGAGAAATCACCTCGATCGTCCAAAGGACAGAACAGATCTGAAATCATCAGCCCAGTTTTGTTTAGCACTGAGTTGCTTCATTCTGCATTCTGGGGCCATCAATAAGTTATGAGTTCAGTTACTCGTTCTCACAACTGAGATGAGCTTCCTCATAAATACATGTCCTGGAGGACGTTTAACTAAACATGTTTAACGCTGCAGCGAGACAGGATACAGAACTTAGCGCCGTAATATCACAGGTGAACGCACCTGTTCGCCCATAATTAACCCCTTTGACGTACGGTGTGACGTAAGTCCCGCAAGTATTAGCATAGAGAAGAACCGTTACAAAAGCCACTTATTGAGACTAATAGTGCAAAACTCTGACTGATATGACATGTTTTTATAGTTGTATTAGCCTATATAAACTTCTAATGTATCGTACTAGGACTAGTTACCTAGCAGGTGACGATTGTTGCAAAAACGTTCAAAGTTGGCTCCTTCCTGAGTTGCAAATGTGCATCCGCCTGCTTTGCCTTTAGTTCACGCTTATAGACAAAAGAAGATGCAGTTACCGATGGACATTTGACTTAATACAGATAAACAACTCCAACAACATATTGTCTAACAGTGTCCCCGGGCTTCGAGTGACTTATTAACATCAACGAGGGGTTGTCGCCGCTGACAGGGCTCCTAGCACTGTGGCTGTGTTGTTACGGTAGCTTCAACAGCGTTTGGCGGCGGCACACCAACATAAACAAGTCGCAAAAGAATGCCGAAATACCTCTGTCACTTCTTGACTCCTCGTTATATCAGAAGCATATCAAGAGGAAGAAGCAGTGGTGCAGCTTGCTTTACATCTCTGTTGTTGCTCTAACACGGAAAGCTACAGCAGTCTGGGGCAGAACAACAGGCAGCCGGTTCATTTAGTTGTATGAGAAGTTATTCCGTCACAAACTGGCAGAGAGGCTGCGAGACACTTCAGTCACCGCTGAGGAGGCAGTGCACGGTGTCAAAGCTGCACACCCCGCTGCTGCTGTCACCAAAGATTCCTCCCTCCCACCTCCCAGTTAACACCGAGCCCGTGTCAAAAATGATGCCTTCAGTGCTCCTCGAAATAACCTGTATCCTTGATTAAGAAGGGTTTTTTTTATTTACTTTCATACCTTAACCTGCCCCAAAACACAACTTAAAATCAGTTTGTCTCTGTAATTAGGAAAATGTGTCATCATCTCGAACGTCACCATAAACAACGTTTAATTATTTGGATACAGCAGAAAAGATTGACACCTCGTTGGAACATATAATTAATTAACTCTACTGTTTTTGCTTGTCCTTGTTCCAAAGTAAAATATGAGCAAGCGTGCAATTTGTGATGTGTGATGTTTGTTGCTTATTTGGCAAGTGTGTTACTGTCAATAGAAAAGTGTTTTCAATTCAACAGTAAAGTGGCAATAACTTACAGTATGTTGTATGTTGTGTTTGAAAAAAAAAACAAAAACAAAAAACAAACAAATCTTGGTCACAAAAAATCAAGGCCAACCAAAATTACTATGCTGAACTAACTGTTCACATAGGCCTAGTGCAAGTGCAAAAAATGTGTAGACCTACATTTTGCACAACCAAACACCAGTAGACTATTAAATGGCATATCACCAATATTTCCTACTGTATGTGAAAGCAGCAAAACCCCAAGTGGAGCCGACCTATCCTGCTGTAGGTGAGATAAAGCCAGGCCAGTGATAGCTAAACAGACAATGTGCAATTAGGCTACTCAGTCAAGATACATTTATTATGTAACCTGCACAGTGTAAAGAAGAAATTATACTCATAATAATAAGTGTGGTAGTAGTATGATCCCGTCATTCAACTGAATAACACTAGTGTATTCCGTGCAGTGTCAGAATTAGCTTAAGCTCAAATATGCCTTTTCAATGCATGCATTATAAATAATAATAATAATAATAATAATAATATTAGCATAATAATGTAACCTAAGATTTGAGAGTCGTTTGACCTCATTCATACTTCTACAGTATATGTCTAATCCTAAAACATACAGCACCTTTTTAAATATATAATATATTTCCCCTGAAATAAAAAGCAACACTTTTTATTTCTTTTCTTTTTTTTCCTGCATTTACCTACTGTGGTTCCCATCATGTTTAAGACAAAGTGATGTGACGCCTCATCACAGTTTGTAACCTTAGTGTGGACCTGAGCTGTGAGCAGTTCAACCAAAACGTGAGTTTTCCTTTACAGATTGTTTCATTTGTAGGACTTTTAGAAGCTAAGACTGGAGAAAGTATCCAGTATTTTATGCAACAGTTCTGTTGCATTTAGTGCAACAGAACTGCTACTCTTCCCCATCATCTTATGACTTCTCTGATTTTTCTTGAGATCCCTTGGGGGATTCCAACCCCAAAGGTTGGGAACCAATTGGCAGGGAATTACTGTAGACAAATTATCAGTAAGCCTCAATGATGGCCACAAGGTGGCAACATAAACTCAATAAACACTGAGTAGAATGTGGCATGCATGAACCAACTCAGTTTGGATTTGTAAAGATATGATCCCAACAAACCACACTCTTGAAATGATTAAAATAACATTGACTCTTGAATCATGTAGCTGCTCTGTGGTCCTCTATATCTCAGGAGGCATGAGTGTTGGGTCTGTGTGTCAGGAGGAAGGAATGATAAGACTCCGATGCAGTATGTGTGGTATGTTTATTCTGTAGAATACAGTTATTTATAGTCTTTTGTGCTCTGATCATTGTTAATCTCTGTGAGCAGTGTTTACCCTAAATGAGGCCTTCCAATCTGCTAAGCTAAGATATAACATGAGGGAGTCATCATATGGGTGTTGGCCCATTGTGCCATCTCAATTGCCTCCCTGTCTGCATCAACTTAGAGGCCATACTGGTGCACCGTCTCATCCAAGCAGAAGGATATCAGACAAACGAACAACTGCTCTGACAGGCGGGCCCTCATCTGTTCTGACGGAGATGCCATTGCCAGAGAAGGCAGACAGGCAGTCAGAGAGGCAGGTGGATCGGCAGGCGGAGGGGTAAGGCGCTGCGAGGAGCAGGAGCCCTGTTCACTCGGGCCCCTCGGCGTATCCATGTGTCCTCTATGTAAGCCAACAGGGACACACAGTCAGGCATGTCAGCGGCCCCAGCCGGCACAAGCAGATGTTTTCTGGGTATTGTTGTTCCGCTTCTCTGGTAATTGTTTTCCTTCAGGGCCAGCCAGTGGGACAAGGTGCCAGGTTGTGTTGTGGGAAGGAGTTATGGAGAGATGGAAAGACAGAGTGTATTATCAATCAGCAATGGCTTTGGATGCTGTTCCACACAGTCTGTCCATCTTTTTCCTTGTGCTCCATGTGGCTTGAATTACAGCAATACAAACGGAGAAGCTGCAATCACAATCAAAAGGACAAAGCCTGTGTTAAGGTGAGCATTTCAAAGCTGTAAAGGTATTATTTGTGATCAGTTGGGACTGCAGTTCGGTGGTAGTAGTAAGTAAAGAACATATAAACCAGATTCAAGTATTTTGGTCAGCACTTGATTTAAATAATATGTTTGTTGTAACATATATCTGCCTTTAATTAGTATATTTTAAAATCTTATTGTTAGTTTAAATCTGTATTTCAAAGTTTAATATTGCGTGGGTGGGTTTATTTGCATCATATACTGTACATATACAACTGCTAATGTTTGACAATATAGCAACATCTTTGTAATGTGAAGTCAGTTTACCCTCACAGATACTTACGTTTGTTATGGTACAGAAAACAGCTAATTTACTCCAACTGTGTTAGACACTGAGTGTTATCCTGTGATCCCATGCTAAAAATGCCCTCTTAATTAGCACAGTGAACTACCGAGACCTTATTATAGGGTCAAACCCTGTTTAAAGCAGAGACCGAAAAAACCCACTAGGGGGCACTTTCAGACTTTGGATCAAAAGCATGAGCAATGGAGCCTATTTTGTTTAAAGTAAACTGTTATACTATAGTTTGGGGTTAATGCGTTGTAAATACTGTGTACTTCAAATAAAAAGTAGAGCATTTTTGCCTGGATTTACATGCTGCCATTCCTCCTTCCCCGTGTGCGTTGTAGGCAATGGGACTGTTGATTGCTTTCAGAGGTTTTATTCTATGGGTTTCATGGATGATTTTATGAGTCAGACTTTTCAGCTACTACATGGCTCAATCTATCATTTGAACCCTGTGGTTTTTTTACAGTGTTGAACCCAAATGTTGCTCAACATCCGTTCCGTAGAAGGAGCACCAACTCAAGAGAGGGATCTTGAGGCACAGTGAAGCTGCTCTCATCTGTTGTTGTGGCATGCCACACTCCAGAGAAGCTGCAGCCTTCACTAAAAGCCAGTGTCAAGATGTTAAGCTTTTTACAGGCTGACGCAAGATGTAAGTAATTTGGTCCAATCATGTTTTCATTTTTTATATATAAATATATAATTGTAGGTGTTAAGAGCATGTGGGGAAGGCAGACAGAAAAAGCTTCAGCCATGGGATCTGCTGTTCACACGCAGAGCATTGGATGAAGACTGTATTTCATAATCTGCCTTCACTGCCAATAGATGCAAGTGAAAATAGAACCAATGTCACATCTGCCTTTTCACTATTTTTGACGCCATGCAGCATCCATTTGCCTAATCCCGTAGTGAACATCATCCATGTCAGACAGTGTTTAGACGTTGCTGCTCCGTGTGTGAGTCGATGTTTCTGTTTGTTTGGTGTTTGTTGAGCCTTTCTCGAGCCGCTCCACCACACTGCAGAGACGTCTGACAAATGAAGAGGCGTTTGAGGCCCTGTGGCTACGGGGTCACACAGCAGCCTTGTGAAGTTGTGGCGGTTACCAGCACATTTCGCTGTACGCTAGCAAAACAGTCCAGCCTGATTACAGAGTAGCACCTTTGGCCCCCATATTTCTCACACCCCGGATGAAGGAGTGACAGCATCTGTGGGATAAGCCTGTTTGGATGAAATGGATTTACACAAGAGAGAGTGGGAAGCATACCTGAACAGAGAGAAAGAAGGACGCAAGAAAAAGGAAAAGTTAGGTCAAGGTTTTGATTTGTACTTTGGAAATTTAAAATTAAATGTTAGAATAGTCCTGATATCCTGATGAGATGAAAGACAACAGTTTATTTTTGTTTCTTTGACCTACAAAATATAATTCACCTTCATTATTTGGGTCTACATTTTAATCGTTGTGTTTGTTTGTGCACATGCATCACATGCTCATGCCCGCCACTGAATCATACCTGTCAAAATTCATATAAGCCATGAGTCAAACCCCACCCACTATCGGCATGATTGACAGCTCAGGCAAAGATCAAACACCAAGCTCCAGATCGTCACCAAAATACAGCTGCTGCCGTATGAGGGAAGAGGCACCTCTGAGTCACACAACAGGACCTTAAAAAATCTTAGTCACACATTGATTGAGTCATCATTGTTTACTGGTCAATGGAAAAATCAGAGAGAAGAATATAGTTTTTCATAATCAGAATCGTTGGATTCTTCAAGTATAATAAATACTGAAAAATGTACCTTAAACCTGAAAGTGATTGAAAATTGAGACAAATAAAAAAGGAAACTAGAAAAAGTATTTGTATATAAAAGTAATGTTAATTAGTAAAACGTTCCATGTTTCTTTTATTTATAATTAAACTCAATTTTTTTAAATTTACATTTGCATCATACATATTTAGGACAAAAGCGCAAAGTGTTCCAAGAGAAGTGGTGTTGCTAAAACTAACAAGAGGACAAAAGAACTGCGCCTGCTGATATACCATGTGTTAACCACCCTGTCTGTGTGTGTGTATATGGGTGTGTGCATGCATGCATTGCATTTGTGTATGTGCAAGTGTGTGTGTGTGTGTGTGTGTGTGTGTGTGTGTGCGTGCGCGTGTGCGTGTGCGTGTGCGTGTGTGTGTGTGTGTGTGTGTGTGTGTGTGTGTGGTTGCCTATGAGCAAGCACATGCATACATTTGTCAACCACAGTGTGCAAAGAGGTGGCGCACTTTTGTCTTTTCATGGGTGTGAACTGTAAAAGAATTACAGTCCAATTAGTTTTATTATGCTTTTTAAAAGGTTTCAAAGATCCAACCAGAATAAATGTAAAATGAGTTTAATTTATAAATAAATTAAGTTGGCATTATCTGAAATATAAAGGAGACATTAGGTTTTGAATGCAATAAACTTAGTATCAGCCAAAAATAAATTGAAAATTAAAACTAATTTTTGACCAGGGAGATTCTCTTCAATTTAAAGTAATGTTTGAACAGTCCTTTGCTGCACAGTTTCACTTTGTGCTGGTAAAAGATATCCCATCACCTATGGACTTCCATAATTTAGTCCTGATTTTATATTGACTTTCATTTTAGTCTTGTTTTGTAGCTCTTTAGAAAGTCAGTGAATCCAGTCAAGCACAGCGACTGCATGTGTGTGCAGGCTGAATGTTACTTCATGTAAAACTGTATGCCCAAGTGTTACTTTGTGTGTGTTGATGTTTCCAAGCTGGGTTGAATCATTAGGAAGTGATTCTCTCTAACAAGGGCTAAGGAGCTGTCAGGAGACATTCACAGGCAGGTTTCGCCATGAAGAGTGTGAGGAGTCTTATCAGGGTCTTAGCTGTTTTGCTGCGCCTGTTTATAAAGAGCCTGCTTTATTTGGAGTGAATGCATTCTAGCAAGGTCTCTACTGTTTCTGTGCGTTGATTAAAAGTGTTTTCACGATTACCCGTAGTGAGTCTATTCCAGCCTAACAGGGTTACTAGCAGTTTTAATGAAGGGGAAAAATCATTACATGTGAAAGGGGTTTGTCGGGGTCTCGCGCTGTCTTTCTCTGTCTGCTTGTTGTGAGTGTGACAGGGAATTGTGACTCCATGGGGTTAGATTTTACTTTACACTTGTGTGCTGGTTTGTTTGGTTTGCTGATATTTTTTTTTAATTTGGTCAAAAAAAGGACAAATATGTCAGACCATTCTACTGATGTAATTATTATCAACATTTGTAATAACACTTCCCTCCTCTGCAAAATGTGTCCTCTACTAAATCTGTACAAAATGTTGTAAACTGTGAGAGTTATATATCTTATTTTTGTCTGTCTGTGTTTTGGGTGTTCTGCATCTCCCTTACTCTTCTTCAGTTACAGTTGCCTGCTTGCTAATGTGGCTTTTTTGCTCTGTTCCTTTTGTTGGCGGTGGTCAGCTTTTGCATTTGCTAGTGTGAGTGAATTTCTCACAGCTTCTCGTGAATGTGTTTTTTGAAAGTCCTATTCAACATTTGGTGCAACTATAATCGGCACAAAGCCACTACGCTCATGCAGACGTGTCTGTGGATTCACACATTCATGCCTTCAGAAGTGTTGTGCCATCTCTTTTTAATTTTTTTTTTCAGTCCAAGTAGCTACTGAAGAAATGTTTAAAGTTGATTAAAGGAATTCTGAGTGGAGACATGGTCATAGAATTAACTGACTGATCAGAGAACATTTAATTAGAAAAGCAGCAAGATGGCTTCCCTCACATTTTGGTCTTCCTCAAAATATAGAAGATACAAGCAATAATTAAACAAATGTTTTGTTAAAGAGCAATACACACAGCAAAAGTATTGGTTTGATTGTCCTAAATAGCATTTATAATTTTCCAGAAATTACGAATTATTTGTTAAAATAAATGTCATAAAATACTCCCAACCAATCATAAAAATAGTTTGCACAGTAACATTTAATTGTCAATACAATGCTCTAAACCAAAGAGAAAAATATTAAGCTCATTGTAAACTTCACTATTTATTAATTCCTTTGAAAGCTTCGACTTTTATTCCAGCACATTTTGTAATATTTGTAAAAGTGTGTTTAGGCCCCATTGAGGTTCCCCTTATCAATAACCTACCTACCAATCGTACTCTCACTTCTCTTTTTTTTAATTTTTTATAAATAACAGTCTGCCATCTTAAATTTAAACATGAGTTGAGGCCATAGTCAACTATTTGTGTATGCTCAAGAATGAGTTCCGTTCTGCCCCTGGGCACATTATGTACCTCTGTTATCAAATCAAACAATTAGGTCTCCATCCCTGTAGCAGAAAATTACATTTTGACACAACGGTGCATCTTTGATTAATATATTGTAACATCTGACTCTGTGCTCTGTCATTCTCTGATGGGGCCAATAGATAATAAATGGATGACTTGTGAAGCTATAATGAAGTGACTGTCTTGTTATCGACAGGGGAACCTCCAATGCTTTAGTGCAAAGTAGAGCTTCCAACGGAGGCCCTCTGGTGCACGGATTATTATACTGGCCGTTAAAATGAGCTAATGTTCTGCTGCCAGTGCACCTCTCCAAAGGGACAGAAGCTGAATTCCCCTCTCACAGCTGCAAAACAGAGGTGTAAATTAAAGCCAAACAAAGTAAAAAAAGAAAAGAAAAGATAAACATATCTCAAATCCAAGGCCAGGCTACAGTATTTCTGTGATTAAAATGTAGGTTTTCCCTCTGTTTCTTGTGGAAACTGATGTAGGTGTGAGGCTTCTCTTATTGTGTTATGTATGACAGATGATGCTTGTGCGGCTTTCGTTGTCAACTGTGTATTTGTATTATGGGCACGTGTAGTCATTTTTAAAACACAAAAGGTTACTGAGATAAAAAAATGTATTTGTTTGTTTTGATATTTCTTTTTGTGAGTGTATCTGTTTTTATTGTTTTGCTTTAAATATTTTATTGTGAAATGAGTCTTGCATTATGGAAGGCATGATACAAAGTCTGTGTGTATGTGTATGCATGTAATGTAGCCTTTTGTAAATGGCCGGGCTGTGTATGTACAGGTGGGCAGTCTCAATGAGCATAAGGTGACTCTGCGTTGGATTTGTAGATGTTGTTTATTTTTCCGGTCCTAAGATGCCACCACTCCCCCCTAGGTACTTATTAGCAATGACAGGGGATGTCTGATTTGACAGGAGCGTGACAGGTGTAAATTTCACACACACTATTCAACTCCACACATTAATCCAATTAATTTTGAACATGTTCTGCTCTCTCGCTCTCTGCCAGCACAACTGAATCAGGGAAGGTTTGAGATGTTGGTTGCTGTTTCATGAAGCAAACTATGTTCTTTTTAGCCAGACCATTTTAATTTTTTTATTTAATTTGTAACACAGGTACAAGTCACAAAATTCCCATGTAATCCCACTATCAAATGTTGAATAAAATTCAGTGACAACATGAAAATATAAATTGCAAATATTAGAGAAAATGAATATAACAAAAAGAAAGGAGACAATGTGATCGTTAAAGGGTACAAAAAAGCACTTTGCAAACATCAAGGCATGTTTGGGGGTGGGGAGTTGGGAGTTAGGGGGATAACAGTGAAAAAATATTCCACTTTGAGAATGTGCAAGATCTCATGCAGTTGCTTCTCTCTCACTCTCTATCCCTCCTCTCTGTTGGCGCTAAATCACACATTAGTACAGCCAGTGGATGTGTTGACAGTTTTACAAACAGAAATGTAAAACGCCATGCTCAAGGGGGTCTAAGAGATAAGGGGGGAGCTGAATGGGGCAGGAAACAGAACAAACATAGCCCAGAGAAGCATAAAATGCCATGTTAAAACACCTCGGCTGGGTTAATTTTAATTACATAGGGTATGCCACACTATCAGCTATAGGCATGGTGTCGCCGTATGGAGAGGAAGCACTTCTGCTCGATACCGCTGGGATTTCCAATAGTGTTGCCTGTGCAGAGCGGATGTGCAGTGTAAAAAGTGTAGAAGAAAAGAATAGTATAGAAGCATGGTTAACACATTGATGGATGATCACTTTGTTTTGCACAATGATAGTTCTCCATTAAGCATAGAAACTGCAGAAATGAACCCAAACAGCACAACTTAGCATACTTTCAAAATAAAACGTTTGCTACAGTGAATCCCTGCTGTCTTGAGCTCACTTTGAATAACTATGGTCAGCAGAAGTGAGAGACACTCCCAAGGGAGCACAGAGCAAGGAGGTTTAGGGACATATAGACACAGAGGCCAGGGGGGCCTTTAGGGGAGGCCTGAAACACCCTGCAACATGCCATGGATTACAGATATACAGTATAATGTGCCAGAGCTGCTATATATATATATATATATATATATATATATATATATATATATATATATATATATATAAGTGGATGTGAGCTCATATACAGTGGATGCATTTTGTGTTTATATTATGTGTGTATCTACATGTGAGGGAGTTTGCTTGTGGCTAAATGCGAGGCTTTTTATCAGATGGAGTGAGGTTGGCGTGAAGACAACGATTGGCCCCAACTGGTCCTGGTGCTGGTAGGACACAGGCCTTGCCTCTCTGAAAAGGCATCATTAGAAAGTGACAAAACTGCCAGGGGCAAAACTGGCCCTGCACAATGATCAATTCGGCAGACAGGATTGAATTATAGGGGGAGGGCGGGCTTTAAAGAAGGGGAACTGGAGGGAGTTGGTATAGTACAAGGCCCCCTGCTGCTTTAATTACTGATGTGTGCGTCTCCCAATTAACAGCACACCTATGGTCCACTGGCCACTCCGGGCCTGTACAAAGCTGGAGAGGAGAAAGAGCGTTCTGCAGAGAAGCAGAGAGAGAGAGAGAAACGCAGAGACACACAAACCGTTGTGCTCATTAGCGAATGGTAATCAGCGGTCGAGAGGTTGGGCACTCACCTCACAAAACGCCACATGTCAAATTGTCCCTTTCCATTCATGAGCCCACTCTCATTTTACCCTGCTCCCTCATGTTCCCTTGTTGAGGAGAATTGGATGGAGCGCCGTGGGGGGAAACAGTCGAAGGGAAACGTAAACACAGGCCTGGAGTAGGGACTGCTTTGTCAATGAAGGGGGACCACACTCCTCAGCTGTGGCCCCTTGGCTTCTACTCCCTCATCAGTCTCTGCTCTTACACAGTCCTAAGACATCAGTCTCAGCCCCATACAGTTCGCTTCTATCACCATTTTTGAATTTTTCATCTTTGTATCCCATGCATACCACATTTACATTTACAGCTGTGACATGTGAGCTTTGAGTACCTCCCTGCTACTATTTTTTAGCCTATAAAATGTGATATACATACATATATATATATATATATATATTTATTTAAAGAACTTTCACTGCGTATATCATTAGCAGTTGTGCCCTTAAACTGTATGTGTCATAGTGTAACACCTATCTGCTTTTTTCATAGTCACTGTGTTTTATAGTAACAGTAGTGATTATACAGTAAAAGAGCTTCCTTGCCCTGATCAGATAACTTGCCACTATTTCTTTATATCATTCAACAAACAGAATGTTTACACACACCTTAAATCAACAGTTGGACAAATGTGAAATATTTTTTGCAGAGACTTGCAGAGAAGATGGATATAGTTTAACAGACAAATGTAAGAGTGGTATTGATCTTCTCAGCTAACGCTCAGCAAGAAAGTGAATGTCGAACCTTTCCTTTAAGTTGCTATCTCAGAAGAAATGCATCTTAAGTGAAGGATCACCTACACTCAGATGTACACCTGCTGCACAAGAACACCAAAATGTTGTAATATGATTATCACAGTGGATAGTTTTAATATGTAAGGCACAAGTGAAAATATTTAGATTTTATTCTTTTCAGTTTTTCGAGTAGTTCCTGGCTGATCTACTGCAGATCGAGCTGTAATGTTATGGGAGATGACCAAGGTTTGCTGTGGCATCATGCATGGGCATGCCCTCCAGCTGTGCAGGTGCGTCTAACACCAACACTGTATTCCTTAGCCCTCACAATGTGACAAAGCACTGCACCCAGCACGGTCCGCTGGGTAACGGGGAGAATATCTCATGCACCAAAGCCAATTTCATCTGAACTGAAATTGGGGAATGCGAGCTCACACTCTCACATTCAAAATTTAAATCAGATCTCCCCTCAGTTGAGCGGAATCAATCCGAGCCTCCATCTTACTTTGAAATGAGACCAAGTCGTCCTCATGGATTATAGGTGGCTCATCACGGGATGACAGCGCTAGTAGATATCTCTAGAGATCCATCTCCATCCGATCCCCCTGCTCTCCATCTACCCCTCACTCTCTCTGTCCCTGTATCCATCCCTTATTTTCCTCCTCTGTATTTGAATGAGATTAAGTGGGGTAGAATGAGGTAAAATAATCCAAATTTTAATCAGAAATTTCATTTCAAATAAAAAACCTCAAAGCATGTGCACACATCCTTAGCAAGGTATTCATTTTATTAAACAAAAAAAGGGAACAGTGGTGTACTTATCCATCACTATTTTGCTGCATCCAGTATTCAAGACATGCTGGAAAAATATCTTAAAACTGTGATGCTTGGGATGAATATGCTTAAAAAGAAGCCACATAAATGAAAGCAGAGCATGGCTCTGATGTGTTTAGCTATTCCACATCCTTTACACCTCAATTTTCTCATCATGGTGGCTTCAACAAGGTTTAATTGGTATGGAAATAGAAGTGGTAAAACATGACAGGAACTTCTCAAGCCTGGCTATTTAGACCCATTATTACTGTATACTGTCCTTCAACCAATTATCGCCAATCTACTGCTCTGCAGCCCCCCACCAACCTCCTCCCTCATGGTTTAACCAAGCTTCATGCAGCTGCAGAGAGGCAGCTACAGGTCGATAAATACAACTTGTAATCCACTGTGGTGCAAATTGAGTTTCTATTGGAGAATAATAGTTTGAAGAGATCATTTGAGATTTCAGGCCCCCCACCTACACTGCCCCAGCTACTACACACTATGAAACATGCTCAAATAAACCAGCAATACTGCCCTTTAATCATCATTTCATGATAGCTTTATCCACTCAGTAAAGGTTGTACCACTTTCCCATAATTTGTATCCATAAAACTCTGTATTTAATAGGAAATTATGTCATCTTTTGCACAGAGAGCCACCTCAGTCTTTGTCTGTGGCAGCGTTTTTGTGTGTGCTTTATTTGCACATAGCCAGGAAATGTCACCTTGCAAAGAATATTCACAGCTCAAGCTGTGTGTGTTTGCCACATAACGGAGAATGACTGGACCTCCAAAGAAGCAGATAAAAAGATGAGAAGTTACATCTGCATAAACAGATTACTCTTTCACCTTAAAACAAATACAGACAGAATTTTCAGACATGTGAATCGTGTTTACATGAAGTTCGATATCACGGTGCAGCAACCTTTCCCTGAGGTGAAAAATAGGTAATATTGCAGCTATAGCTTGCATACACAACTGCATTAGTTAAGTACTGTTACACTTCCTGCAAGAATCCATCTCTGGCACACTCATTTGGCATGGCTTTCCAATGGACCAGCTTGTTGTCTGGGCCATTGTTAGCCCAGGAGGCTGGCCTGAGCCCTGAGGGCTTGGTCAGCGTTTAGGGTGTTTTGCAGGGTGGGGTGGAGAAGGAAGGATGGGTGAGGGGGGAGGCTATAGAGATGGGTGCAGGCCAAGGTTGGACAGGGCTCAATGCCAGGGTCTCAGTGGGACACCCTCCTTTCTGGGAGCCTGCTCAGCCCCCTCCTGGGGCCCCAGCAGGGTGTAGGGATACATGGTCAGTGCAAGACAGGTCCATCTGCCCTACTACCTCTGTCCCGCTCATGCCAGCACCCTCCTATCACCTGCTCCATCGGCAACTTATGGAAATGACCTACTGCTGCCTGACCTTACTGACACGCATGGCTCACCTTCAGCATAAGCCGCCATGGCTTCTGTGTCTTCTGTGCTATAGGGTTTGAGGCAACTTTAAGCCTTGAATACAATATAAATATTACTGTCACTTGCTTTCCCCGCAGTACAGTAAGACATGAGAAATTGATTCTCACATCAGCAATGTTTTATTCTTTTGTAGTTACTGAACTAACATCAGTAAAGCTAGCAGTAAGCAAGTTTATGGAGCATGCATATGTAGAGTGTCTCTGATGTGGTTAAGTGTCAGAGTGGAGGGGGGTTTCCTTGTGTAATTGTTCTTTTGAAAGTGTTGTTTGCAGATGCAGGGTCGATTGTTGGCCATCACAGTCAGAACAGGCTTGCATGTGACTGGTGTGCTATCTCACTGTGAACCTACTGAAATTTACAGCACAAAAACACCAATCTCACGAGCAAGAGAAAATGTGGAGTTGAATTCTAAAAATAAGACGTTCTGTGTTTGAAAAGCTGACACCTTCTTCAAAAAAGATCTGGTGTGAAAAAGAGCACAGTACTTTTGACAACTTAAAAAGTTCTAAATTGTAAGACATCAGCAGCAATGTTTTCTGAGGATGGAAACACAGCCTTTGTCTTTTTTAAATACTGCCATATGATATAATACCTTATATCGGGCAGAAGCTCATTTTCCAAAGGAGATAACAAAATTTTGTGTAATCATTGGTCAGCTATAATTATTAGGGTTATAATGACACAAATAAGAGGAAGAAATGTTGGGTTTGGGTACCATCTGTTAAAACCAATTGCATTTGGAGCCAAGTGTGTTTATAAAGCTAAAAATCTATTTCCCTTTTTGGGCAGTGTGGGTAACAGACATGGTTTTGTGACTTTGTATATAATTATTTATCTCTTCCTAGTTGGAGGTGTTGAACAAAGCGGGGCTGAAAAGGAGAACTTCAGTGTCGTTTGGAGGTACTTTTTCATCACTGTATAAACTGTTTCATTTTTAGTGTTTACCAATTTCCATCACTTGATCTTCTCTATTCCTGTGTACGTATTTCTGTAGAAAAACCTTAACTGTAAAACTTTCCTTTAGCTTTTGTTTCTCTGATGCAGTGATGTGTCATGTTTCTGATTGTTGTCCATCCTGCCTCTTCTCAGAATCAGCAAGCAGCTGCCAGCACTAGATTCCATTTTAACAAAATAAGAAAACACTGGATTTATAAGCAAAAAGCTGTGTAAAGCTGTCCATTTATTTCCATATAGACTATTTCTAGTTGGGTTTGGACTATTTAAAATAAAACAATTTATGTTATTTTCTGTGCAATTCCTTTTTTCTATGGCCCGTTATGTTTAGCAGCTCCTCCTTTCAGCTGAGGTGAAGGCAGGCATGTTCCCGTGCTATTGTGCACTCATGCTCTAGCTAAACGTAAACTATTTTCTACTCTGCCTTTGTCAGCTGTCGTCATATACTGCAGATTATAAAATAAACACCTCCTGCTGATATTTAGACATATATCTAATCATGAACTGAACTTTCTCACCCTCCTTCAGTGGAAATGAAGAGATTTGATCTTTATAATCAGAGAACTCATTTAAAGCTCAAACAAAATGAGCTCTCTTGCCTCTACAAATGGCGCAGGCGGCACAGTCTATTGTGCTGCGGTGGCTGCCACCATGCTGAATGCGGTGAATGGGGAGCAGTCATGCCCTCTGTGTAGCCCCAGCTGTCTTTGACTGATAGGATGGAGGAGGGGAAGGACGAGGTGTAAGGAAGTTCAGGAGGCCTGACGATTTACAACAGAACTGAACAGACTGTCATGTTAGTCATCTTAACTATCCGACCAACCAGCCAAGCAGTGGGCTGCATGCGTTAACACAGAGCACTGCGGCTCAACGCAAGCTAATTAATGCAGCCAAATGAGATCAGCGGTAGAGGCCCAGGCCAGGGCCATATTGCTAAATAGCTTCCTTCAGTACGGATCTGTGTGGTGTAATTACCACCAGGCCACCTCACAATGCTGCCTTTATGTCCCACTGAAAGTGATTTCATGTCCCTCATTCCCCCATTAGCAGCATGTTTTTCAAATGTGATGAGAGAAGTCTGTCAATGGTTATTGTGTGTGTTTGTGTGAGAGAGTGCCAGTTTGCTTTAAATATAATGGACAACTTGGTGAATGAAGATGATGATGTTCATTGGATGCAATGAATCTGAGGCTGCAGCCCATCAACACATAATGATAGACTGATAGACATTAAATGAGTTAACCTGTAGTGGTTGTAAATAAATAAGTGTTGTGTTGCTCTACGTGCAACACTGCTTATCACAGATCTCTGCGGTTCTTTTGTTTGACAGCATGCTACAATGGTTATTGGATTTAACTGTGTTCTGTGCAGGTTAATGTAGGATGTGGTGCATGTTTGACAGAGTAAGAAGTGTGTTGCAGGACATTATCATAGCAAGATCAGTCCTTAAACAGTCATTTACTTAATTTATTTATATCATGTAATGTAAAAGAACAAACATCGCTCAAGTTTATTTTACCTCATTGGATTTTTTTAGGCTTTGATTGACAGAGAAGAGAGCTGTCAATCACACTGTTGGGAGACATTCAAATATGTTTCTGATAATGATTTAAATAATAAACCTAATAATGATACACTATTGATGTGCAACTGAAATGTAAATTATCAAGTACATTTAAAGTAGTGGAATACGCAGTAGATCAAGAATATATGAATTGCCCATTGTGTCTACCTTTTTTTCTCATCCATATGCTGCGGCTGTCTGCCATTATAATCCCTCAATTCAAACCAGCATGAATATAGACACCAACAACCGTTTGGTGTGTAATGTAGCAGAAGCATCTAGCTGGCCGCCACTATAGTGCCACCCTGACACTGTCAAAGGTGCCACGTTTAGCCCCAGGCACAACTACTCAATCACTGCCTGGTTCACAGGGGCCAGCACACCAGCAGAGCCCACTAATGCTTTACTAACTCTCACCACCTCCGCTCCTCTGTTCCCCCTCCTCTCCTTGTCGGGACAGGCAAAACCAGCGTCTCCCTAACCCCCAGGTCCTTGTGGATTGAGCTCATCCCCTAGCACTAAGGGAGAAAAGACAGGCCATGTTTTGCTGAACCCCCGAGCAGCAGCTCTCCGCTCAGGATGGAGGGACCCGAGGCAGAAAACTCACCGACTGCTACCGGGCTGCTATGTCCCAGACCTGTCACTGTGTCACTGCTCACATATGCCTGAACTCCATCTGCAAGACAAATCAACACATTTTCATTTAAGATTCAAACTGTTTATTAAAGTTGATGGGGAAATAATGTATATGTTAGATTAAGATTAGATGCATGTGATTCCTCAGTCCCCTCTTTTTGTTTTGCATGAGTGACATCATTGCCACGTGTAAAAAATTTAGTAGGCGCTAACATAGAATTGTAGTGTAGCGTAGAAGTATACCTTCAGACTGTCCTTACCCCAAAAACGGCTGTATAGGTTGATTGTGCAAGCAACTTATAACATTTATAATATATATATATATATATATATATATAATTATATATTATTATATAATATAATTTACCCATAGTTTGTTTTTAGGTGGCAGCCCTTTAGTGGCCGTAGTAATTCACGCAGGAGCGAACGAGGAACTAAGTTGTTAGAGAACGATATTTTATTCAAATTAACTGACTTTGTTATGCACCGAAGTGTGTGACGTAGCTACTAAGTATTTTTGAGGCCTAAACTTAATTAAGTATTTTTATTGCCCATATTTAACTAGTTCCGTTTAAAAAAGGATATCTAAAACTGTTTAAAAATGCCATCGTTACATAAAGCGGTCACATGAAACTGCCATCGCGATCACATGTTAAGGTCACGTGTTTAAAACGGCCACCGTGCAGCTCTTTCACAATGTTAAATATATATGTCACATATGTCGTTTTGGGATTCATTGGCAATCAACCTAGTGTGTCGTTTAGATATGAGGAAGTGTTGTATACCTAATATATGCAATATAAACATTGAATATAACAGTAAGGTAAACATGTAGTGCCTTTCAAACAGTAAGTTGGGGGAGAAAGACAAAGAGAAAGAGAAGCTCAGAATGAATGAAAAAAAAGAAATAATACAGTGAGAAGATATTGTAGACAAATAAAAGTACAAAAAAATATTAGTCAAGAGATGAGAGACGATTCGAGAAGCATGGCCGAGCCATATAGATCAGATCCAGCATTCACAGGTCCAGCTGGAGGTGAGAATTCAGGGTCAGGCTCCGACACGACTCCCTGACTCCTAATTTGGAGATTCTCATTTTCAGTTCCCAAACCAAGGGCAAGAAATTGTACCTGTGAGAAGCCTTCAGGCAGAACAGGGAGAGGTGTGGAAGAATCTGTTTCTGTCAGAGAGGAGGCTGCTCAACTGCTTGCCTTTGTTCCATCTGTTTGTCTACACAATCACAGTTGAAAGTTATAAGTGTATATGCACTTGGAAAACTTATGGCTGAAACACTGCACATTTATTTATTGCGCATAACCGCTTGTTTCAACTCTACACAGAACGCTGATATTGGATGATTCAATGACAGCTTTTTTAAAATCATGCCTTTCTTCAAAATCTTGATTTAAATTAGGTAACAATTGTGGTTAAGATTTTTAAAAAGCAAACGTGAATATAATATGTTATATCCATCTTATGTATTATATATCATGATTTTGTTATGATTGCTGCTCAGTTCATACTGCACATTTTTCAGCTGACCACACACAGCACACACGTTATGACACAATTTAAAAAAATTCTCCATCATGATTCATCATTTGTCATGACTCACTAGGACACAAGTGCACCCCCACCTCCTCTCTCTGACAAACTCACACTCTCTCTCACACACACACACACACACACACACACACACACACACACACACACACAAACAAACACACAGTTTGGCTCAGTGTCCTGTTGTCTCATGGCTTCAACGATGAGGTCAACTTGTCGAAGAGACGTGTGACCTTTCTCTGTCACGGTCACCACAGCCTCGCTCGGAGATGATCTGAGGCTCCTCTTTTTACTTCTTCATTATGTCAGAGCATCACACACAAATCACATGAATGCACACACATAATTTAGCCTATTATTTACATTTGCTGGGTGAATGACAGTATTCCTTGTGTGTCTGTTTACAGTAACTCCTACACTTCACCATTTAGTTATTTTGCCTATTAGCATAGCCTGGAGGAGATGCAATTTTTGACATGTTGACATCTCTTGGGGCAAGAATGTCTCCCAAGTCAGTCGAGACATAGTCTCGCATTGCCAGACCTTCCTCCACAGCAATGTGGAGGAGGGTCTGGGCTAGTCCACACTGCAAAAAAACAAAAGGTGCTCTGATTTATTGGCATTTCTTTTAACCAATCACAATCGTCTTGGGCGGCGCTAAGCACCGTACAGAGCCACGATGCCTCTGCAAAATAGTTTTGGGAAGGAACTTGTTTTGGTGGAACATGTGTACGTTCAAAAGTTGTTTTAGTCATGCAACAGAAAACTCAGATTGGACAGATAGTCTAACTACCTGTCTGGATTTACCCTGAAGAGATCTGAGAAATGGTTAACCCTAGTCCTCATAAACGTAGGTGGAGTTTGACATTCGAGCCAGGGGGGGCACAAAAAACTCTTATTGTAGCAGCTGAGACCTGGCCTAACACTTGGAGAACACAGCACGAGCACATATGGACAAAACAAACATGCTAAATAAACATAAATGTTTATTTTTAAAGCAGATTTTAAATTACATTGTAACAATTTAACAATTCGCTCTTATGAAATCCAATCGCATCACTGCTGTCTTGGAACGCAATAGACAGATGGTGGCGGAATGCCCCGAAACTTAAATTCAACTAAAATGTAACAGTGAACAATCAGTGTTCGACCTACAGTCTGTTGAGATGCCTCTCCAAACGCGGAAACGAAGCACAAACACACCATAAAACGCTAAGACACATTAAGAAAAAAGATCCGTATTTTGCCGTAATCCAATGACACAAAAAAAAAGTAATCCACAGCGATCAGTATATCCACAAAAAGGGTCACGGTGTATCCAGCAAGGCCTACCCGTGTCACATTCACCAGCCAGCTCCAAACAGGTGAATGAGGCCTCTTCACTTCGCCATTTAAACAAACGTATAAAAGTCCAAATCTACACAAAACGCGCATCAATTAGTAAGCTGACAGCAAATTTATATACATAGCATTTAGGCAACCTTTATTGCAATGTTGGCACGGCAAGATGTCCAGACTAGTGCAACAGTAATTTTCGTTTTTTGTGTCCTGCTGCTCCCATCGTCAACCGCCAGGTAATGTTTTTTTTACTAAAGCAGTACATGAAATCAGATGTATTACCTACCACCATTTAGTTGTTTTGTGTTATTTTTTTTATGAAAAAAACACTTTTTCTGGGATTTGGGGTGTTATTTTGTGTCTTCCACACGCATATAAACTTGGAAAAAAAAAACATCCATGCTGTTTTGAGTGAGATACGGGTTTCTGAATGTAACCTGCCTTCAGTCTCCGGGTGAGCTGTTCAAAATCTGCAGGGCTTTCTTCGTCACTAGCTGAAACGAGGGGGCTAACCGCTAGCATGCTAGCCCTCGTTCTCAATGGCAAAACACTGCTACAACACACACGAGTTCACCATAATCTACAAAAGAACTACTTACATGTCCCTGTTCTGCAGGTATTCCACGCAAAGTTGGAAATATGCCCTCATTCATCCTGCCTTGTACTGACCGAAGTGAGAGAAACAGCTAGCTAGCTGATGTGATCCTTACCTAGCTACTGCGCATTTGCAACTCCCAACAAAGATGTTACAGAAGTTATGAGGTCTCACTCTGTAGCTAAAACAGAGACCTGAACACACAGGGTGAAAAGAGGAGCTGCAGCAATGTGCAGTACAACAAAAATATGGTGTTTTTTGAAAATTAAACCATGTAAACCTATTCTGGTACAACCTCAAAATACAATTATAAACCTGAAAATGAGCATAATATGGGCACTTTAAAATATTTATAAAATATCTGGTCATGCCAGACGTAATTATTCCACTCATTTTTGAAACAATGCAATTACCCGTTTCAGCTCCCCCTGCATAGGTTGTGGAAAAAGCATGTTGTCACCACTGGTTAGCAGTGCAAGCAGGATTATTAGACTGACTTGAGTCCAAATGTCAAGTCTCTAGTCTACAGCTCTGGCAAATTACATGCTTGGCAATTAGTGACTTTATTTACATTTGAATACATTTGATGTGATTCTTTATTTTTCATTTGTTGTTTGTTTTTATCTGTAATGCTTAATCTCCGTGTACATCACCCCTAATGTGTAGTATCCACCCAAAGTCTTGTATCTTTTGTGTTTATTTGCTCCGTTGTGTTTACTTCCGCTTAAATTGTATTAGCACATACCTTTTTTTCCAATTGTGTCCTTACCATTCCACATCTTAAAGCTGGGACTTATTGTCTCAGCAGGTGTTAAGGGATTTGGTTTGTCTTATGTTTTGAGGAGACCTTACTCCCTGTTAGCCCTTCGCTCTGCAGGGCTGCAGGGTTCACTGAAGCAAAGAGATGACATCTTCCCTTTCCACAGAGAGCACCATGTCTCTCTCCAGAACCTCGTAGAGGAGACACAGTGCAGACACACACACACACACACACACACACACACACACACACACACACACACACACACACACACATACATAAGTCCCTAGCCACACACTCTCTGACCCCTCCACCTCGAGTCCTTCTCCTTGTACTCCCCGCTTCCCCCACCTTCTCCTCCTTGTGCCCTCTGAGGAGAGGAGCTGTATTGAGCGGGAGCTTGAAACCATGCTTGTATTGTCAAAGGACTTGCCGGCACTTACCTCCACTTGAACATTTAGTGCTGTCTTGCTGGGCCAGGACAGAGAATAGCACTATAGGGTCACTGATGAATTGCTATTTCTGGACAAGGGATAAACACACTGCTTTGTAGGGATTATCTCTCCAATCTGTGGTGGCAGAGCTGAGATTTTTATCCTCTGTTTGTAGAGTCCAAGTCGTGTTTATGTGTTTGAATTTGTAATGTTGTACTCTATGTATATAGGGTCCAGTGTGTAAAGGCATGACCATTGTGTCAACCAATTATTTGAGTCGATTATTTTCACTGAAAGTGCTTTTTTCAGTCATAATTGTGTATAATTATACCATCAATAAAATGTGTCATATTTCCTATGGATCTGATGATGTTGCTCTTAAAACTGAAATCTGTACCTTTCTACATGTTGTTTAGCTGTTGTTGAGTGAGTGCCATCAACTAACTAGACAAATTGAACCAAAATATATAAATTTACCATACAAAGGTAACTTTTTTCCTGCACTTGTGTTTTACTATTTACTAGATGTAAATAAAAAACTTGTATATATTTTGCTTTTCATATTTGCTCTATTTGTCTTTGTTCTATTTACTTAACTTTCATTCTATTTATTAAATTTGACACTGCTGAAGCTGAAGCTGCTAAACAGATTTTTATTGTACTTCAGCTATCGTATGCTTATTATTTAACTCTTAATCCCTCTGGTGGGTCACTTTAATACATTTTTATTCCAAATTCAGAATCGTCATGATGAAATTTAAAACTGCCATTTTTGTAGAAACTTGTTGTTTCTATGTTTTCATTTTGTAATTTGCCTTTGATTCAATGTTTCACTATCTTACTAAACAAAATGTCTTGGCTGTCCACATTTAATCATGATGAGAAGATATAGTAATATGTAAAAAAAAGAAAAAGAAAAAAGAAAAAAGTAATATCTAGATTTACAGTATATATCTACTTAAGTAGAAAAAAGTAAACGATTTTAAACAAAAACAGAATAGAAAGAAACAATTATAATTTTATTTTTGTTTTCAGTGTTTTTTCTTCTGCTAAAATCTCAAAACGAAATTCATATGTGGACTAAGACAAGACTAGTAACCTATAAGAGCTTGGGCGTGTGTGAGACGCCCTAAACAGCTGTCACTGTGCATGTGTGTATGTCATGCATGTGTGTGAGCACATGTGGTTGTCTGTGCATTTTAATAATAAGGTGTTGACTCTGCCCTCTAAGGCTCACCTGTGGGGATTCCCAATAGTGTGTGTTCGGACCTGCGTTCATGTATGTGTGTATGTTTGTGCACATACGTGTCTATGTGTGTGTGTCACTTTGGGAAGCGCATATCTGTGCACCACAGCGCAACACCTGCCAGAGGCTGTGGCTGTTTATGACAGAGGCTGTGTGAGCTGGAGAGGACATGATGGAGAATAGCCAGCCACACACATACACACAAATGCACACAAAAACAAAGCACACAAAAATTGCCTGTGATCTTTATTGCAATAATTCATATTGTGCAAACACAAAATTCACACAAGCAAACACTTCTAAATGGCCAGACATCACACCTACACTGTAAAAACTATGAGAAAAGCACTCCCCTTTACACACACACACACACACACACACACACACACACACACACACACACACACACACACACACACATGGGTAAATGTAATAACCACAGGGCCGGTGTGATCTGTGTCTCTCTCCCTAGGTCTTGCTGGCTGTGCAGGTCCCCAGCAGCTCCTATATTACAGCAGTAGGCAGGGGAGCCTGGCAGAGCATTGGCCTACAAAGTTCAATATAAACGAACAGTGGGATCTCCCAGAGACCTGGCAGGAAAAAGCTTAGCAAAGTTAAAGCCTCACCAGCCCCTCCCGACTGCCCATGCCAATAACACAACACACATGTACAGTGCATATGGGCATACAAGCCTGCACACCCTCACACAGTTGTACACACGCTGACAGCCCACCTATTTCCCGTGAAAGGAGGGGCCTCTGTACTTACCAATTATAGGCCAGTCATATTTTTCAGGTACTTTGAGTTAATTTGTAAATGTGTGACCTTTGGTAATCAAACGAGAAGACAAGCCTTCTGAAATACATAAGTAAGAGACAATGACATATTATTTATTATTAAACCCTTGTGTGATCCTCACATTGAAACCAAAGCAGAATAAGATACAGGGCACAACACATTCATTCTAATTGTTTTACCTGTTTAAACTTTTTGGGATTTTTTTTAACTCCATCCTCTGATAAGGATCATGTGATATGATTGAAAGAACAGCTATAGAATAATCCTTGTGGTGAGATTGTTTCTCCAATGCTGTTTCCAATGTCAAGAAGGAACTATCTTTTTGATTTTTTTGTTTTAGATGTGCCACCTGCATGCAAACTTTTAGGCTGCCCTACATAACCAGTGTGTAATTATCAATAATTGGTAAAGCATACAGCAGAAAAAAGGGAAATAAGTTAGGTGGAGGATTATTTATTTCAATATTTTGATAGCAGTGTCCATTGTAACCTAAATCATGCTTCTCTTTTGACAATATAACTTAATGACAAAGCAATTTTCATTGAAGGATTCATGAGAAGAAATCACTTCCTTTGCCGGTTGACTCTGTAAAAAGACAGCGAAAGAAAAATCACTCCCTGCCTCTATTTTTCCCTCCTCCTCTCCTGCTCCCCATGATCTCAGCCTTCTCTCTGTCTGCTTCGCAGGGTTGCTCCCCTCTTCAGATGGCTGTGGATGCAATAATGACCCAACAGATGGGTTTATTAGAGGGCGGTTAAGGGTAGCCAGCGGGTGGTTTGCTCAGGGGGAACCAAGAGCCGAAGCACCACGAGCTCTGGGTGAAAAGGAGACTGACAGAAAGCAAGTGACTCTGCCTCTCTCTTCAGTTGTTGATCCAATAGGCAGAATCGCTTCCTCGTAATGATCTCGGCCTTTAGGACTGGTGGCTAGTTGTCCTTGTGTGTGTTTTTGTGTCACACCCACGCATATGTGCACTCTTCCTTATGTAATGCATCCACACTTTGCATTTGTACATTTCCGTACATATGCCTCCCCCTGAAGCATGTGCATGCCTTTTGACATGCAAATGAGATTGAGCTGGCTTTGTTAGCTACCTGTGTGTTAACGCTTGTTTAAGATGTCATCTGTCTCTTTTTGCTTCCCCATTCAGTGGGGCGGGTGGCATGCTTTGTGCCTCCAGCCCCATGTGTCAAAGGAGGTTCTTCAAACCCTCGTTAGTGTCCTAGTGTGTGTGTGTGTGTGTGTGTGTGTGTGTGTGTCTGTGTGTGTGTGTGTGTGTGTGTGTGTGTGCTCTCGGCTGGAGCATGTCTCTCTAGATCACGAGACAATATGGGCCACATCAGATCATACAGAGACCTTATTATTCCCTTTGCACTTCTAGGTCTCTCCAACACTTGTTAGCTTTATATTGATCAATAGGCACAATAGCGCTGATCTAGCAAATAAAGGCAAAGAGTGGGACATTAACTCAGGCATATGGATGGAATTCAGCCATCAATGTAAAGGAAAAGAGTAAATTAGTCCCTAATTACCTGATTTAAAGAAGATCAGAGGTTTTCCTTCCATCATTTTGCATTAATTGTATTAATGTTAGAGTTTAAAAAAGTTGTATTTTTTAATTCACGATTCAAAGACTGTTAACAAAATTCTGAAATTGCTGCCCTCTCTGGTTGCCATGCATAGAAAGAAATGAAATTTAGAATAGGAGAATACAAACAGAAGTATAGCATATAATTAAAATGAACAAGAAAGTAATTAGTATAATTTCACAAAAACTGTTAATTACCATAACAGCCAGAAATGCAAATTGGTGTACTCCAAAGTGTAACAGTGGTTCAAATCTGAACTTTAAACGAGCTGTGCAGTACAAATATGTACATCCAACCATCCATTAGCTATACCCTGCTTATCCTTGAGGGTCGCGGGGGGGTTGGAGCCAATCCCAGTGGACATTAGGCGTGAGGCGGGGTACGCCCAGGACAGGTCACCAGTCAATCACAGGACTGACACATAGACGGCTATAGACCTTTTTCACAGCAGACATGTTGACTTGTCATAGGAAAAGCACAGGTGTATTCAAAACCATTAATGATGGTTGCAGTCCACTTGCAACACAAGTGGAATGCAACACAGGAGAGGCCCTGGTATTGTGCATGCTGACTCACTGAAATAGCTTAAGCCTGGTTCACACAGCAGGATAATTAGGCCGATTTTAGCTCCGATTCACCCCTTCCGACAATCTTAAGGATGCTCCGATTATCGTAAAATAATCTGATCAGATATTCCTGCCGTGTGTGGTGTGTTAAGACTGCTCTCGTCTGCCCGGAAGGACGTCGGGACCGCTCCGATCTCAAATCGGGGATATCCAACATGTTGGATTTTTTTGGCCCAATTTCTCCTCGTGTGTGGTATCCCCCGGGGACAAACGAGCACGCAGCCTGTGGACTGTGGCGTGTAGCCAATCAGAAAGTGAGGTGACGAGGCGGCGAGGAAAGCATCGGGAAACAAAATCAAAACAGCCGGCGGCATGGCGCACCAGAAAGTCCGGTGGACGTCGGAGATGGAGGACCAACTTGTCGACCTGTGATAACGTTTTTTTTTCTCGGTTAAAAACAAACTACAAACTATCGCCACTGCATCCTCTTCGTCCGCCATGATTGTTTACTCTGAAGTCACGTTTGATCTCGAGGGATTTTGCGAGATTTCCCGTCTGACCTGGGAATGCTCGGGAGTCAAACACACTGTACGACCAAAACTGTTAGACCCGTGATTTTTTATCGCCGTGTGTGGGGTCTCTCAGGATTGGAAAATCGGCCGACAATTTTAAAATCGTCCCGTGTGAACCAGCCTTTACTGGGACACTTGATGGAATTCAGCCATCATTAAGGTTATCAATTTCAGCTGTGCTTTTCCTACTATGACAAGTCAAAATGTCTGCTGTGAAAAAGGTCCATTACGTTTGTGTGCCACGGCTAATCTGAAGTCGGCAACATTCAAACTCCACACAGAAAGGACCCGGACCCCAGACCCTTTGACAGTGCTACAGTAACCCTCATCAGAAATAAAATTCACACTTACTCAGTTCAATGCACTCAAGGGTTTTACTGCTACAGCATTACTTGGTCTGGTATGGCCAGTGCTGGTGGCTAATATTAGCTGATGCAAACTTTAAAAGCTATTGCTGTGTTACTGAGTCAGTTTGCTGATTCTCTACTTGTGCTACAGTTACACTACGTTTTAGCGTTTACAATTTTGTTGTATTTGCTGCTTTTGGCCACAGTGGCAAAAGTGACATCAGTTCACTTTAAGGTTTTTTTAATCTTTACATTCAAAGCACTCTAAGTTCTGCTTTCAGCATACATTTGGCTTCTTTGTCCCAATATATACCTGCACTCAATTCAGATCTTATATTAATTAATTATTATTATAATACATTTTTATTTGTATAGCTGTTTTGAACTTTGGAAAAGTGTCGTTAAAATAGGGTGTTGACATTATATATCATTTAGAGCATTTTAATTTTTGTCCTGGTTTATCAAAAAAATCATAATCACACCATCAACAGTCAAAGGGATTTTGCAATTGCTACTGCATGCTCAGGGGACATACAGAGGAATCTCCTCAGAGGATATTACACTGCTTAGAGACCACTCATCTGAGGGGTGTAAGGCACAGTCACCTGGAGGGAGAAATCAAATGCTTGTTAGGGCGCGGTGGAGGGCCCTTCACGGTCTCTCACCTCTGAAAGCTCAGCCCAGGATGCCCATAAACCCACCCGGATGCTGGTGAACCCCCTCTCCTGTATCCTCCTCCCCTCTCCCCCTCTGCAAAGGTCATCCAATCCTGGTGATCGCCCCACTCCACCCCCAAAACCATAGAGAAACCTGATGAAGGGTAGGAACATTGGGCTTTTAGAACCTTTTCCTCTCTAGGGGTGTATCTATCTCCTTTGTTGCTTCACTACAGCAATATATACTACACCTTCACTCTCCATCTATCATTTGTGCAGACTATGTCCCTATAGTCACTCTTTATATAAGGACTGAAGGGTCTACTACATTTATTTGACAACTATATAGTTACTAATTACTTGCAGATTCATATTTTTATTTCATGTATAAAATACACATCAATTTATAAAATATGAGGCCTTTTTGTATTTAAGCATCCAAACAGTATGTAAATCAGTTTCACACCTTTGCTCTAGCATGTTGCAGCTACAATATTAAAATGCTGTTTACACATTAATGCATGGTTATGAATATTCAAGTAATTACCTACTGAAAAGGGCCATTCCTTATAATGGGTTCTTTTACTTTTATAAATGATATGTTGTTGAGAATTCTACTGTGTAGGCATGCCACACATTTATAAATTTTTCTTTGTTGCAGTTCTTCTTTCTGTTGAGATGCATGATAAATTGAAAGTACGAGACATTATAGGCTGGTAAAAAATGACGCACTCCCTGGACATTCAGTCACAAAAAACTTCAGATCCATGTGTATTTGTTTTATTTCCCGACTGACATAGTGATCCTTGGCTACTAGTTGATTTCTAAATGAGGTATATAAAGCCCCGAAATGTCTACTGTATATAACACAAAAAACACTGTTACAAGTAACACATACAAGTACACACACACACACACACACTCACACACACACACACACACACACACACACACACATACATTCATGCATCAAAAACAATACACCTTATGGGCACCCCTGCACAGACACAATTCACCCATGTCTGTAATCCTCCTAATCTGTCACCATGACCCAGGGTAATGCCATGTCACCACAAGTGTTTGGCTTTGCTTTCAACTCAGCCATGTTGACACCCCACGTCTCCTCAGAAACTCTCCCTGAATCTGGCTGCAACCCTCTGGCTTCCCCTCCTTCCCCCTCTCCCCCCCCATGACACTGCAGCTCCTTCTGCCCTGTCTCAAGCAGCTACCATCGTCTCAGCCCCAGCTTGGCCTGGAGCCGACACCGCGGTACACAGCAACCCTGATTCAGGTGGCATAAATATAGCCCGGCCTGACACTGAGTAGACGCTACATGCACTTGAGATGTAAACAAACTTAAACATCAAAAAAGCCAAGGCCCCCAGCCTACAGCATTGCTCACAAAGCTTACGATATCCACCCTTGACAAAAGACGATGCCAGAATCTCTTGCATCTCACTTTTGCCTCTACTCTTTCTTTGCATGACATGGGCGTTTGCACCCAGCTCCAATTGGCATGACAGTGTGACCCCCAACCTTTTTTCTGCTTGTCCCCACATCCCATCCCCTCACATCCCTGCTCTCCTTCCTTTCCTTGTCCCCTCACAATCCATGTCATCCCCCCCCCTCCCACCCCTTAGTCTCACCCACACCCCTGCTCTTCCCTCAATGACAATATCCTGGTAATGGTGGCCTTTGTTTTTTTTGGCCCGGGCGCCTGGATTTGTCAGGACGCATTTCCTGCCCGCAGACTGAGGGGGCTGCTGCTGCGTGGCAATCTGGGCTCACTTCTCAGGCAGCTAAACCCTTTGACACTGTGCTTTTTAATTAAAATTACATTATGATTAATCAGGCAGAAGGAGGGGCCCTCCCCCTCACTTGCACTCCCTCCACCTCCTCTTCTCTCCTCCTGCCCAGTTTCCAGGCAGGTTTGATTACAACCTGTGACGGACGTTCCTCACTGCCAAGCCGCTAAAGATGTGCTGGCAGATGCGGCGGCCTGGCCAGCTTGTCAAGCCCCGGGGTTGCAAGCAGCCAGGGAGAGAGGGACAGAGAGTCAGAGAAAGGGAGAGAGAGGGGGGGGGAGAACAGAAGGAGCAGCGATAGAAAGAATATGGCAAGGAGAGCGTGTGTAAAGAAAGACCAGGTATGTGACAAGAGAGGGAAATCAGGAGAAAAGAGAAGTCAGGAGCGACAAGCAGAGACTTAAAATCTTCCAGACACTCCAGAGACTGTGACAAGCCATCAGTGAAACTGACAGGCAGGCAGGCAGGCAGAGCTCCTGTATGGCCGTATTGATCTGGAGAGCTCTTTTGGCACATACACTCACTCCCAGAACAGTGGAGGAGACAGGAAGACATGAATTGGGGAATCATTTCTCCCTACAGCTGTACAAGGTGCCTAGATACAAGAGCCCATACTTAACTCCAGTGTCTATGCTGGTACTCTGGGTCCTGTATATCGCAGGTGGAGTGGTAGCATGTAACCTGGAGCTGTGTATATACTCACGTGTTTGCTTACTCAGGCTGAAATAGTCATGTTAGAAATATGTAGAGACATAAAAAACAAAAGGCACAGCCAATGAAAAGCATGTCAATGAGAGAGCACAACAGGCACGAAGACAGAAACACTCAGGGCATCTTGAGTACTGTCGTGTTACATGAGAAATGCTACAGTATTTTATTTATTCTCATAATTTTTTTAAATTGTCTGACGGTGGGAACACCCTTACAAGCTAATAAAAAAACATCCAATGTTTTCTTTCTGTTCTCTCCATGTGTACACATACAGCAATTTATAAGATGAGCTGTTTTACACTCACTGCAAATCAGGTCAAATGGCTGTTTGCACATCACATACACTGCCATGACCCTGCATGATCTACAGTAGCCGTGAAAGAAATGTCATTTTGCGGCCATGTCTCAAGAAATAGACGTGTGTGACTCTGTGTGTTTGAGTGTTTGAGGTTATATTTTTGTGTGTGTGCTTGTGTTTATGCATGTTTGTGTATGTGCGTTCATTACTAGTGTGTGTGTGTGTGTGTGTGTGTGTGTGTGTGTGTTAAAAAGGGGGTGCTGGTGATGAGGGGATTGAGCAGGCGAGACCGGCGAGCTATCAAGCGCATTTCCCTCGCTCACAGAAGCGTAACAGGGTTTGTAATACTCAGACAGGATCTGGAGAAAGGTCAGAGATGGTGCTTTTGTGAACAATAACCAAATCTTACATTTTGTTGGGCAAACCTGGTGGTCCACTGGCCAACATCAAATCTGCATTGAACTATTTGGCTAAGTCAAACATGCCAAATGTCAAACATGTATCTTTTCTCTGTACTTAGGCTACAGTGGAAAGAAATGCTGCACACCCACAGCGGCCGCAGGTTTGATTCTGACCTGTGGCCCTTTGCTGCATGTCATTCCCCCTCTTTCTCCCCTTTCATATCTTCAGCTGTCCTATCAAAAAAAGGCCTAAAATGCCCCAAAAAAAGAATCTTGCATAGGGCATTAAGGATAATTTCTCACATACCTGTATTACAGATTAGAAAAAAACAGCTCTTCATTTAGAATGAAAATGTATTACAAAATTCATTACATTTTCTAGATAATTATCTTTTTTTTAATTTCTATTTTACATTCAAATTAATTTTCCTTTTTTTGGGCATGTCTCTCTGCATAGGTCTCACCCATTCAGCCCCCTGAACTGAAACAGGCCTGTATTGAGTGTCCTGTGGCCACATTGACAGGCAGTATTAAAAGCCAGTAGGTGGTCTTTCACTGTCACTGGGCAGAAGCCCCTCGTCACAGCACATTAATTACACACTCTCACCAGCTCAAACAAGCCTCGCCTGTTCATGCATGGAGATGGATTAAGAATTGAGTGTTGTTTATAATCCAGAATTTACTCATTGCTCTTGTCCTCATGTTTCTGTGACTGAGATTTTGTTGAGGACATGCAGTGATAATGGTAACAAAGGGAAGTGAGCAGCCACAATTTTAAAATGTGAAAATGAGTTGCATCAACTTCAGTGGACATGGTGATGGTTCTTGACGAGTGGGCTGGAAAGAGTGTACAATCTCATTGCATTTGCCAATTTTCTATTAACTCTATAAATACCCGTGTTGTGGCTGTTGTGAGTGAAATAAAATGTCAGTGAGTTTTTTTCTGTCAATCCATCCGTGATGTCGCTCACTACTCCATGTGCACACATGTATGCACAAATATTGGTGTGTGTACCATGTACATAGATGTATAGTTTGTGTTTGCATATCTATATATTGAGTGCAGGTAGTTGCATGCAGGAGTGCACATACATGTGTGCATGTATGGATTGTCACAGGGTCCAGGACCATTGCCTTCTTCCCTCTGACCTGACCCAGCCATGAACCCTGTTGCCCTTACAATCCATACATATCATTTACCCAACGCCCTCCCTGTCGTCTCGCCTAATGCACGGAGGCGTGAAACACCTCGTAATGCTCAATCACAGCGGGGCACAGCATGCTAGGAGCCGGCTGAGGGACGAAATACCACATCGCCCTCAGGGAAAGGAAGAGAGGGAGGGGTGAAAAGGCTGAGGGGCTAAAGGGGTTTGTAGGCAGGCGGATGGGGAGGGGGGTTAAGTTGGTCCGGGACCACATCAACAACATGCTTGACATTTGAAAATGCTGTTCTGGTTCTGGTTCTCTTCGCTCACTTTTTGTTGGCAAACATCAAAATTGCAAATGGCTGCTTCAGTATCATCTCTTATAGACTCGAGTTGATTGGATAGACATTTTTGACAAACAGCAAGAACTTTTCTTGGTCCCAGCAGGCTGTTTTCTGTCACCTTGAAAACGGAATTCAGGTGCTCTGAATGACATCTTTCTTTTTTGTTGTCTGACATGTGCTCAAGCATAAAATATTGATTGATCACTGGTGCTATGCCTGACAGCATAAACGTAAAAATGCAGTGGCCATGCCTGTAATGCCTGATCAGCTATATTGATACACAGAACGAATGATCACAGACAGACAAACAACAACCCTAAGATGCTGTGTGTTGCATCTTAAGGTTGTTAACGTTGTTGCAGATGTCTGACAGTTGACGATCAGCACTTTTGAAAACACAATCCCCGTTCACACAACAGCATGGGATAAGCACTTTAAATGTTTCCTGTCTGGATGTCAGTTTAGAAATTCTCTGTTTTTGGGGATCGTAAGAAGTGGCCTAGTATTTACCTGCATTCATGTGAACACGACCTGGTTGCTGAAGAAGTCTCGGACGGGCATCATGAAATTTTGCTGTAAAGCAAGTGTAGTGCTGTGATTTGCAAGTGAAAAACATTAAAGGAAAGAGAAGACGAGGAGGAGGGAGGGAGAAAAAAAGATGGAAAGAGAGAGAAAGATGCAACAGACGGAAGTCACACTTGTGAAGTTGGAGGTGTGAAGGAAAAAGACTTGATCATGTTTAAAGGCAGCTTTTTGGACTGCTGTTTTAAAACCCATCAATGTGTTGCTTAACTCTTTCTGTTCTGAAGCAGCAAGCCTGTTTTTTACACTTTACCAACAAACTTTGGTGCAATTATTGAAAAATACGACAAATTGTTGTTGAATAGGTGCTGTTGATGTTAGAGTAGAACTGTGTTAATAGTGTGGTGTGAGAATTATTATTAAAAATCAGCATTAATATTAAATGCAAAAACATCAAACATTTTAGCAAATGCTAATAATGTATATACACTAAACAAGAGACACCTCAACAATCATTTGAGACACATTTTTCTGACTCACTGGCACCTCCTCTACTTGTAAAAACCTAACTAGCCAGCATCTGAAGAATTTTACACATACATACATAAGCCTCAGAAAGTGTGAGACACTGATGTTGGCAGAGGGCTCTGATGCATTGACAATAAAACTGCTTTTGCTCAAAGTCAGCACAATTTTTTTTATAAAATAAACAAGAGGAGAGATCTGCTTCCACCCTGGCAAAGCCTCCCTTGTCCTTGCCCGTGCCCTGTGGACTCATGCCCAGGACCTGGGCCTCTCCCAGGCCAAGCTGCCCAATGGTCCAGTTAATCATATGCAGCGCCACGAGGAAGCTTATGTTGCCCTATGCCAGTTTATGCCTCCATAACTGCAGGGTGTCGAGGCCAGAACCGCAGCGAGAGGGGGGCCTGACAGACTGGCTTGGCATCGGAGGCCTTGGCTTGGATTTGAAGATGAGTGGAACCCTTAGAACCTGAGCTGGTACCCCTCTGCCCCCTCGCTGTGTTCCTCCCAGTGTCCAGGTCCTGCTGTGGGGCCACTGACCTTGCTGACTGTGTGGACAGAGACCCTGCTGACCAACACAAACAATGACATTACTGCCTCTCAGCAGGAAGACAAATACTCTGAAGGGCAGTGTGTGGGTTTATGTGAGTCAAGCATGTGTATGTGTGTCACTTCAGAAAGGAAAGAACGCATCAGGATGTCTATTAATTTACTGCCAGACCCTGCTATCCCTTATACTTTGACTGTTTAGAGAAAATATATAACTTCCTATTTTGGATACAATACATGACCAGCCATTTTTAAGGCAATAGCCATTCAATATATTTGCATTCTGTAGTTTTAGTCCAGCCCAGTCCCCAGTTTGTGAAATGGTCACGTAATTTAATCTATTGATTCGTGTACACGGACACGTTTATCTCCTTTTTTTGTGATGGTCAGCACGTTTTTTTAAACTAATGTATTTCAATGGGAAGCATCTTTCGTGATCACAGCACGATTCATTAAGAGCGACTACGGTAGTGAGTAGTATGAAAGCCCGAAAATCTGCATAGGGAGGTTGGTTGGGATGGTGGATGGGTCAAACCACACAGGACTTTCACCCAGGAGATCTGGGATCGTGTCCCGCGTGTCACCTTTCCTAAACCCAACCGTTGCTTTCTTCTTTTCCTAAACCCAACCGCCCCATTGTTGTCCCGTGTCCCCTTATTGTTTTCCTAAACCCAACCGTCCCATTGTTGTCCCGCGTGTCATGGAAAGGTAAACCCACCCACGACCTTTTCCTTAACTTAAGGGGCCGTGTTCATTTCCCGGAATTCTGTGAGATCAGGTTGTAAAAAACGTGCTGACCATCACGAAAAAAAAAAAACATGCTGACCATCACCAAAAAACGAGATAAACGTGTCCATGTACACGAATCAATAGATTAAATTACGTGAACGGTCCATGAACTGCCGTGAGACTGGGTTGTTTAGTCATACACATACATAAGAAATTCATAGAAAAAAAAGGCATGGATAAATGAACTTGCAGAGGATAAAAGCTGGTTTCAAGTAATAAGTTCAGTAGTATTGTCGCTGACAACATTGCTCACTGTAAACTTTTTATTTATTTATACAATGTGATGATTAACCCTCTCAGCCCTCTGCTTATTTGGCTGCGCTGTAAACATGATACACAAGATGCTCATTTTCTCTTTCCTCTTCCAACAGAAAAGGCCTATAGACTGTATAATATGCTGACCCCAGTGGTAGAAACGTCTGTTCAAACTGATCTCTGGGATCGATTGTAGTAAAATGCCATCAGTGACCTCAGGTGTCACCAAATCAAACAGGACTGTGTTAATTCAAATATGTTTAAATGTTATGTGAATATCGGTGTGAATCAGTGTTAACACAATTAACAACAGCGTGCCGACTTTGCTATATATATATATATATATATATATATATATATATATATATATATTATATTTAGGCACAACAGTGCTTTGAGCTAATTTCAGCATGCTAAAATGGTCACAAAGACAATGCTAACATGCCGATTGTAAGCAGGTATAATCTAATATTCAACATTTTAATATAGTGTGTTCGCATACTAGCTAACTGTTAGTTGATTAGCACTAAACTCAAAGTGTAACCAAGGCCGATGGGAATTTTGACAGTTTTGCAGGTGTTGGGTCATAAAATCAAAGTTTTGGACGAATTTCTCCAAAGTCAGACGGAAATGTCTGAGGATCATGAATGTTTGCATAAGCTTTCATGACTATGGATATTTCAGTCCGTACCAAAGGGCAGAAGCGAAGGACTGACATATATATATATATATATATATATATTTATATTATCATCCCAAGAGCCACACTGGTAGCATGGCTAAAAATGAACACAAATCGCAGTTTACATTAATCTATGCAATAAGCAGCCATTAAATGGGACCCTGATGTCTGCGAAGAATTTTTTTGGGAGTATGCCAAATCAAACTAACCATCCCTGCCCACTCACACATACAAACTACTTGTACACATTCTTTTAATATATGTGCAGTTATCTGTTTTCATCATATAATTTTATCAGTGTGAGAGGAGAAACAAAGAAGTCTCAAGATTGCACTTGTAATTTGTGTATATGTCCATGATTTGTTTTACAACCAATGTGTCAAAAGTACATAATAGAACTTACATTAATGCATGCACAATGTAGTGGAAATAAAAGGTGTATATAAATAAAAGCATGAGTACATTTTATCTGTGTGTTCATGTGTTTTGCATCAATGAGCACCGCCACAAAAGAGCAGCGTGGATTGACAGCATAGTGGAGCTGGCCTCTGGCCGACTGCGACCTTTGACAAGTCTCTGTCACTTCTCACCTCTGCAAGACGAGCTCTGTCATACCAACGCACACGACATCACATGCCCCTCTCCCGCATCCTACCGTCTTTTCGATTAAAAGCTTAATGGATGTTTTAGTACTCTGCCACTTTGATGACAGCATGCTAATCTGCCACTGTCGCTGAGAAGCTGAAGGAAGGGAGGAGGAGGAGGAGGAGGAGGAGGAGGAGGAGATATCTTACAGGTTAGGAGGGGGCACTGACAATATAATCATGGTGAGACACTGCAGCGTGAGGATTTTTTTTTTTCAGTTTTCACACGCGCCAGACCCAAAGGGGTGGTCCTGGTCAGGGCATCTAGCCGGAGAGCCTAGTCTCACCTCACTGACATGGAAGCCACCCTGGCTGTCACTTTGCATCTCTGACGCCTAGAGAGGGAGACCATGAGCAGCCTGACAGGGGCAGTGGAAGGTGAGGACCCAAAATGCTTGAGACACACTTGGCTCAGAGCCAAACTCAGCTCCTTCTTTACATTCTACAACCCCCCCCCCCCCCTCTTACTGACACTTCAGAGTGTCTAACTTTTATACTTTATGATCTTTCTAACCTTTACATTTTGGGAATAAAATCTGAAAGGATCTGAATGACCTATTTGTTTCTCTCCTGAGAGCTAATCAGGCTTTTTGACACTATGACAAGTGAGAATACATCAGACAAATGCCACCAGAGCTAAATATGATCAAAATGGATTCTACGCAAAATGTTATTGAAATAAATTCATATTCACAGTGCACACTTTTAAGTGCACTGGATTACTGTGTTGCCGGGCATGTTGCCAGGGGACACCCCTCAAACTCGCAAAATAAATTTTCAAGTAAAAGGAAAAAATGAGACTGGTTAACAAATGCTGCATCCACGGCAATGTGTGAAAGTTCATTGTGAGTATTATGGAAAGTTTTCACTGACCACTGTTGATTATCGACCCCCTCAGACACAACCTCCAGTAGGAAAGGTACTGAGAGTGTTGCAACAACACCCCACCCCCAGGTGGGTGAGATATATTATGTGTAGTTTTCTTTTTGGCCCAACGGTCTGGGGGACGGGACTGTATATGGTTCTAGTGTCAAACAACAAAACCCTGTTATCCGCATCCAAAAGTACTTGATTGGCAACACATGACTTATCAGAAATCATATGGAAAATAAACAGAAGCGTAGGTATGTCACACTACACTAAGAAGAAAAAAACACAAAGAAAACACTTGTGACTTTGGAGTAACCCCTCAGGACTGACAGATGTGACACAATGACTAATGTTTTGATACCGTGTGGGCGTTGCAAAGCGAACAAGGGATTCCACATCTCTTGCAAAACAATCTGAATGCCATTACTGCATCAGAAAATTACGGTGGTCTCAGTTTCAGTGGTCTTTGAGGTTTAGATTTAATTTTTCTCTACTGAACTGATCACATTTTGGTGATTGTTAAGGGATAGAATAGTATGTACAGAAAACACAAAATATTGCAACAACTCTTGCAATTAACATAAAACAGGAGAAAATAACATATGTAGAATGCAAAATGTAATTAGAAACCATCAGGTAGAAGAAAGCTAAAACAAATATTAGCTTGCAATGTATGATTTTTTTCCCAAATGATTTCTCAGTATTTTCATATTCTCTTTAGAATATCCTTTTATGTAAGTTCAATAGAAAAACTGAAAGTTAAGAATTTTACTCATAAAAAAAAAAAATGTCTGTATGAAAAGCAACTTGTTTTGCGCATGTTACATCATGATGATCATCATCATCTGTGAACAAAATTATTGGTATGAGAAAAAAAGTGACTGTTGCCTCTCAGGTACTCACAGTAAGAGCCCTCTTGAGAAATCAAGACGAAGTAAAAATCAACACTGCTGATACTGCAGATATCATCACTTGGTGCATTTTAGGTGAACAATATAAGGCCATTTAATGTGATGTGTTAATACTTTCTGTGTTATTTTCTTTTAAGAAAAATAAATTCTGCTCTACAGAACAATTTTCATAACTCTTAGAGAACCAGCTCAAACTTGTTTATTCCAGTTGTGGTTTTATAAGTGAAGGCAGACCAACGGTAATAGTGGCAGCATAGTAAAAACAAGAAAACCTGACTTGTTCCAGCCACTTCACAAAGCAAACCATCATGGTATTTGTGGTCCATTGTGGCAGATGTAGAAGAATATCTTTCTCTCCTCTGTCATGGATTTTTTCACATATGTGATACTTAAAACATCCTGTACATTACTTTGGTATTAAAAACACCATTAACATTGTAATGGGGCTTGACATTGGCATGGTATTCAGGGCCCAAATCAGGATTGAGAACATTGTATCATGGGTAGGAAGAGGCAGTTACGTTGGTAAAGCATGTGTCGAGTTTCCAAACCTCAGTGAAGTTTACCGTGATTTTCTTTTGATACATGTTATGACTGGGCGTCCTTGCAGTGACTAGATATGTCCTTTATAAGTACCAGCAATCTGTATCTGTACATTTGCAGGTTACACATACCCATATGACTGTTCCAAAGTGACTCATACAGCCTGTTTACCCCACTCCCGTCCGGGAGGCATCTCAGGTCTCTCCGCACCCGTACCAGTAGGTTCAGAGGAAGCTTCTTTCCTGCGGCTGTCACCCTACTGAACTCTAACTCTGCATCCCGGTGATAATTAACCCACTAAGCCCCCCCCCCGCCCCCCCCGGACAATTTGCACTACCCTACCCCACCCATACTGTTCCATTTATTTATTTACAGATGTACATACTGTAATTATACCTATATATAGCCATATTCTACTGCTCTTCATACTATTCATCCTGCACATACACTTATTCTTACTATTCTTATAATGTTACCACACTGCACATAGCTGTACAATACTGTACATATTTGTCTATATGGTTCATTCAGTATATCCATATTTATTCTGTTTTTCTTATTATATATTCTGTTAATACAATGCATATATCTATATCTATATTATTCTTACTACTAGTATAATGTCACTGCTACTACATTGCACATATCTGTACATGTTGTTCATACATTGTTCATATTACATAGCCATATTTATTCTGCTCTTATAACACTGCAATATATTTCTTGTCCTGCCTATGCACCACCTGTCTATACTTGAATATCGCATTGCACTTTTCTGCTTTTTTTTGCACTTCTGGTTGGACGCAAACTGCATTTCGCATTTCTTTGTACTTGTACACTCACAATGACAATAAAGTTGAATCTAAATCTAATGTGCGTTTTCTATTGGTTATGATCTAGTTCAATTACATATCTTTAAGCTTTGTTTTTATTTCAAACAAAAAATAATAATAAAATAAAATATAAATACACAATGAGTGCATAGCAACACACCAAAAGGAAAAACAATATCTATAAAGTGTTACAAATAATATGTTCAATCTGTCCGAAAAGGAGTGGGATGAAGCCGAAGTTTGTTATTTTTACTACCCCTCATTTAACTGTAAATAGTTCCTGTGTATATTATATATTTTGTATAGCAAGATAACAAATATACACAAAAAACATAATTTTAAACACATACCAAACATCAAAGTAAACATAAGTGGCATCTAAAAACACGTGCAAGGCTAAGGGAAGGTTAAGAATCATGGTTAAAGCAATCCAAAGTTGTGTGTTGCTGGATGACAGGGAATGAACTGTGATCTCACACTTTACATTCGACCAACCACCCCAAACTCCAACCTAACAAGTTTTGCAGCTGTGTAAGAAAGAACATCATGCTACTTCAGTTCACGCCTTTGTTATTTAGAGTGGTCGGTCAGTATTCAAACAACTGCAAGAAGTCACTTATCAGGCAGCAACAACTGTTTTCTGATCTGACACTGCTATGGTTTGGTTGGTTTTAGGCTCAAAAACTACTTGATTATGGTTTTGGTTAAAATTGCTACTTCATTAAAGATGAACTGAACTGGAATTTGAGTAAAGGTGGTATAACTGATGCATTTTATTTATTCTCATTGGTACAATGATTAAAATGGCTGAATTTGTTAAAAGGGATAAAATGGTACATTGAAAGTGTTGTTGTGACACGGGCGCCGCCATGTTGGAATTCCATAATCGGCTACGTCACTGGCATGATAAGCAGCCATAGAATGTAAACTGTCTGAGGCTAATGGACATGGCTGGGGAAACGGAAACCAACAGGTCTAGGGGGGTTCATACTGTATTGCCCCTGGCTGCAGTAATGAATTGTATAGGGCTAAGGCAGCTGGGGTAACGATACATTTCCACAGGCTACCTTTGACAAGGAAACCAGTCCTCAACTCATCGCTAGCTGCCTTAAAACTGGCTAGCCCTCCGACAGCCCCTGGATTTCGAGTCTGTAGAAACCATTTTTTAGCGCCAGACTATTTAGAGAGCTGTAATTTCGATTCAACAGGGTCACTGGTGAAGGTTGAGTCCAACAGACTGAAACCTGAGGCCATTCCGTCAATGATCGATTTTTCAGGCTACAGTACAGGGCAGACCGATCAACGGCAAGTACTAAGACTACCGATGCTATCTGCTGCAGAGACAGGGCACTGAAACGCTCACATCAGGCAGAGGACAGAGAGGTATGTTTAGCTGTTATTGTTGATGTGACATAGACAAAACACGTACATATTCACTTACACGAACAAATAAAGCCTAACGTGTAGGCTTTATAGCATTCAACAAAACTGAGACTGACACACTGGGCATTCATTGAAATTGAGTCACAAAACCAAGCTAGATACCAAACGATCCAACCTAGGGAAAGGGCTAGCAGCTAAACACGTTGGAAGCACTTATGTCAAACTACACCAGCTAGCGCTCCGACCATAGACTGTATAAATAAACCATGACTCCGATGATATCACAGATCAATAATAATGCGTTACTAGCTGCTAACTAAACCACAGCGGGTCTGTAAATAGAATCCAATGTCCCTTTCTACTCACACTGAAGCTAGCTGATGTCTCAGGGCACATTGTTGATGCAGAGGGAGTTCAACTTGCAGAAAAAGCTGTTAGTTCCATAATAAGAAGTATATGTGCAGTATCCATTTGTGTAATAATATCCATCAACGACCACAAGGAAAAAATCTGCCAACTCTGCACTAGCCTAAAGTAAACGGCAAAACTCGTGAATCCTCTGTGCATCTATGTTCAACTTGTGGTAACTCTCCTACGTGCAGCTAACTTTTTCTTTTTTTTTCAAACTTTATTTATTTTGGTTTTAACATTTTGCGTGCAGCTAACTTAACAAGCGATCCCATTGGATGAATTCGTCCAATCACATTTTCGATCTGAAGGTGGAGCCTGAAACGGATCGTCCTCCATGTGGTGGTAGTCAGACACTACAGGCCTGTCCCTCACAGGCTCAAATGCGTAACCCATGCCATTAAAATTACTCATTTTCATGTGTATTTAATATGCTGCACTGTAGCCTATATACCTTTGCAGGTCATACCATGCCAGTGACGTCATCGACATTGTGTGTTGCTTAAAAAAAGCTATATTGATTTTTTTAATAAAAATTTTTGGTGTAATTTATTTTTATTTGTCATAACCAACACGTTATCAACATTTATTCTTTCAGTTCAGTTCATCTTTAAGGTTAGGGGAGCTTTGTCATGGTTACAATGATAAATACTTGGTTACGATTAGAACAATGGCAGTCATGATTAAACGTCGGTTGGACTAATGCTGTTGTTTTTCTGGAGAGGAAATTTTAATCCATCCATCCCTCCATCCATCCATTTATCCATCCAGTCAAAAAACACTTTATCACATTCATTCATACATCTGCACTCTTCTATTCCTGATCCCATCAGTCTGCGTTGCACAGTTGAACTTGTGCCCCCTGCCTTCTTGTTGACCTCCTCGGTAGAGTGCTGTGAACCCACCACTGCCCCCCTCCTTCCATCCCCTCCTCCTCCTTCTCCACCTCCTTCCCTTGTTCCAGCTCTTTCGGCGCGGCAGACTGCCGATCCCGCCTGGCCGCCCCTTGCCGTCTCACAGAAGTGCGAAAATAAGATGGCATTGGATCTATTAACACATTGGGCTGAGTGTTAGTGAGGGGGGCCCAGCCGAGACCACTCTCCCAAGGTTTACCGACCGCCATTCTGCCCCTGCTCTGGCCGGGGGCAAGGTGGAAGGTTGTGGGGAGGGTGGGGCAATTAGACATATCTGAGAGCCATAGGAGGGGTAACGAAGAGGTAGCAGTAGAGCTTGAGTATTCTGTACGTGGGCATGCTGACACTTGTCCACTTGAAATATCACCTGTTCATCAACAGCATTCATGTCACTTGATGGATTGATTGGAGCAATGATTGATAGCTACATGTCAGGACTTGCGTGATCTGACAAAAGAGAAGCTCTGCACTCAACGACAATCCTGAAAAAGTGAATCTGATGTCGTTATAATTTGAAAGAGAAAAAAAATTTTGGTTATTGGATATTTGTATTCATTGCAAGGTGATCTGGAGTGTGTTTTGCATGGGTGTGTGTCAGGGTGCATTTGCATGCCTGTGTTCATACGAGAGTGTGTGTCATTCACTTTCCCCCCGTGTGTGTTCGCATTCACGCATGTGCAAAGTCTTCCCAACAAGTCAGCATATTTTCTATTCATGAAGGTAAAACATAAACTGCCACATAAGCTGCCATTTCTCAAATAACCTTGTTCCAATGTTATGATGACTTTACATGTGCTCGCATCCACAGGATTTCACTCCTGAACTTGTTGGCACGTCGAGATGTAATGTGTGTCTGTTTCCGAGTGTCTCTACCTCGGTGCGATTACACGCCCACAGATCTACAAGCTCCATCACAACAGCAACAAAAAATAAATAAATAAACCTCACAACTTTTTGTCACACTTCAATCACATAACATTGACCGACCGCATGTCAGGAATTAATAGACGGTGTTTGCTGCTATTTATTGGACTTTTTTAGCAAATGATGAATGAATATGGTCGCAGACACAATTGAAAGACAAAAATCCAGCAACATGGTTTATATATTCATTTTTCATCATTTACAGGATTACCATGTAACATTATTGTCTTTTCTGTTTTTTCATCTTGGCAGTGGAAGCAAATTCCACCATCACCCCTCTGCTGTACAGCATGTGGCCCTCCCTCAGAGGGGCTGGTTACCAAGCAGATTAGACAAGATATTTACAGGTGTGAAAAGATGCATTCTTCTAATACAGTGTGAAATTCTTCTGTTAAGTGCGCTCTTTCCAATAAGCCTGTTCACAATGGGATGAGAGAGAGGAAAAGAGAGAGAGAGAGAGAGAGAGAGAGAGAGAGAGAGAGAGAGAGAATTCAAGAAGCGAGTTGTCTTGTTTTTTGGCTCTGTATTTTAAAAGGAGCTGAGGCGTAGCTGAGCGCAAGTCTTAAGAAAAAGTGATAAAATATACAGTGAGAAAAGCTTTCAAAGTGTCAGGAAATTAAAGCGGAGTGCAGCAGCAGGGCGGGGGACGTGGGTGGGGGGTTGGTTGTTGGGTGGTGGTGGTATAGCAGTGTTCAAGATGACTGCAATCTGCTTATGTGACTCCAGAGAGGAGTTGTCCTCAGCGGCCTCAGACTTTTTTCTGCGTTGTGACATCATATCAGCTGGACGATATTTTGCAGGTTAATAATTGTTGCTGGTGTTTCTGATACAATCTGCAACTTTTTTTGGAGTAATGCTGGGAGGCTACAGCAAGTCGTCACTTTTGTGTCGCCTAGTGTGATCCTGCAAGCTCTTACTTAGCAGTAGGACGAGGAGCAGGAATTCAGTCTGTCCAAAATTTAGCGGAAGGGAAGAGGATGGGAGTTTGAAGGAGATGGATTTGGATTCGGGTGAAAGCAAGGGAGTGGGGGGAAGGGGGTAGGATGGGGCGTAGGAGTGTTGTGACCACACGCCCTCACCCGTAGAGCATGGCTTGGAGCCCAGACAAGTCTACACTGGGCCTGCCCGCCTCGCTATGGAAAGAGGGTCATTCTGTACAGGAGTCAGGAACAGCAGCGCGGGGATCAAAACGCTGCAGTGCCAACTCTCCACCCTGTGAAAAACAAACAAATGATCCTAGCTGGTAAATTCCTTTGACCAGCATTTGAATTAATGAGTCTCAAGGTAGAGAATGTAACACAAGTGTACTGGTGATTTTTAGGGCGAAATATATTATTCATTACAAACACTGAAAATGAAGTGTGGGAAAAGATCAAATCATATCATTAAATCAAGTTACAGATCTTGCAATAATTATACATCAATGATATTAACAGAAATATTGATATGAACAGGGACAAAATAAGTATGATATAAAATGGTTGCCTTTAAAAAAAGTCTCATCACCTACTTAGTTCTTTTTTATTTTCTTAAATCAAAAAACACTCTGTCCTCTGTCCTCTTCTCCATTCCTACCAACAGCTGTGAGATTTTACCATAAAACGTTGTGCACTAAAGCTTCTTTTGATAACTTGCTAAATAAAACACTGGCTCCTCTTTTATCCATTTCTGTCAGTTGTATTTGCACTATGTACAGCCGGCCGTCTCTCTTTCTGCAGCCCTCTCCCAAAATTTGAAGTGGTGACACACGGCTTGGCCGAGCAATGGGGCAGAGAAACCCCCTAATTAATAGAGGTAATCTTGCAGCCTTCAACCAGCTTTACATTTCTTTTAATGAAAGGATTAACACAGTGCATTAAGATGTATTTAACCTCCAGCACTAGCTCTGTTTCAATAAGTATTAAACAGCCATTAAATGAAGTGGGGGGCTCAATTAAAGCAGACAAAGGCCAATGTGCTGAATGTGGAGTGAGGGGTGGATCCAGGGTTTGCTGTTCGCATTTAGCATCTGCCAAAACAGCTCATGGTGAGCTGGAAGAGAAAGAGAACTGACGTGATGCAGCCTGCAGATGTACAGACACAGATTGCTGAAGGCCCAGCCTGGGCGACGAAGAATATAGAGGTTTTCTTAAAATATACATTAAACAAGAAAAAAAACTATAACCTTCATGCAAATAATTGACTTTTTTTTTTGGTTATACCATAATTAGCATCCTGCATTCAGCTTGCACGGTAGGGTGACGTTGTTTTAAAAAGATGTATGTAGTCTACCCACATTGGAATCTGGAGCCAAATCTCAGAAATCTATTTTCTAAGTTGTTGATTTTACAAAACAATCAACCGCCACCATGTTAGCCATGCCAGAGCCCCTGCTGAACAATGATGGTATTGTTCACTTGGAAAAGAAAACTGGCGTGGGCTGCTGCATTTATCAATTTTCCCTTTCTGTTTTTCGCCCACTTCTTGTTTGTCATGGCATGGCGAAGGCCCATTTTGGGCCCAGCAGGTTGTCCTATGCGCATGGCATCACCTAAAATTAGTTCAAGTCAGCGGTGGCCTTTTTTACAGCTTTGCCACTGCGGATGTTTGCAGATCCAAAAACGTGCTTTTCATGTTTGTGAAAAGCCTTGTTTTCTCTGCTGTTGTTTTTTCCTCAGTGGAAAAACATTAAATTGAAATATTAAAGTATGACAACTTATACAAATGCCTCGGTTGTAAATAAATCAAACATCAAAAGTCAATCGCCATATTCAGTCTACGCATCGAAGAAAATACAAATTAGGAAATCAAGTCGAAAACTCCTCAACATAACAGACATGACAGCCTTGTCATGCACTTAAGTGTTAATTAGTTTTCAGATTCTCTGCTCCCTCCCCATCTATCTTTCTATCATGAGTGTATTGAGAATGACGTGGCTCAGGAGTTAAATACATTCCCCATCGTATATCATTAGCCCCCTCCTGCTGCAGGACGTGGCGGAACAGCTTTTCTCGGGTTGTCTTCCATTGAGATGATTAGCCTCAAACTATATTTCAGAAGTGTTTGTCAGGGCGCGGGATCCGGTACACAGATGGATTTGCTCATGGAGGAACAGACTGAACATGGTGCGCCTTAAATGAGCACTGGGAAACCGTGGCACAAACCTTCAATCCATATTAACCCAGCATTTATGGTAGCCTGCAGGCGCATATTATGGTGCCCTGTCTGTCGCTAGAGAAAATGAGACTGACAACTAGCAGTGAGAGTGAATTACAAGCTTGGTAGCACAGAAGAAAATGAACATGCTCTTTGAGAATAATTTCCATACTTCTAAGCTAGTGGTAAAAATGTGAAAGGAAACAGAGGAAAAGGAAAAGGATCTTTAACAGCCCAGTAAGTGTACACACTAAAAAAAAAAAAAAAAATTACCTTCACTGATCGTCACACAGTCTCACCGTCATTTGCACTTTGTAGCAAAAGAGGTTCTTATAGAAGCATCACCAAGGTAAACAAGCAAAATTATGTGAACTACAACTGTTGTGCATAATTATTTCTAGGAGAGGTGTTATTTACCTGCATGTGATGCACTGATTGCTTTCTTTTAATTTGCAAACTCAAGGTAGCAGCGACCCGGGGTAAGATTGTTGCCATGGAGAGGAGGTTACTTTTTTATTGTACTGTTACAAGATCCATTAATTGGTATCACTGAGCTCTTTTCATTCTTGATAATTCTCATGTCTACTAAAACTGAAACAGTGTGATGGTTTAGTAATGTTTTTCTCTCTTATTATTTCTTTTCATTTCAATGTTTTTTTATTGAATCTAATCAGTATGTGACAGATGCAGACATCTTCATGTACATTGAGGCTGTAAATGTGATTGAAATGTAATGATGACTAGAGAACTCTATTTGAGTTTGGATTGAGTAAAACATGTTCCTAAAGTTTATTTCATGCAGTTCATGTCAAACACATTCAGGATTGTACCCTTAACGCCTGACCGAGGCGTGCCTCAGATAAGCTCTAAAGTCTCTATGAAAGGTCACTCTTTGGATCCGCATTGTCCGGAGTGCTGCCCACCGCTGCAGTGAAAGGCCAGATGGAATGATATACGAGGGGGTTTGTAAATGAAGGGCATCAAAAATGTATCCTTCATGTGTCTTCCCATTTTAACTTGCAGCAAGCTCCTGGGTAGACATCACAGAATTGTTGTTTAATAGTAGTTGGATTTCCAGCACTTTCTTTGATTATTACACAGCTTAGGTGTTGCCTGACACACAGTGATTGAGGACCCCAGACCTATCATACCACACTTTTTATTGCTAAAAGAGCACAACAACTCCATGTGACAGAAAAGAGAAATAACGTTTGCAAACATTAGCAACCAAAAGCTACTGATCGTAGAAGATCAAGACCCAATCAGGAAAGAAAAGTAGGTGTCTGTGTTGTTGTATTCAAAAGTCTCTGTTTCCGTTTGTCCAAGCTAAAATGCAATCCTGGAGTTTTCAAACTAAAACGGGGCCAGCCGCATTTTAAAAGGTCTCCATTTTAGGGGTTCGAAAATGTAGAGTAGTAGTAGTAGTGTGGTCGCTAGGCGTGAACATAACAAAAGTTATGCATATTCACAGTGGCATTTTTATATCCAAAAAATTGGTGGGGCACAATTTCAAAAGATGGGCTACCAGTAAAACTAGAATACTCTGTATTAATTATGTTATATAATAAATATTAAATAAAATAAATATTATTATGTTAACATGTCAACAAACTGCATGGCTCCACAAAACAGACAGCGTTGTAACGTGAACACGTGTGATGCGGCTACCAGCGGCAGTTGTTTAGCCCTTAATAGGTGACTGCAAGCCCGGCTACAGGCACCGCCAGATGACGGTGCTTTTAGGGGCCATGGTAGTAATGTTAGAGTTTAGCCAGAAAAAGTTAACGTCATGCAGCGATGCATACAGATTAATTCTATGACAACAACCGAATATGTACACACTCGTCACCATCTAACGTAATATCAATCGATCCAACACAACATGATCAACATACGGACCAGCACCACAAAGGCAGGATGATAAAATGTGTTTTCATTCACCAAGGCTGAGGGCTCTCTAAGAGAAAGGCGACGCGGCGGTTCTTCCTCTGGGCAAACTTGACTTATTTTGTAAGCTAACCACTCCACGTTAAACCGCAGTTACTTTTACCAGCAGTTTGAGTGATGACAGTATCGAGGCTGGTGGACACCAAGGCGTTTTAATTCCAGTTTCTCCTCCAAAGGGTTTAAACCGGTGCTCGAGTATAAAATCCACTTCGATAATTTTTCAAGTTAGCTAGAGACGATAACACAATCTCCCCTCTTCACTCTTCTTGCCGACTGTTGGTGCCCCGTCATATCTGAGATTTTAAATGACACTGTGGTGGGGCTACGGCCTGTCAGCCCCACTGGCAATCAAATTTGTGTGATCTACATTAAACACACTAACACTCTGAGCATGCGTATTAATAATTTCCCACGTACAATGCACATTGCATTTTGTGAGAGGGGCTAACCCCACTCTGACACATTCAGGCTGCCGTAGTCTACCGCGAACATGGGAGAATGCAGTCTGAAGCAGCATGGCAGAATGTGAAATAAAATCCTATCACAAATTATATGCATTTTAGGAATATGTTATATTCATAGAAGACAATAAATTATAGATGACAATTATCTTGAATTAATTAAAAATAACATAACATTTGTTTGCATTTCTTTCTGTTGACAAAAGGTGGGGCTATGCCCCACCTGTCCCTAATGATCAGTCGCCACTGCGTATTCGTGTAAATGTAGCCTTAGAAGTTTGGTTTGAAGGGGTTCTGAGAATCACTCGAGATGGAGTGTATTCAGGCTTTAACAGAGTTAGCTGGGGAAGTGCCAAGACTGGCAAATACCACTCCTGCTGTGTTCTTTGCACCCCGGTCGCAGCTCTCAGAGGTATTCCCAGCCTGTTGAGCCTGTGAGGGAAAGAGTGAGGATCAAATGAGAAGAGAAGGATGAGAGAGAGAACATATGAAAGTTGGACAGAGTGGGTAAGACAGAGAGAGGTGAGACACACCTCATGTAATCACAGCTTAGCACAGGTCTGAAATTAGCTCCTTCTCTCCTTCCTTAAAAACTGTCATTAAGTCATATGATTGTGTAAACTCCTTCAGCAGAGTGTGTGTGCCTGTGTGTGTCAGAAAGCTCTTCTTCTGGCCACACACACTTAAATATATTTTGAATGTTGGGCATGTTTGAAATTGTTGTTATTTCATTCAGTTTACGAATACTGTTGGTTACACATTCCAACATGAAATGAAACAGTTCGTTATTGTAGTTGAGTTGCAAGTACAGCGACAAGGACATGATCCTTCACCGGCTTCCCTCCAGCAACCACTGCCAATACTGTTCTTTGGCATGCATGGCCGAGCCAGAGGTACCGCTAGCTGGAACTGAACCCCGGCCTTTTTTCTGCCACCCTTGCACCTTGTTTAGAGCACATTTACGTTAATATTTACATCCATATAGCATATCCATAGCCATATTATTAGCTAACAGACACACGAGATGTTAATCAATTACAATTTGGGATGAGTACAATTTGGGATGAGATGTGTGAAATAGGCCAGAGCCACCCAGTGATTTTAGTTATTTAGCACACACAGAGGTTTGGTCATCAAGGGGAAATGTAGAGATCTAATAAGTTACAAGATACAATAAGTTGTTCCTGTAATAATTTTTCATGAAGGAAACAGGAAACACAACAAGCAATATCAGATATGTGTAATGTACATAGTAGATTTGTATATACAGTGAAATAGAGAATAAAGTAACTTAGTGCAAAAGAGTAAAAGAGGAATTCACAACGCTACAGTCCTCCTTTATAAAGTTCTATGAACTCCATCAAAGCTGCCTGGCTTCCCATTGTGTCACTGTGCTGAACTGTAACAAAGTTGAAATGGCCCAAGCCAAGACTGGAGGCCTCAGCTGTGGCTGAGTGGAGCCAACGCATGGTGAAGGCCTTTACTGGGGTGACGAGAGAGCAGGGAGCCAGTGCATGTTAGCTTGCTTGAGCGTTTGGTAAAAGTGCAGACAGCTTGGGAGGTGCTAATGAATGCCGGGCATTGCTAACCGTACTGTACCCAGGCTCCGGGCGCAGCCTGGCAGCCTCCTGTCCCTCCTGCCCGTGCGAAATGTGAAAGATCAACCGGTTGGAGGGAGCAGACGGGAGCAAACACACACACACTTACTCAAGTGCACACACACTTGTCCAAATGCACACGCACACACACACACACACACACACACACACACACACACACACACACACACACACACACACACACACAAGCGTGCATGTGTACATAAGTACACACATCACTGTGCATACACGTAAAGACATACACAGACCCCCACAGACAAAAATCTATGCACACACAGACTCACGGAAACACAGCCACACAGACAAACGCACCCACACTCCGGCACAAACACACTCAGGCCTGGCTCACTACGGTATCACATCATGAGGGCTCCAGCCAGGCCAAGCCATGAGGCCTCAGCTGAGATGATTCAAGACTCCCCGCTGCGTCCTCACTCAACCAGCCAGGTGGAGCCCCACACCAGAATGACAGCAGAACTCCAACACTCCACGCTACAGCCTCTAAATGTGGAAATTAATTTGTGTTTGTGAATTAGTGCTAACCAAAGTAAGTGGTTGTATGAGGAATGTATATTTTTAAGACAAATATTTGTAGTTTGTAGTCTTAAGACACAAATGATATTGGAGAACGTTTTCAATTATTTACAAGTTACTTTACTTACTTACTTACTAACTCTACTTTTACTTTTTTGTATCTAAATACTAGTAGAAATGTTCATATAAAATGTGTTACTAACAATTGGAGCACTTTCAATGTACCCATCAACCAAATAGAAAAATAATTAACAAAAGAATAATGAAGTATATCAGTACATGAACGAATACATTTTATAAATAAGAGGCAGCAGAAGTTGCTGTTAGGTTCTGAAGATGTTTCATGGCTTCTAAAACAAATATGTTAACTTAATAATTTAATAAGTTCAACCTCTCCCACAACTTGGATGATCCCGAATCTCCATATTTCGACCAGCAGCTCATACATTCTGCATTTGGAAAAAGAAATCTCAACTAATTAACACTATTATTACTAATTATAAATATATGATGTAGAGTATGTCTGCTGTGTCTCTGCCAGTAAGGTTTTTCTCTAGATCATTTTTGTTCAGGTCTTAATACTAAACAAAAAAGAAATAAGTGAAATGAAAGTGCCAGAATACTTTCAGAAAGTAACCAAAAACTTTAAAAAGTGAACTGCCGAGTTACTTATTACCCCAACAGGACTCAAACGTATTACATATATGTTACCAAGTGTCACCAGTGACAAAGGAGAAGCTTCTCTATTGATGCTTTAATCATGAAACCACTTCACAATAACATTAACTTTACTTTAGGACCAGATTCCCACAAATTTGTTTCTGAAGCTTATAATTATTTTAAATCTGTATCACATTTTATTACCTGGGTCTAAACACAATACATTGCTTTACTCTTACAACCCTTTTTTATATTTGATAGACATACTTAAATCAGACTAAAAAAAATACTTTATTTTTCAAAAACATGATAAGCAAACAAATTTAAAAAGCAAAATGATTTTCATTTCTGAAATAAAAAGTCTGCAGGATAAGTATCATTTTTTTAGTTAATGAGAATTAACCAAAAAGACATAATTTAGAATTAGGATTGCATTTCACAAATTTGAGCACGAATTTATGCCAACATTTCATATAATTGTATTATCATTTGATTTTTTTACTTAGAAAACATAATCTCACATCTACTGTAGTGTAGACAAGACATGTGGGGTTGTACTGCAGCCTTTCCGTTTTCTGTTGTGGTTAAAGAGAGCTGTCTTTACATGAGAGTACTGTTAAAAAGAAAAGCAACATTTTAGAAAAAGGTGAGGAGCTGGACCAAATTTGATCCTAGCGGAGAAGTTGAAAATAAAGAGCCTAAAGAGCTATGTGTTAAGTAGAAGAAACGCACCTCCTGTGGTGAGCCCCGCTCTAAAGGGGATCACTGTGAAAGCTGTGAACTCACATCACTAATACATCCTGATAATGGAGAGATCAGCAGATATGTAAGTACATGGGGAGTTTTGTTCCTATTTTGACAACCTGGCAGGAAGGCTCTGCTCTATTCTACACATTGTCTCTGTGAATCATACCCAGCTGTATAAGATGAATCATACCTGCCATTTTTTACTAATGAATATTCATAATTCACTGTTTTGCATATAGCTCATCTAAATAGAAATGGATGGTTGTGGATTTCAGTATCACAGTTAATAATAATCTATGTCCCACCATCTGTAGTGTCCTCTCATATTGATACAAATGGATGGATTGATGATTTTTTTTTTTTTACTTTTTATTCAGTGTGAAAAGAAACACATAATTTAAGTGCACAGGCAGTATTGAATATGTATGTAACACCCTTTACAGCAGGTCATTGAATTTATTATGTTGCAAATATTACTGCATTACTGCTCAATATTAAAATCTTGCTCCCACCTGACTTTGAGGTACAAAATGTAATGCCTCTAATTTTCCTCCTCAACTTTTTTCTTCACAGTAACAGGCATTCATGAGTAAGTTGAGTCTCATTAAATTCTCTTTGCGAGTTGTCTGGAGATGTATCTATTCATTAGCTTCAAAAGGGTGTCATGTGTATGAATTATGCTAACAGGATCTAATTAGCAGATGCAAATGAGGTTAGTCAAAATTGTACTGAAAAGACAGAAGAAAAGCTCCATGGGATAGTTGGAGCTCGACAGCTCACCAACCGCCCCCACGCTGGGCACCAAATGTGATGGTTCGCCCCTGCTGCTGCTCTATACAGGAGGCAGGACTGAACCATAAACACCAACGTGGGGAGGACAGCTGTTCAGAGGTGTTCTTATTAAAATCAGTACTTTGATTTGATAAAAACAAGTACAGTACAGTCATGTGTTTTATTTCAAAATACTAAAATCTAGCTCAGACTGCTAAATTACTGATTCATAGGCTATTATCTTAATATCATGTCATCACTGTGGATGAATTTCTACTCACACTGCTCTGTTTGGAGCCAAAAGTTAGCCCCCCAACCCCTCACACCTCCCGTCCTCCTGAACACACACACACACACACACACACACACACACACACAGACATGCATCCCCCTCCCTGTCCCACAAGAAACAAGTTACACAACCAGCTGATGGAACTCCAGAATCCGGCGAGAAGAGGACTCACTTATAGCAGCCGCCTACAAGCTCCTGCCATTCTGACATCAGTGGCCCCAGACTGTGGAGAAGCTGGCAGGACTCGGGGAGCATGCCTTCTGGCCTCGGCAGAGAGGAAGGCCAGCAGGCTACAGCATTACACACATACGGTGTACACACACACACACACACACACACACACACACACACACACACACACACACACACACACACACTTTATCCTGCAGTAGGAGTCATTGCTAAGCTAGCTCACATGCATGCAGGGTTAGAGGAGGTGGGGGGGGGACCAACGAGTGACCCTGTTTATGACAGGATTATCAGAAAGCTACAAAGAGCAGAGAGTGGATCGCTGTTAATTGGCATGAATCCGTTGATGCCTGCCTACCCTTGTGTTGAACCCCAAGTCACGTCGACCCTGCCAAGACTAGCAGAATGTCACCAGTGAGCAATGCAAACTAGGATGGGTTTCAGCTCAGGTTAAACTACAATATGCCAGGTTGACTGGAAGTGTGTATCTTATTTCATCTTAGGCCACATCCACACGTACCAAAACAATCTTTTTTTTCCCCGTCTTCCTGGCATTGTTTCAAGAATATATGCATCCAAACGGATGACTCAACACCTACTTCATATTCCAGTCCTATAGGTCGCGCTGTTTCTGCTACAGAAATTCACCAAAAACGGAGAAGAAGAGGCGGAGCATGTGCATAAAGCTTGCGTGCTGTATACAAACAGACAGTAGAAGAAGAAACCAAACACAAGAAGAATACGACGAAAATGGCTAGTGCAAGGAAACCAGAAACTACACAAGCATGTAGTCCGCCATTGTTGTTGTTGTTGTTGTTGTTGTTGTTGTTGTTATGAGGCGTCGTCGCAGGATAAGAGGTCGAAGGCTAGAGGTTGACGGGTGTGGCGATGACATCATCGATATGCAAAATGGTAAAACAAAACAAATGAGGGGTGTCCTGGTGGCTAAGCTGTTTCGGTGCCGACTGTGAACCGCAACGTCCCCAGTTCGCGTCCCGCTGGTGGGTCTTTGTTGCAGCTCTCTCCCCTAATTTACTGTCATCTGTACTGTCCACTTGGCAATTAAGGCATACAATGCCTTAAAAAAACAAATGACATTTGCAAATTCAAGCTGACAGATACTGTAGATTCTTTGAGAAAACTTTCAGCGTGCCAACACGTTGTCTGAATTGGAGGGACCATATTAAATAACATCAAAAGGTAGTTCAGTTACACCAAAATGCAATTCAGTTCAGTTAGCTCAACAATCAATATTTCAGATGCAAACAGTAACTCTACTGCCTATAACTCTATCACAAAAGGAGAAAAAGCACAGATATAAATAATAAAATTCCATTTAGCTGCTTCGGTTTCAGGTTCCTGGTATTGTGCATGGTGGCTCACTGTCACACTGTCACAGCTTACTGGGACACTTGAATAGAAGGAGCCATAATTAGTGTTATAGCTAACACTAGTGCTTTTAGGACAAGTCAAAATGTCTGCTGTGAAAAGGGCCTATTGAGCTCTACAGGAAAATGATGAAATGTTAAATTATCATTTTATGAAAAGTATCATTGCCTTTTTCTTCACAGTAATGTATGCAGTGTGTACAGTGGTGTATAATCTAATACTGTAATAAAGGGGTGGATATTAATGTTGGTTTCAATACAAAACAAATGTATTCATACTGCAAGAGATCAAGGCTCACTAAAGTCACAGAAGGTGGAAGTCTACATATCTATTTACAGTATATGAAAACGATATCAAAGTGAAAGCTTGTGGACAGAAAACATTTGAATGTTGAAACTGTTGAATATGGCAAAGAGTTTGCTTTTCCAGCACTGACACTTGACCAGGGGCTCTAGTAGCAGGGCAGTGGCCATGCTCATAATGAGTAACATTTACACTTATTATCTGACACGTCTGAAATACACTACACTACTGTCACTACAGTTGGGACCTTAAAAATACAACTCCTTCTAAGTGATTTTGAATTAGATTCAGTGAAATCCAGTTGAGAAAGTGAAAGAGAAAATAGCTTTACGGTGGTGTGAGACCACCCACTCATATCCTCTGTAGCTCTGGGTGACTCACTGCTAACCACTGCTAACCACACAGGTGAAATAAAACCTAGTTTTGTCCCTAACACCTACATAGATTGCTTCTAAAGACAAACATGTCAAAGTTCTCACATGTTCTACACTGATTTGCCCCTTTCCCCATGTTCTCTGTAGCCCAGAAATATCTGTTTTTACATTGAGATTCTTGTATTTAGGCTTATTGGTGTAAGGTTAAAAGGCTACACCAGGCCTTTAATGCATGTTCATGCAACTGTTATTGTTGTTTACATGGACATCCCCTTAATATTTCTGACATCTAATCAATCAATCAACAACTACATAGGCAACAAGCAAAACCAAAAAGCCTAACAATGAACATAATTAATTGCAATTTCACAAGACGTGAAAACAAAGCAAAAGCAGTTTTCTTCCTTGTTCATTTTGACTGCAGCAGATCCCCTGTCTTCACACCTCCCACATTGGTTTAGCGTGTTGCATTGTCCCCCACACAACTATTCACTTACACACACACACAGACACACGGCAGAAACACATAGAGACCCACACACGCACTCACACAGCTATACGAAGACCACATCAGCCTGGGGCTCCCCTTTTGTCTGTCTCTGCACAAAAGGTGTGATCGCTCATTGTGCTGGTGAGGAGGTGGGGGACATTCTTTAACCAGGGGTGGAAGGTATTAGCCTGGCATGTCCTCCTCTGCCAAATCATATTTTGAACTGAAGGTTGGCAATCATTGGGGATCCCCCGATGCATCCATCATAGCTGTGAAGGACAGTTAGGTTTTCACCAAGCAAACATGGGGCACCGTCTTGGGTTTGTTTTCCTCGACCCTTCTTTCCAAAAATTAAGAATCTAAAACTAAGCAAAAATTCAGTGAAACTAATTCTGACTTCACTTACTTTGTTAAAGGAATAGTTTGACATTTTGGGAAATACACTTATTCACTTTCTTGCCAAGAGTTAGATGAGAAGATCGATACCACTCCTGTGTCGTAAATATGTTGCTTGAGCCAGCAGCTGGTGAGCACAAGTGGAACAAGGGGGAAACAGCTAGCCTTGCCGTACAGATTTAACAAAATAGATATATTGTACCTTTGGATAGAGCCAGGCGGGCTGTTATCCCCTGTTTCCAGTCTTTATGCTAAGCTAAGCTAACTGGCTGCTGACTCAAGCTACAGCCTACTTAAAGTACAGCCATGAGAGTGTCTCATCAAAGTATATACATGTATTTCCCAAAATGTCTAATCATACCTTTAATATGGAGCTCAATACCACTTTGTCAAACAATACTGTGAGACATGGGACTGGCATTATTCATTTCCATAAATCACTGTGAGCATCTGTTTTCTGTTTTAAAATCAAAGTGTGCCCCCTCTCTCTGACTGGGTCATGAGTTGAATCATGAAATATTGGCAAACCAAGTAAATAACACCTCACTTTTGAATTGTTTGAAATAGACTACAGGGTATTCAACTCCATCAGACACCACAACATTATTCATTTCATACTGTATGCGTAAACACATGACAGAAAAGTCAGAATTTTCATTTCATTTTTCAATTTACAGCAGATTTGTGAAATGAAGTCTGGACCATTAATACTGGCTATGGGTCCAGCCTGTCTCGGCTGGTCTGTTCTATCAAGGTCCACAACCATCAGATGAACCTCGAAACAAGTGCTCCCCCGTCAGACAGAATGTTTGGTCCACATGTCTAGACCTCCACCATATCTGACCCGCCAGCACAGAAGGACCCACAAACACTCGACAGACGATCATGAGGAACAAATACAGGCAGGCTCCTTCCCTCCACCATGTGACTTGGATTTGCATGCGTTCGTAATTTCTTATCACTGACACCCACTCCTCCACATCCACATATACACTTGTCAAATATGACACCTCTACCCACAAGGAAGAGACCAGGTTATCAACCCTCCTCTAGACAGGCTAAACTGCAACTTAGTTGTTTTTTTTGCAAGCCACACACGAGTGGGCCTTCCCTGAAACGTAAACGTCTGCTTTAGTCTCATTCTTCAGACAGGTTGGCCTTCATGCTTAGTTCTTCGCATCTCTCCCCTGCTCTCCAGTCAGAGAAGGAGACCAAACCATGGACCAATTCCATAATATGTGGGAGTCCCTGCTGTTTCAATGGCTGCCAGGCAGGCAGCCTCTTCCCTCTCCCTTCGGAGCGTTTGGCTCCATAACCATGGGAGCCCATCTGATACGGTCCCCCCATCTGACTAGCAGCTCTCTTCCCCAGGCCCAGACGGCTGGAGGGACAGAGCCGACGAAGGGGCCGCAGATTGTTGTAGACCATTTACATGTAAATACAGAGACCAAGCCTGGGTCTGCGTTCAATATTGAAGGTGTCCCCTGCACTGAGGTCCCTCTGTGTGTGCATATATGAGCGTGTGTGCATACACGCAAGTGTATATGTTTGTGTGTGAGCATGCGTGTGCATGTGTGTGTGTTTTCATGTATGTGCATGGCATGATCCAGTACATCTAAATTATACAGCTGCCAAATTGCTGCAAGTGTTTTAATACAAAGCATTCTGTGGTCTCTAATTATATCTAATGGCTGCTGGATGCATTTCTCCAGAGCAAAAATAGGAGCCTTTTCAGTGAATAATTCGGCATTTTATCCAATTAGTTTAATATCTAATTGCACAAAGCAATGCAAAATAATGATAATAATATTGACTTAAATGTGTCCAATATTCAGATAAATGAGGCCTTAAAGGGGGCTATGATGATGTTTTTTGTTTGTTTGACAGAGTGGGGCATCTGAGGGTCTTCTTGCACTATGAATGTAGTCCCTTCTCCCCAGAGGAGACTGACGATGCCGAGGCAACATCACTGTTTCACTTGGGGGTCAACCTTAAACCATTAATCATGTCTACATAACCTCCCTCCCACTAGCATATGCCTCTGGCTGGTAGACAGTAAGTCAGTTAGGGCTTTCCTCTGTGTCGCTCTAGAAGCTTTCATACCGGGAGAGAGAAGTGTTAAAACTCTACATTCTCACTTCTGACTCACTGATTTAACCACATTGAGGAGGGAGCAGCAGCAGAATACTCCTGTGGTGTAAATCTGTTTGTGATCCCTGTCCGGGAAAAAAAAAAAAGATAGGCAAGAGGAGAAAACAAATAAAGGGTCCTTCTGAAATGCAGTTTCTGAGTCAGGGTTAGCAATGTGATAAAAGCCCAGCTTGTTTGGCAGTAATAGTGCTATGGGAAAGGATGGAGAACCAGGGGTGAGCAGGGTTGGTTTGCTGTGTCTTGGTTGGTTGACGACCTCAAGTGTGGGACCATGTCTCCCCCTCCCCACCGCAGCTCACTCAAACTCTCCTCGGCCAAGAGAGTGCGCCTGTTAGAGAGGGCATGTTATCTTGGAGGCTTAATGCCAAGTCGATACAACTCTGCCACCCTCCCTTACACCTCACGTTCCAGGGAACACATATATCCAGTCTACGCTGTCAAACTTTTAGCACCTGCTATTTTGCTTTGGTCCCCTATGTCAATTCGGGCCGGGAGAAGTGGGTCAACAAAGGTTGATGCTAAAATGGGGATGAGGGTGAGACTCGGGCCATCGGATTACCATCCACTTCTGGCGTTGTCAGCTTCGCGTTCTGCTCATGACGACACAGTGAGGGAAAGTAAAAGTCTGGATGTGTCAAAATCAGTTCAGTAATCTGTTTACTCAATTCAAAGAAAAGAAATCTGAAGTAACACCCTGCTGTAGGTATTTACTTTTTTAGTGTATTATTTTTAAAATTCCAAAAATGAAAGATTAAACAGAGATTATGTGCATTTACTTTTTTCCATTTTCTAAAACATCTGGAAAACATTACTAGACTTGGAGACTTTAAAACTGCTGTAAGCATGACAGTACCTGGAGATAATGTATTTATGAGCGAAGATAAAAAGTCAAATAGGAAGAGTGCAGATACATGAAACTCCTGCTTCCATACTGTGTAGCTGATGCTTTCCCCACAGGCTCTAGGTGACACTTTCTATAATGCAGTAATCCAAAAATCATGTTATCATGCCTTGGGGAATCAAATACAGTGAGTGCAGCTTCAATCCTATTTCACTGAATGCAGTCAGTACACCTTATTTTTCTAAGATTTGTCTTAACACAGTGGATTATCATTGCCACCCTGAAAACCTGTGCATCTCAAAAGCATTGGGCTTACATATCCCTAGATACATTTATGCAATAATCCACCGCTCCTTCCACGGGCCAGACACACAAAACAGGCAAACAAACACATACACACATGCATGCATGCAGCAATATGCTGACATTGAGACTTATCTGTTGATATGACGCAAAGTAGTATCCGATGGTTTTATGCAATCTGGCGTACTTTAATGTATTGTGAGGAATTCAAACGTGCTCCATATATAGAGAGAATTCCCGCGGGTCTCACTCACTGACTGGTTGCAGATGGGGAAGATTCCCATTTCATGATAATTTGCTCTGCTAGAATGACATCTGAAATAGCCTACATCAAATCAAACATGAATATACTTTACATATTCTAATGTTCTTTGAGTATAGGTTAAAAAATATATATTATGACAAAAATGTGAAGCTTTTGTCCAGGCAAGAGGGAAAACCGTGTGCTGTTTAAATCATGACGGAAATGCAGGAGACAAGGAAATAAGAAAGAGTTATTGATGAAAGCAATATGTACCCAAATGGAAATTCATGAAAGCTGTCACCTTCGTATCTTTGAAGACAGCAGCATGTCTGTAACATAAGCTTTCCTTGTGTAAAGGCTACTGCTTTGATTAAATGTTAGCAATCCCCACACACTGGAAAATAATACTGAGGGACATCTTTGATAAACTTGTGAAATAAATTCTTTCCAATAAAAATGCTCTTGAGGATGATGATTTGCGGAGGAGCGCAGCGCTGGCATGGTGCACATTGCACTCGGTTCTTTTCCCAGCACCCCTCCCTCCAGGGGTCTCGGTGGCGAGGATCTCTAATGAGACTTGCGTTATTAATCCTTGCAATGGGGTACATGAATTCACTCCCGAGCAAAGGCTTCAGCAGCCACCTTGGCCCATAAAACCTGGAATGTATTCCTTTCATGTGCTCTGTTGATGATCTATTCTGACAACAATATGGTAAGACTTCCCTTCCCCTGTCGCGCGGGCCCTGGCCCGGGGCCAAGGAGGGTCATCTCAGACACACTTGGACTTTTATAGGTGGTCAAGAAACATGCTGACAGGTCACAAGTGGGAGCTCCTTTATGAGTGGAACCTAAACATCCACCTCATTTGGAATTAGTTTATTTATAGGTGGCCTGTAAATCACATTTATCTTGTTTTCTAGCTTTCAAATGGCAACTGAGTCTTTGGGGTCATTTTGAAAAACCAACCTACTTTAGACCAAGGCCATTAAAACAACAGCATTGAGCTTGTTTTTACCAAGATTTTCTCTCAATGGGCTTGTAATCATCTGTGAAACGTAGCCGTAAAGTTGTGAAATAAGTCATGCAAAGAAAATTTCACTTGACTTCTCATCTTAATGAGATTGTAAAGGATCACAGAGGCTAGGCCCGTGCAGGTGGAGTGAAAGCCAAATGTTCCTCAAAAACAATACTTTCCGTTAACATCATTAATCAGTAATTTGCTGATCATACAAGGGCCCATTAAATAAGAAAAGCTATATGGCAGGATTGCACTAATGAGGTGTTGACAGCTCGGGTGTGAAATGCTCGACTTTGGTTCTAATACAGATGCAGCTTCTTTTGAACTATAGATTTACCCTCTAACTAACTAATGACAGCCTGTAGCAACACTGAGTCAAGAGAGCAGTACCTCTGCTGTGTATGAGAGAGAGAGAGAGAAAGAGAGAGCGAGAGAGAGAGAGAGAGAGAGAGAGGACATAAGCAGATAGACAGATTGACAAAAAGTATATTATGTTTAATCCTGGATCAAGTTCACAGGCCCATGCTGATCCGCATAATGCATATTTCCTGTGCTTGTTAATTTTGCCTTTTGCATCCAAGCATATTCACTCAGAGCCTTTGGGATTCATAGAAAATGGGCATTCACGACAGTAGTTCCTCCTGATTTTGCTAAAATGGAATTAGAGTAACCCTGTTTCACAAAAACACAGAAGAGGCTCCGGTGGAATCATCTTACTATCTTCCCTGAGGAATTCTGCGTCTGCTACAGAGAGCAGAAAAGAGACAATTTGGTGAAAATCAGGATTTGGTTATGCTGCAGATAAGTGAGACTCTCTGTTGAGAGACAGGTCAAAATAAATAATAGAATTGCTTTCGAGTCATTTGAAAAATGCTTGATCTCTATTGTCAAATGTTTGGCGTTCCCGTCTCTGTGCAGCAGTCTGGGAAGGGTCTTGGTTTTGATTGACAGGTTGTGTGCTGTATGCATGTAGCTCTGGTCCCCTGATGGCCCAATAGCCAGCTCTACTGTCCCATTTATGACACAAGCCAATCTGCCTCCAGCCGAGATTCTCCCTCAGCTTTTCACAGATCTGTATCCCCATTTTCCCCAAATTCATCTCACTCCCTACTCTCCCTCCAGCTTACTTTAAGACTCACACATTGCACAAACTGCCCAAACACTCACACACACACACACACACACACACACACACACACACACACACACACACACACACACACACACATGCAAACACAGGCACAAGCTGAGTTCACGGCAGATGAAGATGATGTAAAGTGAGATACAAGTGGAAAAAGTGAGAGCAGTTGACGGCCTGAATGCAGCTCTCTTACAGTGTTGACTTATTTTAATATTTAACCAACATGGGAAAGTTACCCAGTTATCCCGATCGGTCACTAGAGAGCGCTGTCTCCGTGTCACTGCTGACAAAACCCTTTATTATTGGTTCTGGGGGCCGTATGAGCGACGTTTGTTGTGCGACATGTTTCTTTGATTAGATCTGGTTTCGGGAGCTTTCGATTTTTTTCTCCTTCCGTGTGTGTGTGTGTGTGTGTGTGTGTGTGTGTGTGTGTGTGTGTATGTGTGTGCAGTCGGACAGACACATGGACAATTCTAAATGGCTTTATATTCAGTAAATATGTTTAATTTCTATTCATTTCTTTTTTTAATTAGGCTATTACCCAACAACTATAATTATGTTCCTTTAATTGTTATTTTCATCGCTTCTTCGGTATGCATGCAGATTTGTGCAGCGTTAGTGCATCCTTTCTATTGGAATGTCAGTGGCTTGAGTTATAACGGAGATTTGCCACCATTTAAACACGGTAGTTCACCTTTTTTTTTAACCCCTCCTTTACTTTAAATGCAAAAAAGAAAAACAAAAAAATAACATTTTTCGTCTGCTTTCAGAAAGCCCATCCCCATTATGTAACCTATTATTATGAAATTGCATTCAAATATTCCAAATCTACTGAACCTAATTTGAACAATGTAATATTTTTTATTATTATAAGGTAAATTAAATTAAGGTTAATCAATCAAAATTTTCCGAATATCTAATTACTTACCTTTAATATTATCACTTATATGGTCATTGATAAAAGATGTTTTTTGTTCCGTGTCAATTAGTGGCCAATTTAGCAATAATTCAAAGGTTGGATTAAAAAACACAAACTCCGAAAATAATAAGAAAAAAGAATATCAAGGCGTTCTATTTCTTTTTGATTTTTTACAGTTTTTGAATGGAAATGAAGCCCCAGCAACAAAAATGTAGCCTATTTATGACCTGAAAAAAGAAGAAGGAAAGCTTTTCTGCAATACTCGACTTTTTTTCTTATGCAGAGACAAATAAAATATATAGCCTAGGCTATATATTTTCAAAAGCCTGTTTTTTTTAATATCATATATTCCTTTTCAGTCAGTTTTGACGGTGGATAGCTTTACTGGAGCCAATACTGAAAACCTGGAAGTGGAAGAGGCGACGGAGGCCAATTATAGGAAATAAGATGCACATGTGATTTTTTTTTTTTTTTTACGTGTTAGAGTGTTTGCAGGGGGGGAAATGTCTCGGTGTTTGCTGCTGTTCATCGAGGATAAGTCTTCTTAGGTGAGGGAGTGGAAGTAATCTGACAAGCCATATCAGAATGTGTATTTTGATGAATGTGATGACTTGCAGCCTAAGCTAAAAGTTTAGAGGTGATTGTGCGTGCGCGTTGGGGAATGCAGGACTGGTGAAGTGTGATTCATTTAGTTCATTTCAGCCTTTGAGTAAAATGTGAAGAAGTACTACTTGTCGTTTAAGGCTCTTATAAATTATGTTTCACTCATATTTGACAATTAACTGAAAATTATTTGCACTTACATATATAAAATAGTGGATGTGTGCTGCGTGGAGGAATTGGCACTTTGGTAAAGTCTATACCCGGGATATAAGAGCAAAAATAAACTTAACTCATGATAGATTTCCCCTTGATTTTTTTTATTTCAACCAGACGCTTTCTAATTGAATTAGAGTAGTGCGACCATTGGCTATGGAGAGGGCTGGTGCCCCTGCATGCTTCTCCAAAAGCTCCTCCCCTCACGCTTACAATCACTTGGGTGTGTGGAGAACTACATCTTATAAGAGCCGCTGAACATCTCCTGGCCAGCCCATAATCTGATCTGAAAATCCGTAGGTGAGGAGAAGGTTTAACCTCCTTCCATCATTCGTAAGGGAGGGAGGCGTGCAGAGACCGAAACACAGGGCGCCGGTGGTTTTGTCGCCTCCTTGGCTGAGATTCACTCTCTGGAACTCTTGAAACTCTAAACAAGATCTAAACAATGCAGTTAGAGAACATCCTTCCCAGCGCCAGCATCAATTTGCCCAAGACCTTTTACAATCTTTCCTCGTCGGACAGTGCCAACAACAGCCCGAGGCCAGCATCGCAGCTTGACTATCAAGAAGTCGACCGGACAGAATCAGATTCTAGCAGCGCTCCTAAGAAATACCTGAGCGCGGTGGGAAACGGGATGCTGGGTGAGGGAGAGGGGGACACTTTCACTAAAACCGGGCCCGATGGGAGGAAAGGCTCCCCGGTGCTCGGCGAGGACGAGTTGACGAGCGGTCGGCGTTACAACATAGACGAACTTGGCTCTGACAGATACTTCATCTCGTCTTCCCAGGCGAGTTCCGACATGGCAAGTCCCTGTTCTCTCTTTCCCTACGCAGGACAGACCGGGTCGGTGTACACCGGGTCCAGCAGCTCCAGGTACCCGGCTTCACTTCATTACGGATCCGTCCTGCCTCCAACAGGCTTCTCCTCCTCGTCAGTGTGCACCGGTCGGAGCCAGTTTAGCAGCGGAGGGTACCAGTTCAGCCAGGGTCCGGGCTGTTTGTACCCATCCTATCCCGGGACAGGGACGGGTATTGGCTCTATGTCTCTGCCAGCGTCTGCCGCCGGAGCCAGAGCGCAGGTCTATCTGTGCAACCGGCCTCTGTGGTTGAAATTCCACCGGCACCAGACCGAGATGATCATCACCAAACAGGGCAGGTAAGCAGATGCGCAGCCGGAGCCTCTAAAGGCCCAGTAACACACGGCAGTCATGTGCAGAATGCAAAATTCGTTTTTCATATTTCCAGTTGGCTTGTCAAGACTTTTTCTCAAGATACCGGACATTTTTTATAGGCCACGTTTTACGCATGAGCAAAGTTTTACGCACACGATCCATATATTCCTTTTACGCATCTTTTTTGTTTTTGTTTTTACTTTAAATTGCAAGATTTCGTTTCTAGTAAATTGTAAATGCACAATGACACAACAGGCTAAACATGACAGTTACATTTATATTTATTTCAAATTCAGTATTAGTAAAGCATTCTGCCAAATGCCACACTGAAACGCCAAAGTTTAGTTTAAGATGTTGTAATGGTTTATGAGCACAGCTGTTAATTATTCCTGTTTTCCTTTTATTTCCAGACGGATGTTTCCATTCCTCAGTTTCAACATTACTGGACTCAACCTCACGGCCCATTACAATGTCTTTGTAGAAGTTGTTTTGGCTGACCCGAATCACTGGCGCTTTCAGGGAGGAAAGTGGGTCACTTGTGGAAAAGCAGACAATAATATGCAAGGTGAGTTAGAAAATGAAAACAAATCATTAGACTAACTCATTTTAGACAAATTTTTATTTGTTTTATTTTTTTTATTAAAAGCCCTCCTTGAAAAAAAAATCGATTTCTCTTTTTTTTTTTTTTTTTTTATAAAACGTTTGAAATAATGCAGCAATGTGGCATTTAGTCCTAACAGCCTGCTGGTCTGGGTGTTAAAGTTTAAGACTGTTTTGGAAATAAAGACAGTTTTTACTTTAAATTGTAGTAACATGTTTTGACAGGTTGCGATTTCAAGTCTTTAACTGCAATAATTTAAGCTCTTCAGTACAATTTTTTTTAATTTGGACTGTCATGTCATCTCGGGGAACCAGTTGAAGTGTGTTGGGTCAAATATGCCTTTTTCAAATGACTGGGCTTTAAATACATTCATAAAGGATTCATTAATTTGATAATTTTATAATTAGAGAAAATAATTTGAAGGAAAAGAAGCATCTTTCTGCTTTTAAAACAAAACATTAAAAATGTATTTCAATAAATTCCATAAGACTTCCTCTAATCTACTATACATTCATTTGTTTTCATTAAAATGATATGTACAATTATGTATTTTAATTTAATTTTACCAATATTTCCCCCCAAAGCCTTAAAATTATTAAAATACGATTGGATACATTGAAAATAATGTCAGGATATGAATTAGACAACATAGTTTGCACAGACACACGCTCTCTACTTTTCTGTTTGTCAAACTGTTATTTCAATTTTAGGTAACAAAATGTATGTTCATCCCGAATCTCCAAACACTGGGGCTCACTGGATGAGGCAAGAAATCTCTTTTGGCAAGTTGAAGCTGACCAACAACAAAGGGGCCAACAACAACAACACACAGGTTGGTTATTGATTTCTGAAATGCTCAAATTCACCATTTCCCAAGCGGACCAGTGTTGTCAATATTGTTTCTGATTTGTAATTTACTGAAACTAATGATTTGGATATTGTAACTTTCGAGCGTGATTGCCATCTTTTTAAAGAATTACATTTTTGATAAAGAATACAAATACATTTATGCAGCCTGTTTTTGAAATCTCCAGCGTTGTACTTATGACACCTTTCTCCTCTACAGATGATAGTCTTGCAGTCGCTTCATAAATACCAACCGCGACTGCACATTGTGGAAGTGACGGAAGACGGAGTGGAGGACATGAGCAATGAGGCCAGAACTCAAACCTTCACCTTCCCTGAGAACCAGTTTATAGCCGTCACTGCTTACCAGAACACAGACGTAAGCATTTGAAGAATAGATTTTTTTTTTTGTTTGATTTTAGAATTTATTTAGACACAACTAATTTGAATTATCCTATCTTGAATTGCACAAACTAAAAATATCATTCTTTATTATTGCTCTTTAGTCACACAGTGCATTTGCTTGCCTTAAGATGCACATTATTTACGCTTTTATTTCTGTTTTTGGTTTCAGATCACACAGCTCAAGATAGATCACAACCCATTTGCGAAAGGCTTCCGGGACAACTATGACTCGTAAGTGTATGGCACTTTAAGCAATGTGGTTGATCTGTTTGATGCATACCAAACAATACCCTGCAGACTACATTTTCTTTGGCAACACATTTATTTTTTGTTCTCTCTCCATTTGTTGAACAGGATGTATACAGCCCCAGACAGTGACAGGTTGACTCCGTCCCCTACAGACTCCCCTCGCTCCACCCAAATTGTGCCCGGGGCCCGCTACACCATGCAGCCTTTCTTTCAGGACCAGTTTGTCAACAACCTGCCTCAGAACCGCTTCTACACCGGTGAACGGGCCGTTCCCCAAACCAACAGCCTTCTCTCCCCACAGAGTGAGGACGTCAGCGCTGCTGCCTCTGCTCAGCGCTGGTTCGTCCCCCCCGTCCAGCAGCCAGGCTCCAACAAGCTGGATCTGTCCTATGAGAATGACTATTCCACCAGTAGCCTGCTGTCCTACGGCATCAAGCCCCTCTCCCTGCAGACGTCCCACGCCCTCAGCTACTACCCAGACTCAGCCTTTGCCTCCATGGCAGCAGGCTGGGGCACCAGAAGCTCCTACCAGCGCAAAATGACCACGGGCCTGCCCTGGTCCCCTCGTCCAAGCCCACCAGCCTTCGCAGAGGACCAGCTCGGGGCTACTAAAGACAAGCTACCCGAGGAGAACGCGGTGCCAGCCTCTACCTGGATCGAGACGTCCCACTCACTGAAATCAGTGGACTCTAGCGATTCTGGTGTGTACTCCGTGGTGTGCAAGAGGCGCAGGATGTCCCCTGGGGGCTCAAGCACAGAGAACTCCCCAACCATCAAGTGTGAGGACTTGACTACGGAAGAGTACAACAAGGACAACCCAAAAGGCATGGGTTATTATGCATTCTACACAAGCCCCTAAGACTGTATTTATTGAAACTGAATATAATTCTTTTGTTTATTACTGAGTGCTCTCCATTCCTTGTTAATGTATTTTTTCTCTTCTCTCTAAAGGTGCCAAAGCTTAGTGTTCCCCCCAAGCAAGCTGCACAAGGTTTTTTTCCCAGGCCAGCCCCTCTCACATACCTGAGCAGAAACATGCATAGTGATCGTTGTTTTTGAAAAAGCATGTCCCTTTTTATTCATTTATTTTTTACAACTTTTATTTTTTACAAATGTGTTTTTTTTTGTTTGTTTTTTTTGTCCCCCCCCTGCGTATTTAAGTCATTTTCGTTGTACAGTATTCGTGCACTTTAGAATGTGATGTATCTTGTACAAATTGTCTTCATGGAGGTGTTATTCAATGGATAATAAAACGGCTTTTCACAAAGCACTGTCCAAATGTCTTTCTCCGTTTTTATTTATATATTATGACTATGGGACATTAAGACAGGGCATTTGCAAATATTAAGATAATCTTCCTTGATCGGCTATAAAATATAAATCTACACATGCATTTTAAAATGTACAATAGCTGCTGAAACTAAACTGAAATAATTGGATCTGATACCCTGTCACATCTAAATAAAATGTGTGTTATGCAGTGAATGTGAGTATGAATAGGGGGGACCTATGACCCTACTTTATTTTATGGCTTGTTATAGAGCCCATGAATTTGGGCCTCTATAGTAGAGTGATTGCTGCCAACAGGTTGACATTGCAACAAGTGGTATAAAATCTACCTGGCATCTGAATAAAACAATGGTTTCAAAAGCATGGCAATAAAATATAACCAGTTTTATCTTGTTTTGTAATCAAAATTAGGTATTTTTAAATAGCCTATTTAATGATTTCTTCTGTAAGCAATGTGAGACTAACTGCAAATCGGAAAGGGAATTAATTTCTAGTTACGTTGCAAATTACATTTCCATAAGCTAAGTATATTGTCCGTTTTCACTAATAAAGCATATTTAGTCTAAAATTGAACAGACTATTTTTATATGCTTAGATTTATCATGTATCATAAATACAAATAATCACACGCACAGTAAACAACAGAAAATGATAAGGGCATGGGATGGCATAATGTCTGAAAGCCCCATTTTTTTGAAGGCCACAGTCAGTAAGCACTTAGTTTTTTCATGTTCTCTTGCTCCTGGAAATATAAAGCAGAAATTCTCAGAGCCTAAGGTTTTTATCCACAAAAGAGCTGAGCAATCCTTTCAAATACAAATAAGTGCAACAAGGTAACAACACAGTTCACAATTCAAGTGTGCGAAGTGTAATTTAAATATGAGATTTACATTCGTCTTACATGAATCACAACATAGACTCAATAAGGTGAAAAGCACACAAAAGCTGATTGATCCTGCTATTCCTTCTGTTGTTGCCATGGCGGTTTTTTTTTACACATTTTGTCATTTACCTAGGTAATGCAACTGCATGCGAGGCATGTGTACTTAGAAAAAAGAGAAACAGGCTAAATGGTAAAATGGTCCATCAACCATCCAACTAAGGGCAATGTACAGCTCAACACCTCTATTTATATGCCTCTCCAAAAGTGGAAAGAGAAGTCATAATATTCACACAGAGACTACTTGGCTCATATTTTCAGCACCTGTTTTTCTTCGGTGAAAATATATCAAATCCTCCGCCATAAGCATCCCAATTTGAATTGATTTACATACTCGAATTCTAATTAATTCTGTTGTCAGACTCCTTGACAAAGTGAGGAGTCTGACTAACTCCAATTAACACCTCCTAACAAGGTAGAGTGCTTGATTGCCCTGGCCTCTCAGGAAAGCTGTAAGAAAAAGGCTCTTAGGGGGGTTTGAGTCTGGAGAATATAAATGTTTGCACTTGTGCCTGTCAGCAAATTGTATTTTAGAGCATCTGATGATGTTTTTCTTCTCCTTTTCATGTTGTCTTGACCTCTGCTCATCAGTGGTTGTGAAGGTAAGGAATAGCTGTCAAGACCCAAAGTAACTTTTTGGGTCCTCTTATGTCAACACAATTGTGATGCTTTGTATTGACCTAATTATTTGCAGGGGCAATTGTAATACCTATTTCACATCAGTCCTTGGAAATACTGCAGTTTAACTTCTAATAAACGTACGATTGCTGGAATTTGTCTTTCCGCACGGATCTCACACTCAACAAACCAAAACACGTACGTTTTAACGGTGCAACCGCTGTCACTAACAATGCTTCATCCTCCTGTTCAAATGCTTTGTCAAATGCATGTAGGCATTGATATTGGACAACGACAGCATTACTATCTAAACTACAAGTATTGTCCTCAGTCTACACTGCAGCTCTGTAAACATTCTCTTATTATTTATTTGATGAATGTTCCACAGCTCAATAACAGATGATTTATGGGAGCTTCTGACAACTGCAAAAAAATGAGCAACAAGTCGATAGATTGTGTCTTTCTCAACCATTCATGCAAGAAGTACAGTAATCAATAGACACCTCTACAGCATGCTACCACAAATTCAGACCATGTTGACTTGTTATGAGCATTGGGATAAGACCTGAAGAATTGACTACTGTGCTATACTACGGTGTTAACATTACTAGCTACAATCTCAGTAACTGACTGAGTTTTGTTGTAGTGTCAGTAATACAAAGGCCTAGGAGGACCCACCAGTGGTTTGTAGAATTTATAGCGTATTAGTTCAACTTCTTGTTTCATGTGTGTGAACAGTCGCGTGTCTGTGCCCTTCCCTCAGGCGGTCCATTGGTGACCATGTTGAGAGTTCATGTAAGAAGGGCCAAGGAGGCTATGGAGACATTGTACCCAAGGAGGGCTGACATCTAAACACAGATGAAGGCCTGAGGCTGTTTCCTCACCTTCAGTCACACACTATTACTGCTCTCACTGATTAAATGCAGCCACAGGCAGATGTGTGTCTAGGTCAAGATTTTTTAGACGCCCCTTTTAAAAAGTAACCTACAAACAAGCAAGAGTGAGACGGTGGCGATTACGTGTCCTCTTCACACTACATTTCCCCTTTGATGTGTTGATAAATGTCACTTCTGTTAAATGGTTATCAAGCCAGTTAGAATTACTGTAGAATTGTTCCTCAGGGACGCCTGAGTCTCATATGGCCACTCTGTTGTTTTGTGATGCATTCACTTATGATCTAGTTAATCACTTTTATTTTACAAAAACGTTCTTAAATATCTTGAGGTTAATGTCATCGACACGAGTCAGATCCAGTGTCTTTAATTGTAAAAAACCCACACCAAAGCCAGGAACCAGATCCAGTGTAATATATTATATTGTATAGCTATTAAGCCCAATCCAATAATACATCTACTGTAGATATCTTCTGGCATGTCATGTAATATTTTGTTTTATGTGTAATGAGCATATGTTCTTTGTATTGTTAGTGGAGGTCATGGACTTTGACAGTCCTAATGATGCTGACAAAGGCTCTCCTTTTATCTCGCCCCAGGTGTCTATGTACACAACAATGCTTTATTTGGTCTCACTGCTGGCTTTGGATGTGGTTAATCAGCAGTAAATGGGAGGGGGATGGGGGGGCACTACAGTACGGGTGTAATGCTCACAGGTCTGCTGGAGTGAGACCCTGGTGTGAGATGAGTCTCAAGTTAGCAGGGCCACAACTGTTTGGAGAGGGGCGTTGAGTGTTGGCAGAAAGCACGGAGGTGAGAGGAACTGGAGGCGCGGAAGGGCCTTGTGTCGGTGCCCTCAGACGGCATGTGCAGCGCACAGGCAAGGCCCTTGCTCACTGGTGCATGGATAATGTTGGAGAGAGTATCCCGCGGCTAAGCTGCACTTAACAGCACATTGATTTCAAACCCCTGCGTTCCCTCTGGAGGGCAGTGGGACGCACCTCAACAGGCCGGACCCCCTCCTTGTTTTCCCCTTCCCACCTTCCCCTTCTGACCACCACCACCATTTACCATCACCCCAACCTACCCCTCCCACCATCTACCCATCCTTGAGTCGATTTGGGTACACCATGCTGGTCACTGGCCTCTACTACCCCCTCCTCTGAATGTCCCGGAGGAGTTGGACAGGATTCAGGGGCACTAAGGCTCCCCCAAGACCCTAGTCTTGAGAGCAATGTTTTGGGTAAGGCGTGCAGAGGCAGCCACATGGAAAAGATCTGTGGTCAAAATCAATGCATTGGCACTTTGATGGAGAGCTCCAACAGATTTGGGAATTTTACATTCTCTTCTGTCTCTCCTGGCACTGTCAGAAGGCCTCACCACTGGAGAAAAAACACAATTTACTAAACCTTCTGGGAAAGAGGGAGTCATAATTTCTACAGCTTCTGGGACAAAACATGACACAGTCAATATTCATTTGGTGGCTGGCGCCTGATATGTTACTCTCTCCAACCTGTCGCCTCTTGCTGCTCAAAGCTTAATGAAAAATATCTGTGCAACCTTTGCACAGATATTTTAGATTCTATAAGTTCTGTAGCCTTTACTTCTGGATATTACATTTGACATTAAGAGACAAGGGTTGTAATTTTTCCACTACAGTAAGTTCAGTACATCTACACTCTTCCTACTGATTTTTTTTTTCTCTCTAAAGCTTTAAATGAGAAAACTTTCTTTCTCCTCACCTTGCAGTCTGCATCTCTTTACGTGAGTCCCAGCACAGGTGGATGTCAGTGTGGTGTTTCTTCCACTTGTCTAACTTCTGACTCATCTCCCAGCTGCATTATGCAGATGCATGTTTCAGGAGCAGTACACAGCACTCTTCTTTGTGCGCTAATGGGCTCTCAGCATCTTTAAGACTCGGGGTACAATTAAGAGGTGATAGTTTGATCTCCCACCTCGCAGTTCTATTTCTGAGCTGCCGCGTGATTATGCCGGAGGTTGATTGGTGGGTGAGGAGCGGGCTCTATTTAGAGGAAAACACCCATCTTCTGAAAGAACAGACTGCTTTTGCTGTTTGCACCTGCCTGTTTTCTATTCTAATTGTCCTCCACTGCAATATGACATGATCACAAAGTGATTTTGAAATAATGCTAGTGACTAAGAATGTTCACTGTAATTATTATTTTTTTAAGTATGTGCTTTGGCTCTGGAAGAAAGGTTGTCCTACAGTTACTTCCTTGGCTAGGTCATTAAAGGTAATTTTCAAAGCCCAAGCATTTTTTGATGGTTTAAAAAGTCAGTTAGGTGTCTAGGTTGATTTCACTTGATCAATTATGTAGCCTAAAAGACAAGAAATAAAAGAGAACTGAAAGTATTACCTGTAAAGAGTAAATTAAATATGTTCATTTCTGGCAGCCAACTGCTGTCTTAAGTGAGAGAAATAGTTGATACAGCATTGCCATCTGCTGGTGAAAATGAATTATTACACAATATCAAATAATACATGATAAGCTATGATGGTTTTATGGAAGATGAATGATAAGCCTATGTCAAGAGAGTGTATGATAATAAGAAGGATGTAGTTTCAAATGTGTGCAAAAACATATTATCTACTGATAATCAGGTTACTGAACCAACATAATCCCCACAGATGAAAAGACAGACAATGATTGTTGACCTCCGACTTCAAGACAAAGATTTAGCTTTTAGTCATTTAAAAGAATTTGACATCTGAAATAGCCCATACCGATGTTAATGTATTGTATTACCAATATCCAAGGATGTGCATGCATAGGCCATGTTATTATTTGTCACAATAAGCGGCCACATCTACAGTAAACCCATACATTTTAGTAAGCCTATATAAAGTAAGTCTTTTTCGTCCACCAGCCAAATGGCTATTCAATGTTCAAATTTCACCAGCCACTCAATAGAGTACCAGCATTTGGCTAGTAGATGGTGCTAATTTGGAACCCTGATTGTATTGTGTTTTGTGTTTGTCAACTGTTTGTCACAAACGAGAATGCAAGTATTATTTCACTGTGTAAATACTGCTAGTGTAGCCAAAATAAATCTCTAACATCATCAAAATAGCTTACATTTGGTTGATGTCTTAGCTCTTCTCAGTTTGGGAACAGCACATTATCCATTGTTTTTGGTGGTGGCTATTTTGGTTTACATTTCCATGCGATAGGCCTACTTTGCCTTCAAGTAGCTTTAAAGTAAAAAAAAATATAAATCATCATTTTCATATCGGGTTAGTTTAGATATAAAACCTTAAATAAAGTTGTATGTATTTCAACAATTCTCGTTTGTACAACTTACATTTGAAATGATTAGTATGGAAGCACTAGCCGCCGCAGCAGGTTTAACGAAGCTAAAAAAAAATCATAACAAAAAAAGCTCGCTGGGGACTCTGAGGCGACAAGGAAAATAGCCCCCGCCCTCATCGTTACGTATTTGGATTTGATTGGCTGTGAACGCCGGGTATTGAACGTGAATTGGCAATCAATCACTGTCAATCATTTTAGAGGCGTTTCCTTACCGTGTAGTTAGGGAAAGCACACAGGACAGCCAGTCTTCACAGTTCACATAAGTGTCACCTGGCCTCTCTACATCAACTGTTAAAAATAAAAGAGCTAACGGTGGACAGAAGACCGGCGGAAGGTGAAATGGACGAACCTTCGGAACAAATGAGGCCCCTTTTGAGAACAGTAAGTACCCGCCCATCAGTTAACCGTTAGCTACCATCACATTTGTGTGGCTCTTTGTCTGTGTTTGCCCCTTGTTTGCAAGCAGTCGCAGAAGTACAAGTGATGCTTGGGAGTCAGATTTAGTGAGGCACCGGCTGCTATTGTTAGCCGGCTTTTTAATTCTGACACGTGGCATGTGTACAAGTTGTGTTAAGGTCTCTCGTTAAAGTCAGCGAAAGCGTTCATTCAAACATATGTTTTATAGAAATGTGTTTCCCTGCCTAGATTTTTTTTTAGTTAATCTTCACTCGTTTTCAGAACGATAACGTTAGCCGGGAACGAGCGGAGTCAAGCCTGTCCAGTGACGTTTTTAACGTTATTAACCGTAGTTAAATACCGAGTTTGCTGTTTGTCCACGCAGTTTAATAAACTACAACGTAAGTTACACATAACTAAATATAAGCAATTGGTGTTGCCTGAGTAAATCTGACAATAGTTGATGAATTAACGTTACGTAGCTTCCCCTCACCTTCTTCAACAGGTCCATCCGTCTATTACTTGATAATATGTGCCCCAGCTAGTCGGTTGATAAGATCTGCTGGTACATCAATAAAAGGCTAATTTGCATATCAAATGCGCCCAAAATAGATCAGCCTACTTGTACATTTCCAAGTCAGGAAATGCTGCTAATTTTACTGTGAAAGCATTGTGCCACTAGAGAGGAAAATAGTCGAAACTGGAAAAGAAATTGTTATGCACAATATCAGACACGTGAGGTGTAGGTTAGCTACATTTACCAAACTCTTCAATGTGATATTTTAAGTGAGTTGTGGGTGAGAGTAGACCCACATCCTGTCTGTTGGGTGTAACTTTACAGTCACAGATGGGATGATGAGCATCAAACATACAGCAGTGTTAACAAGCCCAAAAAAGAAACTGGTTTCAGTCAGAGCTAAGTTTAAAATGCCTGCTGACTGTCTGACATCAATGCTGGTGTAGGGTTGACCACTACTCTGTGTGTGTGTGTGTGTGTGTGTGTGTGTGTGTGTGTGTGTGGAAACTTGACCCCTGTCTTCCCAATGAAAAGGAGTTATTGGATAGCTGTGTACTTCTTCCCCAGGCATGGCAGTCAATGCATTCACTGTGACACAGGACCCTCAAGGCAGACATTCAACTCCTTGATGCCAAATAAAGTCTCTGGGCTCCTTATATTATTCAACCATCAAAATGCACATCCCAAAGTACATACCATTGTTAACCTTTGACTTGGATATTCAGCTAGTGTGTGCATGTTTAAAACACAGAAATCTGGTTTTCACAAGTAACTTGTTATTGTGTATATGTTTGTTGGTTGTCACTTTGAAAGTGAAACATTGCTGTCCTTGTCCACAGTCTATTCTAATGGATCATCTGGTTTCAAATTTATACCGGAAAGATGGGTTGGCAGTGGAAAGGCTGAGGATCTTAAGACACTGAAAGAAAAACAGAAGGGTTATAATAGCTGTTTTATAGTTTGGACCACCAGGTGTACCTTAAATGATTCCTTGCATTTGGTTCATGTGTCGTATTTTGCTTTATAAATACACACTTTCTGTCACTGACGCCCTGAACTCTGTTTATATTGACTATATTAATTTGGCTCTGCAGTGTGAGCTTTCATTGGATTTTACTTAAGGTGTTTGTCAGCTTGCCAAGAGATGAGGGATTTCTGCGTCCTGCTGTTCCACTAGTGAAAGAGGGCTTTATCTGGCCGGTAGGCTCTATGACCTGGACTATTATTGGCTCAGCACTTACTGCCAGGGTTAGTGAGCGTTTGTTTGACGCTTACTCACTGTACAACATTGCTTTGAATGGGTAATCACACAGTAGAAGGCTATTTACCAGTCTGATGTTGCTGTGTTCTGTTCAGCTATACTATTAAGATAATACGATAACAAAAAAATAATTCCTACATACCCAGCTATAGGCTTATTGGTGTACACAACAGAGAGCCTGTTTGTTTATATTGTACTCAATCTACTTTCTGCAAGAATGTAATGTACTTTTAGAAAGTAGGATGCGATTAAAAAGATTGAACAGGCCACAAGCTTTTAAGTGCTTTTTGGAGGCAATGATAAATAAAGTCCATTACATAAATTAGAAATTGACACAGCTAGTATTGTCCTGTTGTTCGGGTGGTGGTGGTGCAGTGGATATGACACATGCCTTTGGTGCGGGAGACCAGGGTTCGGTTCCCACTGCAGTACATCAACCAACGTGTCCAGCAAGAAAGTTAGACCGCTTAGTTGTTGTCCAGAGGCTTGCGACCTCTGACATATATAGCATGGGGGTGGTAATGGCGCAGTGGATATGACACATGCCTTTGGTGTGGGAGACCCGGGTTCGATTCCTGCTGTGATACATCAGCCAATGTGTCCCTGAGCAAGGCACTTAACCCCTAGTTGCTCCAGAGGCATGTTGCTCTGACATATATAGCAATTGTAAGTCGCTTTGGATAAAAGCGTCAGCTAAGTGACACGTAATGTAATGTTCATTTCTGACTCGAAGAAAAAGTTGTATATGATTTTGAGATTATTTTGCTCGTCCACTTGGAGGCAAAATAGTTACCAAGCTTTTCTAACTTCTCTGTGCCTCACCTCGATAATGCATTTACACGTTTGAGCTGCTCTGTAGATTAGAAAGAAGCTGTGGAGGTAGGGGAGAGTGTCTTTCATTTCCTCAAAACAATGTCGTAAAGGTAATTTTTATAAATGTAAAAGACAGAACAGCAGATCAAGGACCCAGGATTCCCAGGATTGTACTAATCTACATGGTATTATGCATTGATCTACCATGTTCACAAAGAAAATTTGAAAGCTCATCCAATTACAGGAAAACAAAAAAAAACTCATCAACCCCATTATGCTGCTAAGTGCGGTTTGAGTCTTGATGGTTGCATGGTTTTCTGTTGGGTGGCGATATAACCGGGGATGGATCTAGGATCTGAGACATTGAGAAGTTAATCTTTGTTCCCTAAGCCTCTTTCTTGTGTGTAAACACTGGGAGGTGCACACGCAACCCTGCACCAAAAAGATCTTTCTGTCTTACCTTACGAGAAGCGGATTGTATAGGTGGCTAACATGGATATGTTTAGAGCTGAAGCAATAAGTCAATTAATCGATGAGTTGATTGAGCTATTCACCCCACCTTTGAGTGTGGCTGTTTGGAACAGCTATAAACACTTCTGATTTCCGACGTGGTTCAACAACACATTGTTGTTTTTTAGCATAACCTGGCCCTTCCTCTATTTATCACTGTTGTTCGGATTGCATTAATAACTACTGCATATTATTGAAGTAATAAGAGCTGGGAATTCATTTGCTTTGAGGGCAACATGTTTTTTTCAATTTCTTCTAATTTTGGACCCCTTATACCAGGGGTCATCAACTACTATTTTTCCAAGGGCCAGATTTTTTCTAAGCAGACACACAAATAAAGAAAATAAAATGTATTTATACCTAATTAGCCTATCCTTGTTTGCTAATTTCACTTTCCTACTAAATTAATGCTATATTTATTTACATGAAAAAAGAGAAGACATGAAAAATCCATATTGATAACTAGGCTACTTAATTAGAACATGATCCCAGACTAGGAGGCAGTTCACTGAGGAGTGATGGTTAAAGTGTGTGATTACAGTAACGTAGTTGTAGTATGCAGTGTCCTGATTGGTGGAAAAAGATTGCAGGAAGAAAAGCCTGTTGTCAGGTAAAAATGTCACTGTCAAAGAGCCTGAAGTGAAAAGTTGACGTGGAAAACCGCAGCTTTAATGAAGAATGGACTGATAAGTACGCATTCGTTTTGCCGACTTTTAGTAATGCTAAACCTGTATGCCTGATTTGCAGTGAAATGATCGCTGTTGCAAAAGAATACAACCTTAGGCATCATCATCAAGCAAACATGACGATGACGTCATTCCCGTGCATATTAAGTAGCCATGTGGATTTGTTTTGGTCTTATAACACATCCATGGATTTACCGCTCCAGTGGAGAGGATGGCTTGTTTATCCAGCAGCTAAGTTTACAAGAATTTGTCCAAATTTCAAGATTTGTGGCAAACTAAGATAAACAGTTAGACTACAAACCGACAGTTGTCGTTTTAGCTTGTTTGTGAAAATTCGCTTTTTGCAGAGTAGCACTCTGTGTTTGTGTAAAACAGCGCGGTGGACGAGAGTGGACTGCACAGGCAGAGCAGATTGAAATATCTCTTCCTACATGTTTATGCCTGTAGAACAGGTAAGTGGGTATTGCTTTTTACTCACAAAGGTTGTATTCTAGCCTACTTACAGTAACGACCGTAGCGTTAGTTGTCATCTGTCCTGTGCCAGTGGTCGTTAATAATCCTCTCTGTATCGTTCCAAGTTAGGTACATGTGCTGTGTGTTGTAACACACATAGCCTACCTCTCGGCGCTGCTGTGTGTGAAGCACGGACATCTGCGTTCAGAATCCCGTCTATCTTCCAAAATGCAACACTTGTATCCAAATGAATTGTGCTTGAAGCTGCATGGCATTTTGTCTGGTTTACCTGGGTGCAGTGGCGCAAAAAGTGGGTATGCGCTATATGCGGCACATAGGGGTGCAGCACCATGGGGGCTAGTGTTTGCTAGCTTAATGCAAACCAGTGTTGCTGATAGCTACATTTAGATTTTGGTTAAACCCTATGCTACCAATTCCATGCATGACATATCTCAATTTTATTAAGGTAAAATAACACCTGGTAAATATAAGGTAGCATGCACAATAAATGACCAGAAGAAAAATAAATAAATATATATATATATATATATATATAACCTTACTGCATAATAGTTGTCTTATCAGATGCCATCACTAGGCTGATTTAAGAATTTAATTTAGGCTGCTATATTTAACAGTGAGTTCATTTCATTCAGGTGTGAGGATGGTGGATCAGGAAAGACAGGGGAAGGCAACAGGTAGGTCTAACATTAGGTGGAAGTGTAGGGGGAGCCACTTGATACCAACAGATTAATTTCTTAATATTTTTAATATGGAAAAAACTAATAAAATATATTACATAATGTTTGTTTGACAAGATGTCTTAGTGGAGAAGAACACAGGCAAGGAGTGAATGAGACATGAGGTCGGCGATGGCATTACGTAGAGATGAGACCAGTGATGACATCAGGTAGGAGTTCTATTAGTTAGACCACACAAAACTAAATGTCCAGTATGGTTTGAAGTTCTGTTGACCAACCTATTCACTGTGTCCTTTTTGGGGGAAAAATAGTGCAGACAGAGATGGAAAGCCACTCACCACTCAAATCACATCAACCAGGGGTGATGATTAGTTGCCAGTTGTCACAATTTGGTTGCCAAGGGCTGATAAGATGTTGCTGATATACTTTAAAATAAACCTTTATTATTTAAAGCCCATACATGATGATGTCTGGCACACTTTTTGTTTTTGGGGGGGGGGGGGGCAAAATTGTTGCTGCATACCCCTCTGACACTGGGTAGTGGCGCCCCTGCCTGGGTGTTGTCCACTGTCCAGTGTGACTTTGATCCGCAAAGTGAAACTAATCGGGCAACTGTATGTGAATAAAGATGCAAATACAGGGGGCTGGGTTTGCTCTCTCCCTGTGGAATGTTACCTGCTGTGAATGCTCATAAGGCTAAATACCAGAACCCACTTTTTCCTCTTCACATTTTCTGAATTCATTATTATTCTGTGGGTCGGAATGAAAGCTTTGGTGGGCCGGATGTGGCCGGCGTCCGCCAGTTGGCGATCGTTACCTCATATGTTAAATGCCCTTTCAACTAAGATTACAAACATACTTTACAATACCAAATATTATAGAAAACCATCAAAGGGAAACTGTGATGCAGGCTATATTTTTATATAATGCAGAACTACATAACTGTTAAATATATTGTAATTTTTATGTAAACTACTGTAGCTGACCACAAAGAACCATGAACAAAAAATGTAAATGTTTGCCTGTGGCAAAACCTGAATTTAATTAGAAATTTCTACAGACTGGATTCAGTTTTCCATTAACAATTCTACAAATATGACTCTGTTTTTCTCTTCTCCTCTGGATGCATGTAGTCGTCGATGGCATGCCAGTGCATTGGATGTAATGCTAATATTGCACATCTTTACAGTACTGTAAAGATCTCTTATTGTGACTAACTCAAATTTAACCCTAACCTTAACTTGGGCAGCTCTTGCAAACACCAGTAGTTTATAATGGTTGTCCTGGGCAGCTCTGTGTGTGTATTTAATGCTAGGGATATGAGTTATAAGTTATTCATATGTATTGCTTTGAAAAGAAATAGCTGACACATACTGTATTCTTAATTATACAGTTTGCCAGTATACAATTCTGTAAAAAGTCGTTAAAAGAGGATCTAAGTCATTTATCAAGAAAAAATGCCAAACGTTTCATGGTTCAAGTTTCTCAAATGTGAGGATTTGCTGCTTTTCCTGGTCTTACATTACTATAAACTGTATAATTTGGGGGTTTGGACTGTTAGTCTGGGGATAAAAGCTATTTTAAGACCTCACCCTGGGCTCTGAGAACTTGTAATGCCTTGATGGTTTTGTGGTTAGTCTAGTTGGAACTGACTGGCACTGTTACGGATCATCCAAAGGGTATCTCTGGACTGGACTGAGATCCAATTTTCCAATTAAAAAAGATTTAATACTTAGGTTTCAGGAATACCGGTATGTTCTTTTTGACCTACTGATGTAAGAATTCTTGTTGTGGACAAAACAAATGAGCCATAGTTCTTTGTAAAATTACAGGTTGTTGAAAGACGTGCAACCTTCAGGATATAAGATTGTGAATGTCAAAGTCAAAGGCTCAGAGGCATTTGGAATCTCAATGAATACACAGCTATCTGTCCTTTTTCAATTCATTGCACCCTCTGGGGAATGCCGAGCTCACACGTGTGCTTGTTTCCATTTATCAGTGTTGGGGGTGGGTCTTTATTTTTGACCTGAATACCTCAGCGGTGACCATTTGAATGTCCTCCAAATGTGTGTGTATGTCCACCGTGTGGTGGTTTGTATGTGTGTGTTTTTAAACTCTTGGCTGGGCAAATAAAATATTCATGGTGGCATGGTGGGATTGGCTGCTGAGCAAAGAGCGGGCTGACAGGGTAGAGCAGAGCAATGTGTGTTCAGAAGCAGCTCTCTCTCTCTCTCTCTCTCTCTCTCTCTCTCTCTCTCTCTCTCTCTCTCTCTCTCTCTCTCTCTCTCTCTCTCTCTCTCTCTCTCTCTCTCTCTCTCTCTCCTCTTCTCTCTGTATAAAAAGATGAGCGGAGGAAGAGGGAACAGACGAGTGCGACAGTGTCTCTGTTAGCGCTTAGCTCACACACACCTTCTACAACAGAGATAGCCCTAAGTCAGAAGGAACTGGCTAATATCCCTGCTGCCTTTGCTTTGCGGATAGTCTAAATGGACGAACAAAGTGAAGGGGAGCATGTGCTTACGGTATGTATGTGTGTGTATGTGTGTGTGTGTGTGTGTGTGTGTGTGCCGGACTGTCATGTTCTACACTTGAACAGGATCCAGTGGCTCTGTATGCAGTGTTATTGGTGTGTTTGTGTTTTATATTGGTTTGTCCTCTTGTGTTCATCTACGGTAGATTGGAGTGTTGAGGTCTGTACTCATGAATGTAGCAGGTGGTCAGTACAGAGAAGCTGATGCCTCATCGGACATGTCTCTTGAAATGGAAACGTTTCCTTTCTACTCTTTAATTGCTTCAAGGAGCAGGAATGAGAGGAAACCGACAGACAGTTATGGCTGCTTGAACGAGCGGGACAAGGAGAACAGGAGTGAAGATAAAGGAGAGATGAGGAGTGTTAGGGAGAGGAGGGTGAAAACTGGGTCTGCCGAGGTAGCTGAATGCAAACAAGGTGCATGCTGTCAATAGAGATGACGGTTATTGACTGAAGTGAAATTAAATGAAATACTTTTTTCCCATTCAGTCTAGCTAAAATGACAAAGTGCAAAAAATGTGTATGATCAGAATAAGAGCAACGTGCAAAGGGGGACTGTTAAAATCAGGAGGACATTATTTGTGAGGCAGACAGAGGGGATGGTTTCCATCTTTGTGTCTGTGTGAATGTTTGTCTGCAAAGTCTGTGCATGTTTGGGAGTATTGATTACGTCCAATGGAGACTATGATTAGTATCTATTTGTTTTCCAATGTTTCTGCTGAATGAAATTTCTTACCAGATGTTTAAACTTTAGGTTAATGTAGTTTAAACTGTGTGTGTGTGTGTGTATATATATGTATGTATGTATGTATATATATATATATATATATATATATATAAACTACATCTTCACTCAGGAGACATTAGATACAGGACAGCCCTTGCCTTCTTAGTTTTGCCCTGTGAATGTGGTGAGGCTCCAGGGAGGTAAATAATTGAAAGGGGAGTCAGCAAAATATAGCTGTCTGATCAAATTATATAATTATCATCTCTGTGTTTATGTTCCTTCCCCAGCACCTGCTAAGCACCATGGATGTTTGTGCCGTCCTGAAAAGACTTTCCCAAATTATGTAATACATGTGCATATACGTAATGTACATAATTTCGTTAGCAGCCATCTATAATCTCTGAAACGTCTGTTTCTATTATCTTTCTGTTTTCAGACGTAATTTAATTTGTTACACAATTTAACATTAATTGGCAGTAAATATATGTCAATATTCTCATCCGTAGTGTGCAATTGTGCATTTTGGCAGTGTGAGACCGAGAGATATTCAGTCATCACAAGGGACAGGTCTCTCACTATGTAACACGTCTCTTACGTCAGTCTCTGTCGGTTGGATCCGGTCCCAGTGAAGCAAGGCTGGCAAGAAACTGAGATTAGAGGGAACCAGGCCTGTTGGCTGGTTGGGTGGCTGGCTGTTCAATTTACTGTATGGTTGGCTGAGAAGGTGTTTGGCTGCTGTGTGGTTAAATTACTCCCACACAAACATACTAACAGAAGTGAGGTTAACCTCACGGTTGGTCCGATGGATGATGCCTATCGGCGATGGCCGACAGCCATCGTGATGTCACGACAGCCATCGTGATGTCACGACAGCCATCGTGATGCCTTCTGTCCACACCAACACAGGGGCGCTGGTTTGCCTGGCAGCTGATGGCATTCATTGCGTGCTATTTTTACAGTCTATGGAACACACTAATTTCTGGCAAAAACAACGTCACGATTGGTAAGATGACATATTTTGCACGTCGTGTAACCCTTTTATATCAACGTCTTCAGCTTGAGAGGATAACGCGACTTCACGTTCATGCCCTCAACGACTCTTTCGTTGCCCTCGGCTCCACTTTCGCTCATTTCTTCTCCCTTTTCCAACTTCACCTTCTTCCCCATACCTAAACCTGAACCTTAATAACTATGGATGGGGGCGCTACGCATTTCAACAGAAAGGAAACACTATTTGACGGGGGAACACACTTCCAAGCCGAAAAACCAGACTCTAGCAGTTGTGTTATTGGGTAAATATGTCTAAAGCTTATCATGGTTACCGACCTGAATTTCATCGTGATCCCGTTTCGAGATTGTTTTATCGCCCCCCAGCCCTAGTTCAAATGTTTAAATAACGGAATTAATGTTTTAAGTATTTTTTTATATTTTATTTGTATACATACCGTGGTATCGACTTTGGTATCGAGTATCATGCACTTTTTGTGGTATCGGTACCAACTACTAGATTTTTGGTATTGCAACATCCCTTCTTGTAATTGTGGAAAGGCAGATTTTGGACACAACAACCTGAACTGTTAAGTGTTAATTCAACTCTCTGGTAATTACTGAGGCTATACTTGCATTATGGTGTAAGCTATTGTAAAACATAAAATATTTGATACAACACAACAAACTCTAGCCCCAACAAATGTCATAGAGTTAGACATTATGTTCATATCTTAATGACAACCTTCATTTTTATTTTTATTTAACCTTTATTTAACCAGGTAGGCCGTTGAGAACAGGTTCTCATTTGCAACGGCGACCTGGCCAAGAAAAGCATAAGCGTATAAGACAACATACAGTTTCACATTCACTATAGTACAAGAAAACAGAATACAATAGGCTACAAAGGTACAGATTAAGTAGGCAGTTCAAAGCCGGCGCAAAGTGGGGTATAAGTAACTCGATGGATATGCGAAAGTGGTATGGTGATAACATAATATACATGAATAGACAATCTATAACATTGCTGAGATGTAGTAAAGAGTCAGAATACAGTTAGTGCAAATTACATTGTGGTCAAGATAGTGATGTGGATCCAGTGATCAGTTACTACGCAGTATACATAAATAGGTAGTATATATGAATGCTGAGAAGTAGTGAAGTGAATATACAGTTAGTGCAAGATGTAATCTAGTTAGTGATGTGGATCAGTAATAACACAGTAAACATGAACAGACAGTCTGTCTAAATGCTGAATATATATTTGTCTAGGTAGTGAAGTAGAATCAGGAATAGCACAGCATACATGTAAAGACACTCTATATGAATGATAACAGCTGAGATGAAGTAAAGAGTCAATGTACAGTTTGTGCGAAGTGTGGACTCGATAGTGATGTTGATCAATCGTAGCACAATATACCTTAATAGATAGAACTATCTAAGTGCTGAAATGTAGTAAAGAGTCAGTATACAGTTAGTGCAGGTAGTGGTCCAAATAGTGAGGTAGGTGTAGATGTGCAAAAATTGTGTGACAATAAGGTATTGCAACAATGGTGGGGAGAAAATACAGTTTTGCATGCCAGGGCAGATGAAAAGTGCAAAAGCGCGTAAACAGATATGGGCAATGGGGCATGACGGAGACAGTGGGATAGGGTGTATAAAAACAATGCATGAGTGATGGAGAACAATTAGCACATTCAGTGTTCGGACAGGAGCTTGGTCAGACATGCTTTAAAGGTAGTAAGTGGGATAAGGGTTTGGCGTTTCAGGGTTTTTTGTAGCTCATTCCAGTCATTTGCAGCTGAGAACTGGAAGGAGTGGCGGCCAAAGGAGGTGTGTGCTTTTGGGGTGACCAAGGAGATGTAACTGCTTGAGCGGAAGTTGCGGGTGGGTAGGGCTATTGTGACCAGTTGTCTAGCACAGACTTGTAAATGAGTTGGTACCAGTGAGTTAGGCGTCGAGTGTGTAGCGAGGGCCAGCCAACTAATGCATAGAGGTTGCAGTGGTGGGTGTTAAAAGGGGCTCTGGTCACAAAACGTGTGGTACTGTGATAAAGAACATCCAGTTTTTTCAGGAGAGAGTTTGAGGCAGTTCTGTAAATAACATCACTGAAATCGAGAATAGGTAATGTGTTCTTTGGTCATTCTTGTAAATACAGTAGTTCAATTGTTAGTTCAAATGGAGTTTTTTCTTTGCTTTTGGATAGACACATGGTAAGTCTTGTGTTTACTCTTAAATGTGAATCATACATCCCCACCCCTGCATAATACCCAACACATTGGTGATTTTACCACGTAAGCTGCTGTAACAGCCAGAGGAAATCCTCATACACTGACACACTTTCAGTAATGATTTTTGCCAGCCCTTCATGGATACAGCATGGAAACTATTGTAGATGGTGCAACATTTTATTTTTTATTTATTTTTTTTTTTTTTTATTAATATTAATGAATTCATTTTTGTACTATCGAGCACAGAATATGTCTCTTTATTAGCAGCGTTTTTAATTATTGAGCGAGTTTTTGTCTCTGATGAGCAGTCATACAAAGACTTTTCCCCCAGTATTAGCCAGCCAAATTACATTTAGAATTTAGAATGCTGTAAGTTTTAAAACGGCAGCACATCAAAACAAAACATAACAATTGAACAAATAAAATTAAGAGCAACTGGGGTCATTTTGGCCCACTTGGTACCATTAATCTTTTCAAAATCGTATTGGACTTCATATTGATGTTTGCTGACTGATCTGGTTGGGTGCATATAAGAGTAGTTATACAAATCACATAATATGATTGTTGCGAATACATTGACAGAAAAGTGTTTGATATTAGTGATTTTTTTCCCCCACAGATTTTACAACATTTTATTATTGTCTGTGAACAGCATTGCCACATGACACCTGTGTGAGAAAGAATAGAGGATGAGGGGGCAGGATTGAACACCAGAAAGATGAGAAATTATGAATGGGGACACTTTTTATGGTTTGATTGTTGGCACTTGGCAACTACTGGTGTTGCCTACCTCGCTTTGATTGTTATTTTGAATCCACTCTCAACTTGTGCACATTTTCCCCCTCTCAAGTGTATTGAGCAAAGCCAGACAGGGCTTATCCTGCACCAGACTCCATGCATGCTTTCCGTTCTTCTGAACGCAGACTAGAGGTTACGTTATGTTCCCTGGTGACATTGAGGGTCTTCTGATCAGAATTCCCCACCGTGCTAGACATCTGTTTTGTCAGTGGTAGGTGGAGCAGAATGTGGCACATCCCATGAGTAATATTTCAGTCGTGTGGCTGCACACGTCTCAGTGGACACTGACAGGCCAGGAAACGCTGTGCTTATATTTACACCTACAGAGTTTTCTGGATTAAGCTCATAACAGGGTTACATTTTATTTCAATGTTTCCATCTGTTTTTGTATCTTGATCACTATCTGGCATTTATTGTGCAGTCTAATTACTGTTGTAATGAGCCAGATTTACTTAAAAAATTGACCTGCAGATTTGCTTATCACTCATTAGTTTCAGACAGGTTTGGTGGCATATTTAAAACAAACAGTATAGCATCATAATGGTCATTACTAGACATAAATGATCTCTCTGGATCCACACAGGGAAGAGAACAGTATTAGGCACATATAGTATGACTTTCTTTACTGTGTAGATATACCCAGAGACGCATCTGCCTTCTGTCAACATCATCTATTGATGTCACTATATAGTAGCTTTTTTACTCAGCTGGCAATCCTTCTGCCCTCCCCCATGCTCCTGTAGCCCAACCACAGCTGTGTTTTGTAGCCATAATGGCCAATTGCCTCACTGGCCTGGGGAGTGGGTGATAGACTAGGGGTTTATTTTGGACAAAGCTATGTGACAGGTTGCATCATGTGTTCTTAAATTGTACCAAGCAATGTAAGGTTGAGGGCACAACAAACTTGTAACATGTGCATACTTCACTAAACAGGCATACATGGTACATAAACTGGTGGTTATACAGTAAAACTAACAGATTTGACTGGAAGTGATATTTTAAGAAGCTTAAAGAATAAGACGATACCCATGAAGTAGGAATAGTTTCACACCAGCTTTGTGCGCTCTGCTTGTAAACATTGGTTCATGTGATTCCAGCAGAATGGGAAATTAGAACTGTGGCCAGTAGCCAAACTCTGTTCAAAAACCTGCTCCATAAATTGATTTAATTTTGGTTTCAGAGGTCTTGTTATATTAAAAAAAAAAAACATCCCTTTTTAATCTTTTTTTAATCTTTGTTTTAAATATACAGTAAGTTAAAAGGTTGTTTAAATAGTACATTACACCACACTGCAAAACAGAAATCAAGTACAAATGTTTGTACTTACTCTCGAAATGTGTCAGCTAGTGTGACTGATAGACAAAAATGTCAGCTATCTGTCCTGACGATTGCAGCTGAACATCCAGTGAACCTCCACATGACCATGAGGAACCAGTCAAGTTTTAGTCACCCTTGGTCAGTTTTACTGGCCCTTGTGCTTTGGGGGAAAAAACTCCAGTTACTAGTGATTCATTTCTTGCTGCTCTTCTCCCTGCAGCTGAATTATTACTGCTCCTCATCAAGGCACTGTCAGAGAGCAACACAGCTCATTATCATGCAAATCCACTAGCAACTGAGAAACACACACACACACACACACACACACACACACACACACACACACACACACACACACACACACACAGACACAATCACAGATGGCATCATTCATCGTACGTGGCATTCTAACAGGACAATGATTATGGTAATATATGTGTGGAAATCTGAATGCCATTGAAGACATATTCATAGTAGTAAGCCAGTAATGAAACAGGGAAAGCAGGAGATAGACTAGAGTACGTGTTTTCTATTGAAATGTAACTTCAGTGTGGACGGGTGGAGGTGACTGGCATGTTGGGGCTAAAGCAAACATGGCCCTGATATCATCCACGTATCGCGTATCTTTTCAGCATGTGGCTGTCATCGTCACCTTTTGTTTCCACACTCTCCTGCTTGGCAGCAGTGCCTCTCTGTGATTGGTTGACGGGACTGAAAGGATTATCCAATTGTGGATTGTGTTGCATCAAAGTACACAACACGTGGCAGGAGAACAGCACATTTGTAGTTGTTGAGATGCGGTGTTTGATCATGTTATATGGCATATGTAAAAGACTGAATGTTGGATATTTTTAAAATTCTTATCTTTGATTACTTTGGGCTCAGTTGAAATACACAGAAAAATATAACAGTATACTGCAATCTGTCACAACCGGTTATTAAAACATAAGCTGTCAAAAAAACTGGACTAAAAGAAACTATAAGATAGGATCCTACTGAGCTGAATGTTGAGACGGGCCAGTTCAGACCACTGCAACCTTTCCCTGCGATGTTCTAAAACGGTTTCGTCTCGACACAAATCTTTGATCTCAACTGTGCTTTAGAGAACAGCTGGGAGAAATAAGGGTATTAGAGGTGTGACATTCAAATTTCCTGCTGTGTGTGTGTGTGTGTGTGTGTGTGTTTGGGGCGGGGGGGGGGGGTCCATTATATTAAATAATTTTCTGTGGTTGTGACCTGGGGTGACATTGCTGTATTCTGCTGACCCCACAGTGACTTCTCCTAGCACATTTAGTTCTGTTTTGGCCACCCATGCAGCAGTAATTGGAGACGGTGTCTCCGTGGCTGCCTTAAATGTTTTGGCACTTAAGGGTAGGGAGTCAGGGGCTCACTAATAACAAGGTTGGTAATTGGACCAAACCGGGTTTGGGTTGAAAAGGGTTCATGGTTTTCTTCTCTGTGTGATTAAGTGTTGTCTTACACTTCTGTCTTTGTGAGAACCAGTTCCGATTTTCAAACTGAGCAGGGTTTGGTTTAGTTTAGGTTATGGTTAGGATTGGGCTAAGTTCATCTTAAATGTTGAGGTTTAGCATGTCTGCTGATGGTTAAGGCTGCATTTTGGGGCTGGGTAGAGGTGCAGCGATGAATCGATTAATCGATTAGTTGTCAACTATTAAATTAATCGCCAACTATTTTGATAATCGATTAATCGTTTGAGTCATTTTTTTATTAAAAAAAATAAGATTTCTCTGATTCCAGCTTGTTAAATGTGAATATTTTCTAGTTTCTTCTCTTCTCTGTGACAGTAAACTGAATATCTTTGAGTTGTGGACAAAACAAGACATTTGAGGACGTCATCTTGGACTTTGGGAAACACTGATCCACATTTTTCACCATGTTTTGACATTTTTATAGATCAAACAACTAATCAATGAATCGAGAAAATAATCGACAGATTAATCGACTATGAAAATAATCGTTAGTTGCAGCCCTAGGGCTGGGGGGATGAGTGTGTATGTGTGTGTTTGGGTGCTGTAATTATTGTTTCAAGACACTATCATTTAAAAAAGAATATAACTAATATGCACCTTTGCTGCTACGCATCCTGTAAGCTTTATGTCTCCTCGAGTTGGATCTTTCCATCTCCTGATGTTTCCATGACACTGATATCAGGCTAATTATTCTCACTAAGGTCATATTAACCTCTTTTTTAATGACTGTAGCCAGTCCCTTGACGTTGCCATGAAACTCCACCTTTTATGGCATAGACCATAAAAATGTTTTCCAAAACAGACTAATTAGTTTGTGAAAAAATATATACATATATAAACCCCCATACAGTTCCAATGATACCTTGCGGCATTATACAGTACTTCAAGTTATTAAGAAAACCATCAGAGGTTAATCTGCTTGATAATGATGTTATCACATCTGTTTGTCAGAGTATGTAATTGTGTTCTGGGCTACATGAATTATCACAGACTGCTTATCATTAAGAACACGTAATTATATTTTCTTTTAGATCATAGTCTGAGCTGTTTCTCTTGACTGCCAATGTTTAAGTGGTGTGGAAATTGGCTGTCTGTGTTGGCCATCTGCAAAACCAAAGTACTTGATTTACTCCAACACATAAACCCAGAGCTATGGAGTGATTTGGTATGGGTAGAAAATAAAAATGAAAAAACAAATCGGATATTTGGAGTGTTGGAGGAAATGTAAGGATCTCCATGTAAGTCTTATCACAGCCAAGCCAATCTTCCAAAATGTAGCCGTTGGAGTGTTATTTATCCTTTCAACAAGCTTGCATCGTGGTTGGTCCCAATGGATTAGGTTGTTTACTTTATACCTGTATCTTCACTCATCTAACACGGAGCCTGCTAAAGCCTCTGTTGTTAAAGTTAAATAAAGTTAAAAAAAAGCCAGTAAAAAAAAATCAAGGTGAAAATTGGAATTAAAAAATCAATTTGTATATGATACTAATGTATCTTTTTATATTTCTTCTCTCTCTCTCTCTCTCTCTCTCTCTCTCTCTCTCTCTCTCTCTCTCTCTCTCTCTCTCTCTCTCTCTCTCTCTCTCTCTCCTCCTGTTGTTCTCAGGGTCTAGATGAGGAGGCACTAGTTGACCATGGGAAGACCAGCTTCACCACTCACACAGACTATGAAACGGAAGATTTGGAAAGTAAGTTTAATGCCAACCAGCCTAAAAGATTTTTCTTCTATGTGCTTTTTTAATTGATGGAAAGGGTAGGTTCCTAAGCACATAAAGTGGCTTGCTTGCCAGTTAGCAAGAATGTGTTGCCTTTTCTATTTCTATTAAATACATACATTTTATTTTCATTCTGGGCTGGGGTGGGGAATTATTGGATATTCTCGCATTCTGACTTTCAGTACAATCCCAATAATCACAATCCCAGTTATTGATTCCAAGCAAAATGTAATTGAAAACTAACACAATGAGTTGTTGAAGTTAGCGGTTTACATGTGTAAAGAATGTTCAGGTTTTCTTCTCCCTATATATGCTATATTATGATGTAGGTGGATAGGGAAACTATTTTATAGACCATGTGATTTGATGAATATCATTAAAATAATTGATAAGATCAGATAGTGGATAGAGTGTAACATCTAATAAAGTGTCAATGCTGTTCACACATGTAGAGAAAGTAGCAGCACCACAAATGTTATTACCACCACAATATGTCCCTCAGGTGTTTGCTACTTGTCCCCCCCCCCCCACTACACTTCATATCCTCCATCATCTCTTCAATAATATCTCAATTTATCCTATTCTCTCCTTTTTGTGACATCCCTGGAGGCCTTTGCTTTTTGTCCAGCTTTCTGTAACCTTTTTTCACCTGTGTCTTTTCTCGCTCTTCCCCCTTTCTCCATCTCTGTTTCTCTCCATCTGTTCAGCTCACGTGTATGTCATGTGTACGTTGCCTTTCTTCTGAGTGTTGCATCTTGGTTTCATTTCTCCTCTCAAATCAAAGAGAGATGACTCATCTGTGAAAAATGAGTATTGGCAGAGAGTGTAGGGCGAAAATAGGGCGTTTGCATTTCAGAACACAGTTCCTGTGTGGCAACAATAATGAGGGGAAGTATATAAAATATTTGGGAGAAAGCAGAGGGTTGAAAAAGTTAAATGCTGTACTCTGGTTTCCTTCAAGTAGATTAACTAGAACACTCAAACGAAATGGAAAGAAGTTCTCTGTCTTCTGTCTCAAATGTTAGTGCGTCTGTCTTTTCAGTTGTAAACGTCTGGGACTGTGATACTGTTCTTGTAGGCTTTAATTGTTGATTGTTGGATTTTGAAATTGAATCTAGTCCATTGCATTTAGAAGTCCAATTATATTATTGTGGTCCTTCTGGGAAGAATCTGACATAGCACTTCCTTTTTGTCAGTGTATTAGCTTTACTTGCTAACAGAGGCAGAAATCTGCTGTGTGTGATGGGCAAGAAATAGACAGGAGATGTCAAGTTAAACATGTTTTACAGCAGAAAACTGCCCATCATATTTTACAATGTTATAAATGGAACCTGTTGTAGATATATATATATATATATATATCTATCTCTTGTATGTATTTATCTGAAGTACATACGATGTGAAAACAAAATGGATGTACTTTGTTTCAAATAACATGACTTTTTTTCTCTTTACCACCTTATTAGCAGAGTCAGTCTGTATCATAATACTTCATATGCAACTGAAATTGTGAACTGTATGTCTATTCCTTCTTTTGTGCTATTTTACCCTGTATTATGTTTACAAAATGCTTTCCTATTTTTTCCTCATTCTTTTCTTTTTCCAATTTGTGTAAAAGTCGGTATACAGGAAATGTGTCTGAATTGGTATTGCGCTTTTCTTTACCCAAGGTCACAGAGCAGTGTATGTAGGCGTCCATGTTCCTCTTGGAAGAGAGAGCAAACGGAGGCATCGCCACCGAGGACACAAACACCACCGAAAGAAGAAAGAGAGAGACTCTGAGGAGGGGAAGGAAGATGGCAGGGAATCCCCCACTTATGGTTGGAAACGCTCATCCTAAATATCTTAATGCCCCCATTTACTACCAAACCCCACACTGCTCTTTTTTTCAATTTCTCTAAATCCCTTGTTCTACTGCATTTCTATCACACAGTACTCTACCTTGCCATTAATGTCTACTTTTAGAGCCTTCAACTTTGTTTATTTATAAATGGTTCTGAATAAAACATTTCAGCTCTAAAAGGCATTAAAGGCCACTGGGAACCAGCATCTGACACTGAGTGAAGGGTATGACATTTTAAGCAATGTGTGCATGCGTATCTGTGAGAAATTGCTGCATCACATCAACTGCCAGACTTGTAAGCACCCAAACAATGCATTGAACTCTATGAGGGGTTATCAAGTCCTTTATGACAGCAACACCAAAAAAAACTGTATCGGTCCTGTTGTCATGTTAAGCACCGACTGAGGGCACACAGCGTCACGATTTATATGACAGATATTCTGAAACACTTAAATGGTATCCATATAAAGTGTACTCAACTTGTGCAAAATACACACCAGAACCCCACACAGTGTACCCATGTGTGAACAGAAAATATTTTTGCTGCTAGTCATTACATTTCTGCCTCCCTGTGGTGTTTATTCTTGTAATCTACCATATATATTTCTGTTTTCTCTCTGGTTCCAGATGTCCTGATATCTGCCCTCTAATTCAGTCAGACACAAACATAAATTAGCTGGAGAACATTCAGGTTTTCATTATGCTCTCTTGCACACTTCCTCAGCATCATGCCTGCTCTGCTTCTATGAGACATTTTCTCCGTCATGCTCTATAGCTGAACTCTCATAATAGTATGGTACTACAGGGGAAACTCAGGGGGAAATGTGTTTGAGATTAACACATCCCCTTAAAGGTGCCCTGGGGAGTTTTCTCATAAATGGAAAAGTTATGTGTACATTCAGCATTACACACCAAAACGCATTGTGTGTATCCTTGAGGTCTAAAAAACAAAATACATTTCCTTCCTCATAAAACATTTTGGAACATGCATTGTTTACACCTGTGTTTACTAGCTTATAGTCTTCTTCATCCCTGCCTTTGCTGGCACATTGCTGCATTTCTTGGCAAATTACAGCCACCTCCAGATTAGTGAGAAAAGTGTAAAACCGTTGGCAGGACTGTGTATCACGTCACCTGTGTGCACGTGCAAGTGAGAACAAACTCAACGGGAACCCACTCATAAAAACCTGCTCCATAGAGCTACTATAGGTCACAAACTCCACAGGGTAACTTTTACAACACTAATAATGCCTGGAGAATGTTACTATTATATATTACTATTATTATTGTAAACATTGTACATCTGACTTTTGGCCTTTGCCCACTCTTTGTGCAGACACACCATCCCAGCGGGTCCAGTTTATTTTAGGTACAGAGGACGATGACCTCGAGCACGTCTCCCATGACCTCTTCACCGAGCTGGACGAACTCTCCTTCAGAGATGGCAATGCCAGTGAATGGAAGGAGACTGCCAGGTTAGAAAGCAACTTAAGGGGCAAACAGAATGATGACAACCACATGAAGTGAAAGCAATACAGAACTTCAAAGATCTGTTGTTGTTGTTGTTGTTTTTTAACAAATATTAGTTGACAGGATTTTTAATGCATCTGTGTTATAGTTTTGTAGCATACATTAATCATGGAATAACATCATTAGGAGTTAACTGGAAACCCTGATTAGGTATTGTGATCATGGCTTAGTAGGGGTGGGAAAAATAATCGATTCTTAGATGCATCGCGATTCTCTCTGGAACGATTCGATTATCGATTCTGATAAGTTAATAATTGATTTAAAAAAATATATATATAAAAAACACATAAAAAAAAACAAAAAACTGTGTATGTATGTGTGTGTGTGTATATATATATATATATAAAATTAATTATTTTTTAAATGTGTTGATTTTTATTTCAAAGTTACTGTCTCCAGACAAGTACAAATCAGAAAACAGAGTGACTGAAAGAGGATGGGATAATAGACAACAACTTAGAGTTTAGGCAAGAGTGCAGAAAAGAAAAACACACAAAAATGGCCAAAAGGAAAAAAAAAAATCTAATTTTGTATATACACATGATCTAATAAGCCATACATAAAATAATTTGGCAAAACACATATAGGCTGTTCATCTACTTTATCACATTACATCTGACCACCTCATGTTTCATGTTCTAAGAAGCCAATTCTCCACCTTTAAACATGACTGAGCCTCTGACATGGAAGGTTACTGGGAGAGAAGGTGACTTTCACAAGCATGTTTAAGGCTTAAGCATGGAACGACTACCAAACAAAAACCTCAGTAGACAAAACATTTCATTAAAACTTGTGTGTAACAAATATATGTCAAAATCTAAGCTTTGTCTAGCTGATTTGTCTAGGAAGTGATTAGCAAACTTTGAGTAGCAAACTCAGATTTATATGTATATTTTTAAAAACACGCATGGAAATATACATAAAAAAATTGTTGCATCGATAATCGGTTTAGAATCGAATCGTTGGCTTCTGAATCGGAATTGAATTGTGAGGTGCCAATCGATTCCCACCCCTATGGCTTAGTCACAACTATTAGCCTTAGTGGCTACATTATAGTACATGTGTACATTACTGTGAAAATGACTTATACTATAAATAAGGCAGTCTCAATTGGAGATCTGAAGAGACATAGACTAGGCTCATACTCAGCCTCAGGTCAAAAATGTCAACAGTGTTATTTTACTAAGAACTAAATTGTAAAATGTAAATGCTTTGTTCCCTCACTGATAAAATTTGAACTATATTGCAGCTCTTTTTTTTTTTTTTGTTAATTATAATTTGTGGATTTAAGTAAACAATTTGCGTCTGTGTGTGTTTGTGCTCTTTGTGTTTATCTACAGATGGTTGAAGTTTGAAGAGGATGTGGAAGACGGTGGGGAGAGGTGGAGTAAGCCCTATGTGGCTACGTTGTCACTACACAGCTTATTTGAACTGCGCAGCTGCATACTCAATGGCACAGTCATGCTGGATATGAGGGCCAACAGCATCGAGGAAATTGCGGGTACATTTTTAATACTCATTGAAATCACTTTTTAAGATACATGACCTACTGTATTCATGCCATCTTATTGTATTTGTTATGTAGCATTGTGGTGAAAAGTATGAGATAAAAAAAGGAAATAACTATTCATTACTCTAGTAATATCATTTTGAATAGCCTATACATAATTTCAGTTTTTTCTTACTGTGTGTTTATGTCCCTGCCTTTGTACGATTTAGGCATGCTCATAGACAGCATGGTGGCATCAGGCCAGCTGAAGGAGGATTTGCGTGAAAAGGTGCGGGAAGCTATGCTGAAGAAACACCACCACCAGAATGAGAGAAAACTCAGCAATCGCATCCCTCTGGTGCGCTCCATTGCTGACATAGGCAAGAAACATTCAGACCCACTCTTACTTGAAAGAAACGGTGAGATCCTATCACGCACTCGTATTTCTTTTTCCTCCATATTTTCCACCACTGGGGAACAGTTCCTAAAAATCCACTATTCAAATCCCTCAATGCCATCGTAGAAGGTAAAAGTGAGTCAAATTTAGAGAACGATCTATATTGAAGCAGTCAGCCACTTTATTGAAAAAGAAATCTGGGTGCGACTGACTGTGCTAACCTGTATGGCTGGCCTGGCTTGGGGGTTTGAATTAATGATTGTATTCACTCCATAGGGTGACACTCAGGAAATATTGCTTCACATGCAACCAGAGTCAGCATTGTGTGTGTTTTTGACTGGGCATGGCTGCAGTAGTGTTAATGTATGGTGTGCATTTTAAGATCTTGGGTGCCAGCTTGATGTTTTAAATATGAAAGAAATATCACATGCTCCACTTCTGTGCCTATGGTTCTTGTTGCGCTTGCATTTCCATATCATTAAATTTAAAATGCAAATGTGAAAAGTCAAAATGATATATGTCACATTGATGGTTGGTGATGGTAATAGTTGTATTGTGAAAGTCAATGTCTTGTGCCAAATGATTGTGTGCACTGTGTAGGATTTATGACTGGTCTGCTGTGGTAGAGCACATGTTTGCTTACAATGTACCAACATTGTGCTAACTAATCCTCTCCTGCATGCAAGCCTCTCTGAAGAGTTTTGCCTTACCTCTGACATGTTGAACGGTTGGTTTGTTTGGAGTTGAATGAGACAAGTTGTTTGGCCCTTGCAGACCCTCCTACATGCATCACTGAATCATTCTTAGTGTCTTCTGCACACAACCATGCTTTCCGCTCATGTTTATGCAAGCACGGATATCTCTAACTACACCTCTACCCTGCTCTTGCTGCCCACCCCTTCTTGCTGTGTCTCCTCCAGATACCACCCCTGTGATGTACTCCTACTTCATATGTTTTTCCTCTGCTCCATCCCTTATTCCTTTTCCTTCTTCTCCTTTCCCCCCTTTTCTCTCTCCCTTCTCCTCTCCCCTTGTTGCCATTGTCTCTTCTGTTAGGAGAGGGCCTGTCCTCTTCACGTCTCTCTCTCTACAAGCCAGGGTCCGCCTCCTCTGTCTCCAACCTCTCCCAGAGACGAGAGTCCAGAGTCTCCATCCTGTTCAACCATCTCCTGCCCTCCTCTTCCTCCAACACTGGGCAAGCCCCAGGCCCCCAACTCCTCACCACCCCTCAAAATACCCCCACTGCCTTCCGGCACTCCTCCCAAACCCTTGGTGCAGGCCTCGGCCCTCGAGGCATCCCTGAAGTGGTGGTATCCCCTCCTGAGGATGACGACCCACCAAACTCTGCAGAAGAAGAGGGAGCGTCACCTGAGCTCAGCCGGCGCGCATCCTCGGCATCCCAGGGCTTCGAGCTGCTGCCCTTAGAAGGCAAATATCTGTGTAGCCTGCAAGTGTGAGTCACGGCTTGAACAGAGAACACTAGCACTAGCATGAAAGCTCTGCTCCCTGTTAACTTCCAACCCTGCGGCCATCTCATCAATAACCCACAGCAAGGCTCACTTGCTAAGGCGCTCTTCCCACTGTATTTATCCACACCGTTTTTGACACCACTCTCTTCTCAGCCTCATGAGTCTTGCTTCTCTCCCTTCCTATCTATTCCACTCACCTATTCTTTCCTACTAATATATCTCGTTCTTGCTACTCTCTAAACTCTTTATACTTCTTTTTGCAATTCAAACTTCTCTCTTTCTCCTTACACATTTTCAAGACATTCCTCAGCATCTATGCCTTGCTTGGCCCTGTCCACATTCACACCTCCTTCATTGTGGTTTCATGGCTGCCTTCCATAATTTTTTGGTCTGTGTTTCTCCCAAACTGCATCATGTGTCCTGTTATGTTTTATTGCCACGCTATCTTCCCCCATCTTTCTTCTCAATTAATGTGTTTACGTAAGACCTGTTAGAAGGGATGTCCCGAACATGTTTAATTTTACTTGTTGCCACTGATCAGTCTAAGTCATTTAATATTGGGTATCTGCTAATACTATTATGTTTAATTCAGCTACCTTATACAGTTATACAGTACAAACTATATTAAAATCAGAAAAGCCAATCCAGATAGGTAAAACAGCTCGATATCTTCACCAAGAAAATGTAACTTGCATCAGTGCTTGTGTCAATATGGACACAAAGCTACAGGATTTGCAAAGCATGTCTATATTCCTAAAATAAACACAATATGAAGATTAAAATGCTTTGAGGTCCAATATGGTGCACCTGCAAGATGTTACCTAGTTTTTTTTTTTTTTTTTAACCCAAAGCTGCTCTGCTTTTACTTGCACAAATGATCTTATTAGTGTGGATACCACAAACTGGTACTACTGGCTGCTGTTTATTTTCATGCCGCTCTGCTGTTCACTCACAACATTGGATTTGGAATAGGTTCCTTTTGTTCAAGCAGAATGCACCGGGGCCTTTTTGATAGGTTTCATATTTAGAGCACAGTTTATCATAATAAAGGATTAAATAAAGAACAATTGATTGGGTTTTTAATCGCTGACACCAATCAATGTAAAAAAAAAAATAAAAAACAACAACAAAAAACCTGTCTCAGATACAGATCCTGCAGATAGGCTCGGGACATCCCTAGCTGTTAAGTCCTTATCTTTTTGTTATGCTGTATGACGCAGAAACTGACATACAGTACTACGCTTTTTATCCCCGGGTGACCATCCCATTTTGAACACTCACAGATATAAATGTCATGCAACTTGTGCTTGCCCCCCTTGCATCTGTTGGCGCCCATGCTCTTCCTCTTCATCAATTCCTAAGTATAAACATTCTTTTACCCGAATAAGAATAGTGAGGTTGAGGGTGAGGGTAGCGGGTGCCAGCAGCATGGCTAAATATAAGCCTGAGACCAGGGTGGGTGTATAGGTACTGCATGTACTTTCATACTGGCACCAACAGTGGCTTTTTGTTCTTCCCAAACCAAGCCTTGTCAGTTTATTATTAGACTGTTTGCGTTTCCGTGTGTGCGTCTGTGTGTTTCTCCATCTGGGAATGGCTCCATTTCAAAGTATGGGTCATTAGAACCAGCAATGACTTGGTGGGAGCTGCATCTGAAAGGTTGGGGTGGTCTTATTATAGCTGAAGAGCTTCTGTAATTGTACCCTCTTCTAGGAAAATACACAGTATCTCCAAAGAAGCAAGCGTCCTGACAACAGTGTGTGGGTTAGGTTATTATTCAGAGGGGGGTTTCAAGTTTTCAGTTTAATAACACTGTATGTTGTACGATGTTGACTTAAAATAGCTAAACCGTCTTGACTGTGTATTGAACAGAGATATAGTGTTATACAGTAAAATGTGTCATTTAGAGTAATTTGTCTATATGAGTCTGTTGAGAATAGCCTGGTTTACAGGTTAATAAGGAGTAATAAAATAATTCTAGTTGATGGTAATGATTTATATGTTCTTGCAGTTTTGTAATATATTGTAATGGTATTGAGTTGACTGCAGGCTATTAATATATACACATGCCATGGATCCATTGAGTATGAAGTCATTGGTGAAATACATGTACACAGGGCATGTGGAGAATCACTGGTACACTTGCTTCATGTTATTCTAGACCCTATTTCAGAGCTTTTCAAATCTGAAGCCTTTTTATTTGTCAGTTTTATGAAACATAGGCCATTTTAAAATAGAATAATGGCCGCATCTAGACTCATGGTAACCTAGTGTCATTACATAATCCCTGTATGTTTATGACTACTTGTATTTTCTGAGTCTTGGTACACTATAATGTAAATTGTGGGAAGAACTAGATTTCCAGCAGAAGACCAAGCTTAATACATAGTACATCTGTACAAATACTAGAACAATACAATACAATTTAATATAATCTTTTCACCTTTATCAGAAAAGTCCCAGTGCTACCAGCTTTACGTATTTTCAGTTATGTTACTGTTTTGCATATGAATGAGGTAGCGCTATGACGCCACTGTTTAAAAGGCTAGTATGGGGCAGCATTCCAGGGCTTAGCCTTCTGAATGAAGTGTGTTGGTGAACGCAACCTAAACTAATCCCTCCCTTATTCCAAGAGGCTTTGTCAGGTATGTGAGCAATCATGCTCCTGTTCAGCAGTCACAGCTGCCCAGCATCCACTGGGGTTACTTCAGGGTACAGTTCAAGGGTGTGGATCACTGGCCAAACCACATGCTGGTAGAAATGGCACATTTTAATTTTGATTTATTGTAGGTGAGAATGTGGCACATTGCTTAAGCCCTTTATAAATGTATTTTGTTTGACGCTGGCTTGATTACCTTCTGATGGCGAAATGAGAAATGTGTTGACGTAGATGTGAAAAATGAGAAAAGAAAACCTGGTAAAAGAAGTGTTACTTCAGAATTTCAGAGGATAGTATGCAAATGCTATCCTTTGATTCAAATACACGACTCCCTCATTTCATTTCCCACTCTCATGTCACCTCAAGTGCTAGCGTTTCCTGTATCTGGTATGGCTCAAATCTCATAAACAATGTTGAAGTGTGTGCAGCCAATTATGCACAGAAATACCTAAGCTTCAACACTTAAAGGCGCTGAAGTCTGAGGAAGGTGAAATGTCAGGCACATTAAACACATCCCCTCGCATTTAACTCACAGCTGACATGAATTTAAGCAAAGCAGGACTGATTTAGCACCAAGTAATGAGCTTAACTGACGGCGAGCAAATAGGAACAGTGCTTTGTGAAAAATATCGTCTTTCCTGTGGAGAGACATCACAGTGTTACAGCTCTGTACCAAACACATCTAGTAATGGTTGTAGTGAAAGAAATCCTTTCACTTGCAGCCAAAAATGTGAAATGTTGATCTGCAAATTTAAATGCTACTGTTTCAATTTGTTAAACATTTTTTAGCTACTTGTGTGTATTATAAGCTTGATCTTGTTCATCTTATATTTCAGTTAGCCATTGATCATTTTAGAACAGCGGATCCCAACTCTTGTGTTTGGGACTGCCATTACTATGAGTTTAAGTTTAGCAACCTAATAGATAATGATGTTCTAGACCTGGACCTATCATTTAATAGAATATCTCAGAGCTGATATGCTAACCTACGAAAATGAGAAATATACTGGTGATATTCTGGCGCTTACACATGCGGCCGCTTAAAAACAGGCCACTTAGCTAATGAGGATAAGTGACTGCAAATCATTGATCCAGTGGTTCATTTTTCTGTTTAAAGAGCCAAAACAAAATGCAAATATCACACAAACAGTTTTATTTACCCTGTAGCATTGCATCATGAACCTGTGTGGGCAGCAATGTGACTTCAGGATTTTGTATTTTGTTTGCCAAGAGCTCACCTCTGATCAAAAATGAGGTTAACGCCTGTTAAATGTTGTTGTTTGTTGTTTGATGAGCCCATGCCATAAAGTAGTGGTCTATCACAGATAAAAAAATACCTTAGTTCCTTAAAATTACAAACAGAGTAGAGAGAAAAAATGTAAGACAAATGGCATTTAATAAATAGCAATAATGAAATCAAAAACATTTCATGGCAAAACCACGCTGTAAATCTTGACCAGTCTTTGCTTTCCAAGTACTTAGTGTCCATCACCACTTTATCTCTCCTGCCCTTCTTCTCCCCCTGTCCCTCCTAGGTTCAACGGTGTCTCCGAACTCTGTCCCAAACAACCTGGATGGCAGCAAAGCAGTGGAGAGGAGACCATCCAAAGTAGGGGTCAGTAGAGAAAGCAGCAGTGTCGACTTCAGCAAGGTAACCTAACCACAGTACTGAGCACAGAAACAGTCCATCTTGGTGGAAGGGCCCAGGAGTTCATCAGTCTTTCTTGAGTTTCTGGACTTCCACAGACATTTAAATGGTCTGTGTTGAAAACTGCCTGCATGAGAATACCAATTACCCATCAGCCATTTTCTCCTGGGCTCAGTAAGAGGCATTTTCAGTCATTGCTTCACCTGTAATGGGCTAAGAATTGGTCAACAAAGTAAAACTCTCCCTCGCATGGCCTCCATTTATCCTACCATGTTGTACCTCATCCATTAAATAAAATGGAAGGCAGCCATAAGTAGCTATCGTTATAAAACCATCCATTATGACTAATGGAAAATAAGGTGCAGTGTTTATATGAGTCAGAGGATACAAAAGAGGTATGAAGGCACATTCTACTACACTACACAGAGCTAAAGAAATTGTTGCAGTGCTCAGATCTATATTTGTCATTGCACATAAGAAGTATTTATTCAGAAACATGGTAAGAAATGCTTCACAGCCACAGATGATCTTTGCTCAGTACTATGTAGTCATTTATGTAGCTACTAACTTGAGTTATCTTTCATTCGTTATCATAGTATCCAAACGACCTGCTGCCACCCCTTACATTCCCAGTTCTTCATCTCCGTTTGCATGTTTGTCCTTGTAAACTAGTCCCTCATTCTTTCTCTCTGTTTATAATTAGTATTTGTTTGTTTATCTGATTCTTTAATTTAATTTGTTCTATTGGTCTCAGGTGGACATGAATTTCATGAAAAAGATTCCTCCAGGTGCTGAAGCTTCCAACGTACTGGTGGGAGAAGTGGACTTCCTGGAGAAGCCCATAACTGCCTTTGTACGACTGTCCCCTGCAGTCCTTATCACAGGCCTCACAGAGGTGCCTGTGCCCACGAGGTACAATCATTTTGTAATTGAATGATGTCACGATAAGGAGTTTTATTCCAAAAATTTGATATTGGATTAAAAGTCGCCAACTCTGACAAGTTATACTCTGGCAGCAATTTAAGCAAACTGACAAAGTCATTTGTAAAAGCCCTATTCGCATGGGACTAATCTAACCTGGGGATTCACTGTGGTTCTCACTACAGTGTCTGTTTTCCATGTCTGTAATCTCTACAGTAACAAGACTTAAGAGTCAGTACCCACGCAAGTAGTCCTGTGAGGGTCTAATGCTCATTACACAACTGACATAATATAGTGGCTTTGGAAAATAGACACATAACTTTGGTTTTCTTTTATACTTTACAAATGTTTTTTTTTGCATATATTGGGGTAAAAACTCCCTCAGCATGGTACATGAGCACTGCAGATGGTTTCACTTTATTCCGCTGATCAACAATGGTGGTAACACACCAAGAAACTTAGCAATGTGTCAGTAAAGGCAGGGAACAAGATGTCTAGCTAGCTGACATGGATGTCAACAATGTAGGTATCAAAATCTTTTAAACATTGACTTTGCTAAAGTTTTATATGAGGAAGGGAATGCATATTGAACATGTTTATTATCCTCAAGGATACCTACAATGCAATTTAGTGAGAAACAATGAATGTTGATTGGTGATTTAACTGTTGACCAGAAAACTCCACAGGGTACCTTTTTAGTGAATATGTACTGTTGTGATTAGTATTGAGGTCAGTGTAATTCATGGTGCATTCATAAGTATTTGTCTTGTTCAAAGGTTTCTTTTTCTGCTTTTGGGTCCTCGTGGCAAAGGGCCCCAGTACCATGAGATTGGCAGATCCATGGCCACACTAATGACAGATGAGGTGAGAGAAACACAGAGATCATTTTTGTAACTTGTTATTTCAGTTTCGACAGATTCTAAAACTGTATCAAAATATTATCTGGTTGTTTTTTTTTTTGTTTTTTTTATGTAAGATGCATGTTGGGATGTATTTTTATTTATTTATTGCAGAGACATTTAATAACTCCTAATAATCATTATGTAGATTTTCCATGATGTGGCATACAAGGCCAAAGACAGAACAGATCTCCTCTCGGGGATAGACGAGTTCCTTGATCAAGTGACTGTCCTGCCTCCTGGAGAATGGGACCCCACAATCCGGATTGAACCCCCCAAGAATGTCCCATCTCAGGTTAGAGATTCTCTCCGTCAAAGATTGTTTAATGTGTACTGAGTGAATAATGCAGACAAAGGTGTGTGTCTTACCGACATGAATATCAAATGCCACGTACAACAAACATTGAGAAATTTGCCTGGGAGGTGCTGGTGCAGAGATCATTAACCAGCTGCAGACTAACTGATAACCAGCATACTAACACACTACACACTAGACATCACATACTGTATTTTAGTCTGGTCTCACAAACTGCAATGTTTATATTGACTTCTCCATATGCGTATCTCTGTATATCACTCTTTACTTCCAATCGCACTGAGAGGGCCCCACTATGGATTTAAAGCATCATGACAGCAAAGGAATTTATATACATGCAACTATGTTGTATTTAAATCCTTTGACCTGCAGATGAAGAGGAAGAGACCGTCCCAACCCAATGGCACTGCGTCTCCAGCTGGAGAGCTGGAAAAGGATGAGGACCACCACGCAGGGCCTGAGCTGCAGAGGACCGGGAGGTGAGTTTAGCACCTTTTCTTGGCACACCATTGAGTTGAAATGATTATTGGAACATACTCACTCCAGGAATCTCTATTAATATCACTTAGTGTTAGCAAATATATTGATAAAGAAGTATTTGATAATTAAAGTGTGTCCCAGTTGAATTCACAACTTTATAAGCATAAGTAGGCATGCTTAATATATCATGTTGATTATGCTGAGACAAGTGCTTCTTGTTAACAAGAGCTGCAGAAGAAAACTCATCTAAGAGACTAAGGACCTCATTTTATCCTCTTTTGTTACAGAGACTTATTTGTGGGTACAATAGTTAGAATGTCCTTGCTGCAAACACTCTAAAATGAAGATGAGATAAATTAAAAGACATTATCAAAAGTGTTATCACAGTATGTGATCTGTAAGCCAGTGAATAGTAAAAGCTTTTGCATTTTTTTTAAAATGCCAATGTATAGGATGTAAAATTGTATAAACTCAACACCACTATGTGTTTTAGCTGATACATCTACTGTACTCTGTGAACTCAGATGCTGACATTTATGAATAACTCATGCTGGGTCTCTGGAGCCCGGACCACACGAGAGAGAGAATGTGTTTATTTGAAACCTCACAGACACACACTCTGCACACATACACATCAGTTGCAAAGGCACTGTATTATTTACAGATTCACTCTGCTTTTCACTGCCACTATAAAAGGCTCATGCTATGAGGGAGTTCTGGGGGTCAGATGAGTGTAAGGAAGTATAATAGGCTAATGTAAGGACCGCTATCAGAAACAGGGGCTGTATAGAAGAGACAGCAGGGGTTGTGGAAGCAGGCAATGGAGGTTATTCCAGAGGTGTGGGGGAAAAGAAAATGAAAGACCTCACAGCAGAGCAATTGGATAGGACCTGGTGTCAGAGGAAAGACAGGAAGACATACAAGGTGAGAAATGAAATCCCTCAAAGTAAAGGGTTAGACACAAAAGAGGAGAAGGCAGCGAGATCCCAGTGCTATCTAGGTTTTGGGGTTGAATATCATAAAAATGCATATTCACATTCACAAGCCTCAGCACTCGGCAGTGTTAATGCCCTCTCCAATGCAATTAGTGTTCAAGCAAACACTCTTACCAATTAACTGTGTAAAATGGCCTCAAGACCTAGTAAATAATCACAATTTCTAAATTACAGTTTGAATCACATTGAATTAAGAATCAATGCATTTCAATATTTCCAACTATTATAAGAACAACAGGAAGATAATAAACACATAACAAGAATGGCAACTAATCTCAGAGGAATTGATAGATGGTTAACTGCCTCATATTAATAGCATTTAAATTAAGTGTCTCACTGATATAGTATTAATTATTATATCATATTATTGTGCGCTCCTACTAGAAAATTCATTAAAAGGTGTGAATGTGTAACTGTGTGAATGTGATCAGGGTGTTCCTGAAAAAGAGAGCAGTGCTCTCCGTGTACACCCCCTTTGAATAAATAAAGGTGGGGAAAAAAACTACCTCTCCCCTCTTGCAGGTTATTTGGAGGTCTGGTCCTGGACATCAAGCGGAAGTTACCGTTTTACTGGAGCGACATCAGAGACTCCCTCAGTCTGCAGTGTCTAGCCTCCGTCCTGTTCCTCTACTGCGCCTGCATGTCCCCTGTCATCACATTTGGAGGTCTGCTTGGGGAGGCAACAAAAGGCAACATAGTGAGTCTGAAAGCTTGGCACTTAAAAGTCAATACTTCTTTCCATGAACCCAGTGGAAATCAAATGCCTACCCCAGGTTGTCTAAGTGCCATGTTGTACCAAATGAGGTATACAGAACCTAGAACAATTTGGCTAGCATATGTGAGTATATAATTTAATTTTGTGTCTTGTGCTGGCACTTAAAATGTATGGTGTTATGACTACTTGACAGTGAAACCTCAAGTTCCCCAGAATCCTTAAAGTTAAATCAAAGAAGTCTTCTGATTTAAAATAACTAAAGATGTTTTCATCAACCACTGTGTGCAACACAAATGCTTTCTCACACCATGCCATTTAACATGTTACACCCATGTTTATGTACGCACATACAGTCCATGATGTAGGGGTTAAATACAGATGGATGCAGTCATAGTTACATGAGCTACTGTTAATCAAGGGCAAAACCCATTTTCTGAATACCCTATTTCACCTTTTTTGTAAAGCAGCTGATTTTTTCACCTACTTCACCATGCTATTACATACTCTGTATTATTATATACATACAATAATCTGTTATCACACTGCAAGCTGTATAGTGTCTCTCTTTGTATCTGTCTATCTCTCTCTCTCTCTCTCTCTCTCTCTCTCTCTCTCTCTCTCTCTCTACCCAGATGCCCTTACTAGGACAGGGACTGTTGGCATAGGCACAGACTGTGTGCTGGTGTGTGTGATGCGTCTGAGTAAACTCAGCAGGCAAGCGCTACACACAGATATGACTTCGGACAAATCAGCAGGGTGGAAACATTCAAACAGTTTGTTTAGCCTGTCAGCCAAGAATGTCTGTTTAATCAAAACTCTCCGTGTTTTGGTCGGGGGGGTCTCTTCTTCACCTCTCTCTTTTCTCCTTCAGTCTTTCCCACTCTATCCTCCTTTGGGTGGTTTCACCTCCCACATCCTCCCTTTCTCACTCCCTCACTCCCTCCCTCTCCTATGTGTCTACAGAGTGCCATAGAGTCTCTGTTTGGGGCCTCACTGACAGGAGTGGCATACTCCCTCTTCGCAGGCCAGCCCCTCACTATTCTTGGCAGCACGGGCCCTGTTTTAGTGTTTGAGAAGATCCTCTTCAGGTTCTGCACGTACGTTCAAGCATGCTTTACATGATACTTAGTCAAAACACCGATGAGACTAAATAGTCTACATAGTATGGATTCCAAAAGTCTACATGGCTCTAATGTGCATGTGTATACCTGTATCCATTCTCCTCCATGTCACCTTTGTCTATCTTTCCCAGTGACTACGGCCTGTCCTACCTGTCACTGCGGACCAGCATTGGTCTGTGGACAGCTTTCTTGTGTCTGGTCCTGGTGGCCACAGATGCTAGCTCCTTGGTCTGCTACATAACCCGATTCACAGAGGAGGCCTTCGCTTCGCTCATCTGCATCATCTTCATCTACGAGGCTCTAGAGAAGCTCTTTCACCTGGGAGAACACTACCCTGTCAACACGCACAACAACTTGGACAATCTTACCCTGTATTCGTGAGTAGTGAGAGCTATAGTTTAAGTTTTTATATATAGTTTAATAGTTTAAAGCTATAGTGCGTAGTTTCTGTCTCCCCCATGAGGAATTTTAAGTAATAACAACAACACTGTCGGCACGTCCACGTGATACAAGCCTTAAGTAATCACGCACGCCCCCCACCCCTTCCCCACGCGGTTGCTAGTAGCCACCATGGTAGCCACGGAGGACACGGATGATTAAAAAAACATGATGGACTCTTCAGAAGAGGTAATTATCTTCACTTGAGTTTCTGCGCGCGAAAGTCACCGGACGACACAATCTTCTGAACATAGCCATACAGAGAAATACAGAGAGAGTTGTGTGGAGCTGATAGTCTTGATTAGCTTTGTAGCAACTCATCTGGCAATGGCTTGATTGTAACGGACGTTCATTAATATCAAAAAGTTACGCACTAAAGCTTTAAAAAAACTCCTAGAAAACTATTTTATTAGATAAGATTGGACTTTATTTATCCTGAGGGAAGTTTTTGTGCGGTGGGGCAGAGCTTACCTTGTCAACTTCCTGGTATTAATATGCATTCATACATTGGTATTCTTACAATATTTGTGTACAGTTGTTTAGCTGTTCAAATTACTGCCTGTATAAAAGTGTAGGTGTTATCCTGTAGTGTATGTATGTTAAATATGTCATTTGTCCTCTTGTAGGCAGACTAATAAACAGACCAAAAAACTTCTGTTTTCGTGTAACCTCAGAAATGATTTACCCCCTTACCCCCTAAAAAATTACCCCCTTGCAAAATAACACATTTAAAAATAACTGATGTTTTTAGCCTAACTCTTTTTCACCTCAAGATAAGCATACATACTTTGCTCAGCATTTGTTGTCTTGTCCCCAGGTGTCAGTGCTCTCCACCAGTCAATGCCTCAGATCAGCTCATGCAAGAGTGGAACCGGACAGGATACAGCCCAGACTCTATCCAATGGAGCAACCTCAATGTTTCGGTGAGACCAGCACACAGTGATCTCCAGTGTGATGTGCAGGAATCACACCCACGCTCGCATGTCTATGATGTGTTGAGCAAACAGACATCATCAGCCAAAATCCAGCTTTTGTTTCTTTATTTTTTTTTTTACATACATACAGATTAAGTCAGACACATTAAGACTAATGCAACAACTGCAACCACTACTAGAGCTAGGATTAGCCTGCCAAAAAACTGCTACCAATACTGCTGTCAGTACTGGAACAGCTTATCAAAATTTTGTATTATAATACTAACCTAATACTATCTTTTTTTCTCTAGATGTGTACAACCCTCCATGGGGAGTTTGTGGGTCCTGCCTGCGGTCATCATGGGCCCTACATCCCAGATGTTCTCTTCTGGTCCATCATCCTCTTCTTCACCACCTTCTTTCTGTCTTCCTTTTTTAAGCAGTTCAAGACAGAGAGATATTTTCCCACCAGGGTGAGATGTTTGCTAGATTTGTTATGTGCACTCTTGTTATACTACTCTTAACACCACAAATGTGGCTTTCAACTTCAAAGTACAATACCATTGTATATCACTGGTTAAAATTTAAAAAACAAAAAAAACAAACTATAAACTCACATTTGAACAGGGTGTTTTTTCTACATCTCTGTGCATGCAATAGTGTGTAGATCTAGCTTAAAGCTATAGTGCGTAGTTTCTGTCGCCCCCATGAGGAATTCTAAGTAATGACAACAAAACTGGCGCGTCCACATGATACAAGCCTTCCGTGATCGCGCACCGGCCCAACCCCTTCCCCACGCAGTTGCTAGTAGCCAAGGAGGACACGGAGGATTGAAAAAACATGGACCCTTCAGAAGAGGTAATTATCTTCACTTGAGTTTCTGCGCGCGAAAGTCGCCGGACAACACAGTCTTCTGAACATAGCCATACTGAGAATTACAGAGAGTTCTGTGAAGCTGATAGTCTTAATTAGCTTTGTAGCAACTCATCTGGCAATGGTTTGAATGTAACAGACGTAATATCAAAAAGTTATGCACTAAAGCTTTAAAGGCCCAGTGTGTAATGTGTTTAGTTGTTCATTATCAAAATCTGTGTTGCTCGTTCACAAACTTGTCCTTTTTCATGAATATTTACCACCACCATCAATTCCAAGTATTCCTTTTGGCTTGAAATTTTACATTTGCATTCGCATGAACTGGGGTAGACGCTCCATATTCATGCGCCATCTTGAAATACGTTAGCCGGTAAGGGACATACAGGACATACTGCTCCGCCTTTCATGTTTTTGCTGTTATATGATAAACTCACAGGTGCTGCTAATGCTGCTAATGGGTATCGTAGCTTCCCGGCCCCGGCAAGTTTGAAGAAGGAAACATGGAGGACGACACGTATTCAAAATCCAAATTTCAGGAACAGGAGTTTTCTTCTTCGCCCCGAAAAAGAAAAAGGATATTGAAAAGAGCAAGAGACCGCCGTCATCAGAAAAAAAGAGTGAAGGCTACCGTAGCTGTAATACTTACTTTGAACTGCGTGGCGCGAGAGAGTTGATTGCAATATATGATCTCAACACTAGATGGGAGAAATTCCTACACATTGGACCTTTTAAAGCTTCTTACGCTATGTAAATGTTTACATTGTGTCAGTCATTAGTATGCAGTATCAGTCTCGTGTACAGAAAGAAAAGATCTTCTCGCATCCTCCCACACAGTCCCAGCTAGCCTGTTATCACTTGGTGTTCTGTGCAGGCAGGCGCTGGTTTGAATTGTCATGCTTTTACTGTTTATGTGAGTGTGTGTATATGAGTGGCAGTAGAAAATAGCATGCATGCTCAGCTGCAATTCCTAAATAAGTCGATAAAAACAACTGTGTTGCTTGTTTGTTGGGTAGGTGCGGTCCACTATCAGCGACTTTGCTGTGTTTATAACCATCATGGTCATGGTGTTGGTGGACTATCTAATGGGGATCCCCTCTCCTAAACTTAACGTCCCTGACCGCTTTGAGGTAGGTATCTATTCCAGCATCTATGTCTATCTTTATGCATGATTGTTCAAATGACAAGGTGATGTCGCACATAATTACTTCCTCTGTAAGGACATTCTTATGTCAGCAAAGGTCTAAATGCAGTACCTTTATATAAAAAAATAATAATGTTCACATCATCAACTATTCTCAAAAAAATTATGTTATGCCTAATATACTAAATGCAGCCCATCCCTGACTATTCCCTGCAGCCAACTTCAAAGAACAGAGGCTGGCTGATGGACCCGTTAGGAGAAAATCCCTGGTGGACACTGCTGGTGGCAGCACTTCCTGCCCTGCTCTGCACCATCCTCATCTTTATGGACCAGCAGATCACTGCAGTCATCATCAACCGCAAGGAGCACAAGCTCCAGGTCAGACCGGCCTTTGGAGGTTTACTTTTGGCAGTGTTATATCCTTAGAGTTACACATAGGTCTTTGGTGTCTATCCCTTCTTTAATATCCAGCAGTTTCATAAAAAATCCAAATAATTTTAATGTGGTATTTTGAATTTATGTTGATGTTTAAATAAATGTATTAATGTACCAAATGTACTATATAATACATTTCAATTTTCTTTTTACTTTGGTACTTATTTGTGCCGCCTCCAGCGTTTTCTATCTGAACTCTCCCTTCTTTGCTCCCTTTACACCTCTCTATTCCTCTGTAGCTCTCATTCATTTCTCTCCCTTTCTGTCATCCTTAATTATGGTTGAAGACAACAGATTTCTCTTGTCTGTCCTTCTCATCTCACAGAATTGCTTCAACTATAATCTCTTACACCGTTTTCTTAGGTATTTTTTTGCCTCTGGGTTCCACAGTGCTACTATTTTAAAAATGAATTGAATTCACCTTGAAAATTCGTAGAGAGATTTGAAACTCAGTATTTCAAGTGTGAATGAGCAAATTACAATTTTTAGAGAGTATGCTCCTGAATCTTGTTTTCTGTAATTCTGTTTTTACTTAAGGATTACATTTGCAGAAACAAACCCTCTGGCTCTCCAACTCACTTGCTGTCTCCCTGTTTTTTCTTACAGAAAGGCTGTGGCTATCACCTGGATTTGCTGATAGTGGCAGTAATGCTGGGCGTGTGCTCCATTATGGGCCTGCCATGGTTTGTGGCTGCCACTGTCCTCTCCATCTCCCACGTTAACAGCCTGAAGGTGGAGTCTGGCTGCTCCGCTCCAGGAGAGCAGCCCAAATTCTTGGGCATCAGGGAGCAGCGGGTCACTGGATTCATGATCTTTGTCCTCATGGGTTGTTCCGTTTTCATGACATCGGTGCTCAAGGTGAGATTCCATAATAATACTGGCCTCTCACTTTGAATTGCCCAAAATGAGAAGTTCATCTAAGTAACAAACATGCTAAAGTGGTTATGTGTTAAATGCGTTTTCACTAAATGCCATGTTCCATGAGCTGTTTCTTTCCTGAACTTTAGTTGAATCATTTACACTGGGGTTATGCTTTGTGCTCTTTACAGTTCATTCCTATGCCAGTCCTATATGGAGTCTTTCTCTACATGGGTGTCTCTTCCCTCAAAGGCATTCAAGTAAGACTCTAGTCTGCTGGTCTTTGAATCTAATATGCCTTTTTTTGTGAACACAACAGCAGTCATGAGCTGTCTGTGAAGATACGTTTTTTTTGTCCCGTGTAGTTCCAAACCTTTGATCGTAATTCAGATTCCTTAAATGCTTTTGTTAAATTTACCTCGCCACCCCTCGTCTTCCCAGTCTTTTTCATTAGCATTTCTCCTCACCCTCACCGAGCCTCTCATTTTCTTTGTAGTTTTTTGACAGAATCAAGCTGTTCGGCATGCCTTCCAAGCACCAGCCTGATCTGATCTATCTGCGCTATGTGCCGCTGTGGAAGGTCCATATCTTCACCCTGGTGCAGCTCACCTGTTTGGTGCTGCTCTGGGTCATCAAGGCCTCTTCAGCAGCTGTTGTATTCCCCATGATGGTAACGACCTCAAACCTCGATGACTGTCACATTTAGTCACTTCACATCTACATGATAAGTTAAAGATACAGATTCAGCCTCACCAATTTAAAGCTAGGGTGCGCAACTATTTTATATTAATGAACGTCCGTCACATTCAAGCCATTGCCAAATGAGTTACAAAGCTAATTAAGCCTATCAGCTCCACAAAACTCTCTCTGCATTTCTCAGTATGGCTTTGTTTACAAAATGGTGTAGTCCGACGACTTTCGCGCACAAAAGCTCGAGTGAAGGTAATTACTATATCTGAAGATCACGGAAGGCTTGCGTCATGGGGATGCAACGACAGTGTTGTTGTCATTACTTAGAATTTCTCATGGGGGAGACAGAAACTATGCACTATAGCTTTAAGATCTACAACTGTTAACTGTCACAACACAGTAGAGTGTGTGTTCAGAAGTAATAGGATTAAACAAAGTTTCTGATATCACCATGATACATAATTGATGTTCATTGTGGTGCCAGATGAAATGAAGATATTAAAGTTTTCTCAGTGTAATATATGTGTTTATGCATTGTCCGTCAGTCCTTCTCATTCTTGTGAACACGATATCTCAGGGCACAAATGTACTCAGACTCAAGAATGAACTGACTGAGCTTTTTGGCCATAACTCAAGAATTCATACGCTAATTATGACAAAATGTCACAAATGGCTGAATTGGTGACACTAATCTTGAAACTGTGGTGATTGTATAGATCATTTTTCAGGGTACCTGCAGGGTCTTAAAAGTCTTAAAGTCTTAAATTTAACTTAAATAATCCTGGGGGTACCCTGTTCTTTGCTGCTGGGTTGAAGATCTGTGTGCAGTGTTTACGTTTCGGCAAAAAATGTACTTAATACCTTTTTTATTAAATTCAAAGTCCTAAAAGTTTTCACTACACATATTATGTAAGTCTGGACAGACATTGATGTAAACTGTATACTAACTGCAAAAAAACATACATACGTATACATACTGTATACAGTATGTAGTATGGAATTGGAACACAGCTATAGTTTGTTATTTGAGGAACAACGCCACCGGTTGGCGGAGGAATACAACCGCAAGGCGGTAATTGTAGTTTTATTCCATTTTTTTTTATATTTTATGTATATTTTGTGATGTTGAATCTGTGATAATAAATCCCTTGTCTACGTGTCTCCAGGTTCTGGCGTTGGTCTTTATCCGAAAGCTCCTAGACTTTTTCTTCACAAAGAGAGAGCTGAGCTGGCTGGATGACTTGATACCAGAAAGCAAGAAGAAGAAAGAGGACGACAAGAAGAAGAAAGAACGAGAAAAGCTGGTAAAACTCATCTCATGTTATTGACTTGTTGTTTTTTGTGGTGAAATTAAGTCAAACTGTAATTAAAGCAGAACGATAAGAGAAGTTTAGTTTTTGCTAAATGTTCAAACTTACAGTACAACAATATTGCTGTGATTAGCTTTGTCATTGCAAATGAGAAGTTGTTCTCAATCGACTTACCTGGATAAATAAAGGCTTAAAAATTTTTTTTTAAAATCTGGACACTATACAGCAGTGGTTCCTGCTGGGCCCCTCTTTTGTAGATACAAATATTGTTAAGCCTTGCCTTGTTAGCAGCTCTCCCCCCTGTTATAACTGTGGGTCCCCCAGTTTGGGAACCACTGCTTTAGAGGTATAAAGGCCATGCAAGCATTGCTATGTAAAGGAGAAGGAAACATGAACTTTTGAATGCAATTTTAATGTATAACTAGTAGAGACTCATAGCAGCCAATTTTAGTATGTGTAAACATAAAGCCATGTAATCTCATAAAACCCAACCTAAAGAGTTAGAAATGGCATGATTAAGAGGACAGTTGATTAGATGACAGTTACCCCATACCAGTGTTTTACCTGCCTCACTGCAGTCACGGCTATTTTGTGATTTAGGCCTTCATTGCTGTTTTCAATCAGGAAGAAGAGACCAGACTGCACGAAGAGCAGGCGTTGGCACTGAAGGACAGCTTTGACGGCTTGGACCGGCTCAAAATCCCGGTGAAAGCACTTTCAGGGAGGTGAGTGGTGCAGCCAATAAAGCACATTTTGATGCCCAGTTCTGGGATGAAAAGCAGAATTTTATTTCAACTGCTTAGTGAGGCATCAAGTGTATTCTTTTTTTTAATTATACAGTAGATCTCATCTTTTACGATTTATATTTTCTTTTTTTATGGTCTGACTTTTATGAGGCTGCTAAATGCATTTTTATGATGTCTGAAAATGCTTTACAGACTAAACCTAATGTAAATAGTTCCCAAAAGAATTTCCTAATCCATAAACCATAAATAAATGCCTTAACGGCTGAAGACTAGTCCAGAAACCTGAAGGAAAAATGTAGATCATAGTAAATAAACTGGAGCTGTAAGCACATTTTCTGATTTATCATGATGTCATGTACAACTTGTAATGGTAATTCTGACACTGGTAGTCAGCTGTGTGTTATTATGTCCATCTTGAACAGATCATACAGAATAGGACTAGTGACCCACAGCCTCCCAATGGAAGAAGAGGTAGCAGGGTTGTGTGTCTGATGGAAAACATCTGACCCACATGGCTGCGTTCTAACCCTCCTCACTGATACTCAGACAGTTAGTGCATGGCCAAAACTGTCGGTCCTCTGCTATTTAAAAAAGAGAAACACTGGCTTTAAAACACACTGCTTTGTGTGTTATTGTATTCTTTTTACTATTATTTTGAGGGTAATACAGTCTGTGGCCAAACGTTTGTCTTGTTGAAATAATCCTATCATTGTCTAACTAATAATGTGTACACAATCAATTTTTGCCTCCGACGCAAAAGGCCCACATTTCTTGATACATGGTAACATGGAACATGCTGTGTGTGGCCTGTCTGGTCAGTCATTTTGTGCTTTTAATTTGTTTTAATCTTTTTTTAATTATATGCATGTTTGTGTCTGCTTGTTTGAACTGTCCTGCACTGAACCACTCTCGCTGATTTGATGTCTACATGCCTGTCTTCTCTTTGTGTGTGTGTGTGTGTGTGTGTGTGTGTGTGTGCGTGCATTTTGGCATGTAGTTCTGATTCTGACCCCTTGGTTGTAAATATCTCTGATGAAATGGACAAAACCGCAGCGTGGACAGCCGTGAACTCGAGTGCAGAGTCATGTGTCCCACCTGTGAAGCGTAGTGAAAGGTAGCTATGCCATCTCCTGGAGTTTGCCAGAGCCCCTCCCCTCCCAACTGCATCACTTTAATATGATGATATAATGTTGACTAAAACTTATTTACTCTGTTAGGGACTACTGGATTTTATGACTCTGCAAGGTTATTTTCATACTGTAGTGAAATAAACTGAAGCTTATTGCTGCCTAGAAGGTAGGAGATCAAGTCAAGTCAATTTTATTTATATAGCCCAATATCACAGATTTGCCTCATCTGTACAGCATAAACATCAGTGTGATATTTAAAGCAGAATTGAAAAGTCCATAGAAAATTCTGTCTTCTTGAGTGTGACAGTCTCCTTTAGCTCCTTAAGCTTTTCATTTGAGTATGTTGGCAGGAATACTTTTAAACTTTACTAGGAAATACACAAACCTTAACACAAGTTGACATTTAATCTAGAATTGCCTCAGTTAGGAGCTGCGTATTTTAACAGTCTTCACATAAGCCCCGTCATCAACAGTGTGTACTGTAGGTGGTCAAATCCTGTTCTAAGAGCACTGGTAATTGAGCACTATCACTCCTCCTGACAAAATCTCACATTTGCAGTTGCTCCCCACCCACATTACCAGCATAAATTAGCATAAACCACCTAATCTTGTGTGTGTCTTCTTCATCTATTTATAACAGCCAGGAGAAGGTGGCCTGCGTTAGAGTCGACGTCAGCCCAGAAACACCAGGAGGGGGTTCTACTACGGAGTCCTTCCTTTGATAAACCGAGGCCCTCCTCCCCTCTTGCTACCTTCCCCCACACAACACTTTACCCTGCTGACGAGCACCATCATAGTGGTAAAGGGGGCATAGAACTGGAGCAGCACAACCTGCCTGCGAAGTTCCCTTCTTTGGGGCAGCAGGCGAGCTCCCCCAGGGCTGTGAGTCCTACTCCACTCTTCACAAGTCCTGAAGTGTGCAGCATATGTACAAATGGCTGCCACGATGCACTGTAGAGCGCACATCTCAGAGGAATGAAGGATTTCTGCTGTTACTGCCCACCAACGCACACTGTTTAGGAACTCTCTCAATGTCGCAATGTGTCACGCATTAAAACCACAGATGCCAAAGGAAGGGGCCTCACCGGTGAGGATCTTGGATTGTGTGTTTTAATTTTACTGTTATTGTTTTAGCTGATCACAGTACTGGACATATGATGTCCTTTGTAGCTCATACACCATGAGTTGCCCTGCACTGTTTGTTTCCATGTATTTTAGGTTGGCTTAAGACCCTTCACCTAACTACACCAGCTTCACAACTTACTGTATTTGATTAAAGCCATTCAGGTACTGTCAGTGCCAGCTGATAATATTTCATAATTTGTATGGCACCGTAAATGACACAAACCAAAACAGAGGTGCATTCAGATAAAGTAGATACTACTACTACTACACCACACTACTACATATATCTTTGTAGAATCTGCTTATGAATCCTCCTACTGTCTGCAGGGGAACACTCAGTATTGATATTGCTGTTCATAAGTTGGTCAGTTGTTTTCACTGTAAACCTCAATGTTTTATTTTTTATTTGATCTTATCTTAAATATCATTAAGTATGTATGTATGTATAGTGTGTTCTTTTAATTTAAAACATTTAGAAGAAAAAAAACTACTTCAGAGGCCATAAGAAGTCTGTACTGTACAGTAAGCACTTTGCCAGTATAGTTTCTTACCTAAAAATGGAATATAGTGTGTTAATAAAAAGGTTACTTCTCCTCCCACCGTATCTATAGAGCGGTTGTTCAAATGTCAGTTAAACAACTCAGGAATCGTGAATGATTTCTGACTGTGGTCACTTGATATTTCTTGTCACAAGACAGTGATAATTAGCTGTCCATTGTATGTCCTTTCATCTCTGTCATCACCACTATTTAAATAAATGCTGTAAATCATAAAATATAGTAAGCAAGGTTGCAAGGTAAAAAAAAAGAAAATATTTGTGACCCAGTTAGATGCACCGGTTTTTATACTGTCTGTGTTGTTGTTGTTGGTAATAATGTGTATGTCTGTATGGTGTAAAGATAATTTGGTATGTTTAGCGTTGCAAGTCATTTTATGCAAAATATTTCTACAGTAAATGTAAAAACTATTATATTCTATTAAGTTCTTGTTTCGCTAAAGTGCGGTCCTGTTTTAGCAATAAGTATTCCATACTGTGCAATGTATGGACTCATGAACCTAGCTAATATCAAGGCAAAGAATAATTGGTGAAATGATTTCTGTCTGTTTCATCTGCTCTGTCTGTGTGTAGCTACAGTGACTATACGGACAATAGCTTACGTGCCTTGTCGAAGCTCTTTATGTGCAAGTCTTGTACTGATAATTTAAGTGTTCAGAACAGATATACAGGAACAAGCGTGATGGCACACAATGCCAAAGATGGACCATCAATACTATACAAGAGTAAAGTAGTACACGGCTCATTTGCAGAGGCTTATGTCTGTTGTAGTGTTATTCCACGTCTGTGTAAACGTCGTAGCCTGAGCCACCGACTGAAACGATGTAACTCGATTTTTCTTCCATTTACAAATGTTACACACACACACACACACACACACACACACACTCTTAATTGTGTGTGTGTGTGTGTGTGTGTGTGTGTGTGTGTGTGTGTGTGTGTGCGTGCGCGCGCGCGCGCGCTCTACTCTCAGCTCTTGTATCTGCTCACATTTAAAAGCTCTTTTATCGATATTGAGGTACTGTTTTTTTCAGTGAATGTCAAATTTATTGTACCGTCAACATCAGAAATGATTTTGGTGACATTTTGCCAACCAACTATTTTCTAAAAAGCTTAGATTTTAATTCAGTCACAAGTATTTCCCAAGTTATTTCCTTACACATATGGACCATTTCATATAAAATGTGTGAGTTGTCGATCAGTGGAATCATCACAATAAAGTGAACATCCACCAACCAACTTATAATTTAACAATTCTGTTTATTTTGATGAAAAAATAACCTATTTTCACATGACATTAGTTTCAACATATACTTATATATTTATTAGCTTAAAGAGGTGAGTCAACCATGTAAAGAACAAAAGTGACTATTTTACACTCCATCACGTAGTAAAACATCAGTGAAGCACATAGCATTATGTTGTTAGCTTGAATGATGACCTATTGGTGCAAAGCAATAAAAGTGAATACATGGTAATTTTCTTGTCTTTATTTAAAAACACACTATGAGTGAACAGGTTTTTTTTTTGGCATGGTTCGTTTTTGTTACTCCAAGTCATGTCTATAATTACTAACGGCTCATTAGCGAGGCACGTTTCCTAGTTTAGCTTATCGCAGATATATCAGTCCCGTTATGATACACTGAAATACAGAAATGCCAAAGATAAAAAGTTTGAGGTTATTTAGAAACTATGTCTACATTGCAGAGGGAGCACTTAAGTAAAAGGTTTAATAAATGATGGGTCATTTTCAACTGTAAACTGCCCTGCTCAAACATATCTTGGTCACAATTACAAAGGAGTCCTTATATAATTTTAAATAATAATCTTAGTTTTCGTTATCAGATCTTTTAAACTCTTAAATAGTGATATTGGTATATGCTCCCCAAAAAAATCCAGTGTTGATTGATCATCAAAACGTACTAATTGGGTCCTCAAGGAAAAGAGGAACATGTTACCAGTGTATACACACAGTGGGACTGACTCATTAACATTTCCATGTTAAGGCAAAAGGTGGCAGCAGAGATCTGTCTTACACACCACACGCACCCGGCGCCCCGAAGGGGGCAAAAGGAGGCTTTGCCCACTCAGTTGTATTTTCTGCCCCCTTGTTTCATCATACAACCGACCATAAAACGTACAAACACAACAACACAATTACTATTAGGCTACAAGTTCTCCTTGGCGTCTAGCTACATCGCATGGGGGCTTTCAACTACTAACAACAATGTAATCCCATCTGCGGCGATATTGACACAGAGAGCCGTCCTCTCACTTCATTAATAAGTCTATGACAAAAAACCGCTGTGCTGACCACAGCTGGTAGCCTAGCAACGCGTATTGTTTACATGTCTTTTGACAATGCGGCTGCATTATCAGAAGCCAGAGCAAGCTAGATTTGGACATGAGTGATGATGGATAATATGATTTCTTGACTTCATGACGTTTACCATCGGTGTTAAAGGAAACTGGTTAGTAAAGGACATAAGAGGTAATTTTTTGACTTTTTGACAGAAAGGGAACCTGTTGAGGCGGGAAACTTGCAACTAACCCTGAGCAGAGGTCTAATCAGCCACAGTAAGTGAAAACACCTGTGTGGATGTGCGGGGTCTTTAAACATGACAATTACCGACAAAAGATTAATTCACATAATAAGTATCAATGCTATGCAAACCTTTCAGTCTAGATATAGGGAGGCCTTGGTTTGATAATGTAGCTTGAGAGAGTAAAAGCAAGAAATTAATTATATATAATAATAATTAAACAGCTTAAATGTCCTTAATGTTTATTATACCTGTGCAAACATTGATTATGATTGATTATGACTGTTATTAGTAGTAATTATACCTACCTAATTAGTTTGATGCTCTTGATTGCTCATTGTTTTTGAGCAGCATGTGCTCTGATCTAGAGGCAGCACTGGCTTCAGCCCCATGTATCCAGACCTGAGCTTGCACAGTAGAGCTAAAGGTTAACTGAATCCATAAAGTAATCCATTTAACATTAAATATTTGAATTATTTATTATGATATATTTATTTATTTATATAGGCCTCAGTGGTCCTCTAATACTGTATCTGAAGTCTCTTTCCCGAAATTCAGCCTTGGTTCAGAATTACAGCCACTACGAGCCAGTCCCACAATGAGCTTTCCTTAGGATGTGCCATTTCTGTCTGTAGCTTTAGGCGCTGTTTACACGTACATGGTTATTTTGAAAAACGGAGACATTTCCCTTCGTTTGTGCCCTTCGTTTACACGCAAATGGAGAATTTGCCTCTGAAAACGAGTCTTTCTAAAACCTCCGGCCAGAGTGGAGATTTTGGAAAACTTTGTTTGCATGTAAACTGAGACAAACAGGTTTAGGCAGCCGAGGAAGAGAAGAGAGAGGAAGTGATTCGTTGCTGTTGTTGCTATTTTCGGGATTCTGACATGGGCTTGAGCTTCTCGTTACACTGCCACCTACAGGTTTGACATCCTCTTGACAGCATATATGTATACACGGGTACATGTAAACGAACACTTTTTTGAAAACTGACAGCTGTGCACGATGTTTTAAATGCTATTGAGGAGGAGAGAGGCGGGGCAAGGTGGAGAGTGGGGGTGTGGCCTTGACCAACTGCCATGCTTCGCTCATTTGCAAGCCATGATGTCTCTCTCTTTCTCATGGGCGGGCAAAGCAGAGAAAGGGGAGGTAACCTTTCCCCTTATGACCTCATATAGGGAAGACTCCAGATTGGCCCATCTGAGCTTTCATTTTCTCAAAGCCAGAGCAGGATACCCAGGGCTCAGTTTGCACCTATCACCATTTTTAGCCACTGGGGGACCATAGGCATGCTGGGGGAACTCATATTGTTAAAAAAACCTCATAAAGTGAAAATGTCATGCCATGGGACCTTTAATAAACATGATTATTATGGTACACATGTTAAAGATACAGCAGTAGCCATTTTCACAAACTCAAGAGGTGTAGCTTTGTCCTACTCCTACATGAACTCTGAATTGTGGCAGTGCTTTATTTAACAGTAAAACATTTGAAAGTGTCTCTTCTCCGCTCAATGCCACATGACTTAAATCCCAACAACAACAACCGTCCTGTTTGATATTCCATTAATTCTGGAAGATTAATTCTTCTACTTCACTCAGTTCTTTCAGGCTGTCAGAGAATTAGTGGTACATTGTTTCACTAGTAAAAATCACACTTCTGTAGCCAACATCACTCTGAGATACACTTCAACACAGTACACAGTAATGTGTTCAGACACATTTTATGAGCTTTCAGGCCCAAATCACTAAATTATCACAGGCGCTGCATTAGCTTTTGGACTGAAGTGGCCCTTACTAAAATAAAATGTCTTGTTTGGATACAACCACCATTACAAAAAAACATAACAATTCAAACAAAACTAACAAATATCGCAACTTCTTACAAAGGAAAAAGAGATTCAGGTTGTTAAACACAAGGAGTGCCGTCAGTAATTTCCTTTATAAATATGCCTTCTGTCCCTATTTTAAAAATTACAGAATGCATTGACAGACACTTATTATTTTGACTATGTTTATGAGGCATCCCTACCAATCCCACTTAAACTAATCTTCGTGTCATTGGGCAGTTCAAAAACTCCATGTGACCACTTTTTGGGTTACAATCAGTCATTTGTGTTTTGGCTCAGAGTCTTACATATGTAGTAAAGTACACTATTGGGAAACTACAACACTGTACTGCAACAGAAAACAGTTTCCCTAAGCAGGTAGGATACTCGTCTTCTTAAGAATGTGCCCTTGTGGCGGCTTGTGGTTCAGTTAGCAGCGTTTGGCGGTCCCTCTGGGATGAGTGACATGAAAAAGGTTATGATGAACGACCACGTGGAGGACAGGAAGCCTGTGTGGGGGGCGCTGTTTGGATCCTCTGCTCCTTCCTCTCCACTTTCCCCATCATCGTCCGAGCCGTCATCCATCACTCCTTCCTATACAGGATAAAGTCAAATTATAGGAGGACAATCAGGTAAGATACAGCATGTTTACAGTAACATGCAGTGCACTCATTACACATATTTGATTGTGAAATGTGATATCCACTACTTGAGCAATAGCTCCCTAATGCAAAGTTACTGTCAATGTCTGAACAATTGAGACCTATCTGTACTGTAACAAAGACTTTTTTTTTGGAAAGATTTTTTTTATAATTTTTAGGCCTTTATTGTTGATAGGACAGCTTAGACTTGAAAAGGGAGGGAGAGGGGGAATGACATGCAGCAAAGGGCCGCAGACATCTACCTTAATTAATCACTGATTTAATGCACCACCTGGTAAGCAAGCTAAGTGACTCAAATCAAACACACCTACGATGTGTCATCAACATGTGCACGCTGGGTGTGGCTAACATGCTAAAATGCTCATGGTTGATCATCTGCATTCACTTAGGAACTTTGTAACTTAGAGAGCTGTTTGGAGACTTTCTGCTGTTTTTTGACAATAATCCATGATGTGACTGCAGAGCCTCATTCAACTCAAAACTTTGAGGAGCTCAGTGGGACAGAAAGGCTGAGTGGACTGGTTATATTGTGCTCAAGTTGAACCTGGGGCAGATTGAGGAGTGCCTCGCGAATGACGTTCAGACAGGTTAGTACAACAAAAAAATCATTGACAAATGTAACTTTCTCCAGATGAGAACTCCAGCTACCTCTACCTAGCAGCGTTGTGTTTGTGTGTGTGTTACGCAGTGTTTAAAAACTGTGCAGTCACTCTTTTTCTTAGTGTGTTTGTGGCAGCAGCCGCTGTGGAGTTTATGTTGTTTATACATCTCTGTGTTGGCTACCTTGGTGATGATGAATTTTTTTTTTTTTTTATATTGTTGGTTACTCAGAGTACATTTTAACTGACATTTTAACTGACCTACTTTTTACTTTTATTCAAATACATTTTACATAAGTACTTTTATTTAAGTAAAATGGTTTTAAAGTAACAGTACTTTACTTGAGTACAATATTATCGTACTCTTTTCATCCCTACCTAAAATGTCCCTAAAGCGGCAAATGGCAATTACTTTCATTATTGTTTTAAGTGCTCATATTATGCTCATTTTCAGGTTCATAATTGTATTTAGAGGTTGTACCAGAATAGGTTTACATGGTTTAATTTTCAAAAAACACCATATTTTTGTTGTACTGCACATTGCTGCAGCTCCTCTTTTCACCCTGTGTGTTGAGCTCTCTGTTTTAGCTACAGAGTGAGGCATCTCACTTCTATTCCATCTTTGTTGGGAGTCGCACATGCGGAGTAGCTAGGTAAGGACTACTAGCTAATCAGAAGCAGAGTATGAGGGCGTGCCACGTTAGCAGCTAGGCGAGCATTATAACGTGTGTTACAAAGTGACGCACGTTCGTCACAGAAGTAAAGGCTGGACTACAATAGAGCTGTTTGGAGCAGTTGGTGAAAAGTGTTTTCTGTTGGAGATGGTAAGTCCCTTTGGGGTGGACTTTGGGCTTTTTCAGTTTGTAAACCTATAACATGCACAAAAAACATAACACAATAAAGGAAAGTGAAAAAGCCAAAAAGCATAATATGAGCACTTTAAATAATCTGTTAATTCTTTTTTAAGTTAATCTATTTATCATTTAGGTTATAAAATGTCAGAAAAAGCCCATTAAAATTTCCCATAGCCTATGGGGGCATCTTTAAACTGCCTTTTTTGTCAGACAGAATCTAAAACACAGTTATTAAATCTAAAATGATATAATCCTCACCTTGAGAAACTGAGACCAGCAAATGTTTGGCGTTTGTTCTTAATAAATTGTTTAAACGATTAATCGATTATGATGTGATATTCCAGCCCTACTTGTCGCTTTTGCTCAGCTATTCAATGCATCTACGTTGTATTTGTAACCACGATGGGTTACAGATAGAAATCCCTTTAGCCCTGGGTAATGTTTTTGGTGAAACTGAGATGAATGAAAGGAAGCTACCATTTCCTCAAAGTCGTGGTTTTGTAGCTCTCCCTCCATATCGTCCTGATTTGCTCTGTCTCCAGGGAGTTCATTCTCCAGGTTGAAGGGAAACCAGCCGGCCTGATGCCTGCAGTGACCGAAAAAACAAACTTTTTAGATCCTGCCAATAACAATTAATATCATTATTAATTATACGTTTGCGTAATATGTGTTCTAACTTGTGCCAGGAGTACCACATTTTAATTTCCTGTTTAACTGACTGATGTAGTTGCTGTCAGACAAGAACCTCTATCATTATGGGAGGTGGATGGCATGATGTACAATATTAACCAAAAGCCCAAAATACCAAGTCAATATACAGCAGGACTCACAGGTAAAGCACTAGCATGGCCATCATCACCATGACAAACCGACTGAAGGAGGAGTAGAAGTAGACTATACTGAGTAGGATCGCAGCACGTGAAAATGTGTACACCCAGTCCAGCCAATCCCGGTTCAGCTCCTCCTCGTTCATGATCTCCCCTCCCTGGGCGTTCATCTGGACTTCCTGGTTGCCACGGCCCCGATCCACCTGAGGTCGCTGGGTCAGAGGGTCGGGCTGGTTAGAGTGAGTCGAGGGCTGGTCTGGCCTGAGGTGTTGAGAGGAGGCAGCCAGTAACTGACTGAAGAGGGACAGAAAGGATAAAAGCACAGTTGGCTGCCTGGATAGAGGCCCGGCAAACATTCAGAAACATGAAGGGACTTACTAATGCATGTGGTATTGCCGGGCATACAACTGCTGCCACCACATTAGTGTCATGGGGTTGTAATAGGCGGGCATGTTTGTGGGAGGAGTTGACTGTGGGGAGTACTGATTCCAGCTGGAAATAGAGACATTGCGTTACAAAAACATTTGACCTGTGTCAACCATGATTATAATCAGGAAACAGGCCAACTTAACATGAACCACAATTGTCAAAGAGGCTGAGATGGACAGAAAATGTTACTTTGCTAAACTAATTCTTTCAATCCGATAGCAGCTCTGTATTACTATAGCCTCTTTCAGACATGGAATACAGAACAGCTTGCTTTATAAATTGGTGGAAGTGATAGCTTCTTGACTTCTCATTCAGACATGTGTCTTTTATGTGAATATTTGTGTTCTTGAGGCTTTCTTGAGTCATTCCAGGACTTTTCTTGCTTGTGTGATATTTGGCATCTAAATTATCGGTCAGGAATGATCTGCTTAAAAAGTTTAATTTTTTTCTATGCTCTAAAAATCTTTAGTTGCTGCAGTAAGTCAGCTTACTCAAATACTCTAACTCTGCACTGCAGCAGTTACGTTTTCACCAGTCCAAAAGCTTACCTGTGTACCATAAATTGTGGATACATCTGGTGGTAAGGGAAGGGTCCAGATCGCTGTCTGAGTCCATCACTGCTCTCTCCTGTAGATGACTGGCTATGTTGACCAGTGGAAGGACTAGTAGAGTTTTGAAGGGGCTGTAACCAGAAGATAAATTGCAGGTTATAGTTTATGGCAAGTGGCAAATCTCAAATCCTCAAGGAGGTGTAAATTACAGCAGTGAGAGCTGGATGATGAAAGGAAATGTGCTGATGATGAAATGAATGGAAAGGATCGCGTGGGTGACACACCGTGGGACCAACTGAGTCCTCCTGAGGATTGTTACTGTGGCTGCAGGGGGGCTTCGGCGAGCTGGGAGGGGTTCGTGAGGCGCACACCAGATGGAGCATATGGTACTCATCCTGCTGTAGATGCAAATACAGCTCATTAGTAAACAGAGTCCAAGTTAAGTCATGTTCAAAGAAAAAAAAGGATAAACTTATGAACTTTGTCGGTGTAAAGTGCGTTATTTAAGCATTTCAGAATACTAACACTATTCATATTATCTGCGTAATATTGATAAATGCTATACTGCTAGTATAGCATGACCCAATTGATTTTCTCAGTAAAATACCACCAAATTACAATAAAACTTGAGATACATACATATATACAACCTGATATAATGCATTACTTTAATAGTGAATATTGCTGTAATACTTGGTAGTGGATAGCATGTTTGCATCTTTCTGTCTATTTGTCAAATACAAAGCCCATTTTAATGTTGGAGATGGCTGCCTTTATAGGAACATGGTATGTACATATGGCAAGTTTTAATCTGTCAGGTGGGTGTTCCAAATTTAATACATTTGATCCATCAAAACATTTCAAAAGCAAGAAAAATATTCAAACAATGCATAAGGCCCAAAAACAGTGTGTGACATCCAAACAAAGTTACACCCCTATGCAACTGAACATCTCACTCCTAAAACATAGCTCTTAGTATACTGCTGTAACAGCCTCCTTCTGGGAAGGCTTTACACAACCTTGCTGCAGGGATTTTCTCCCTTCAGCCACAAGAGCATTAGTGAGGTCAGTCAGTGCTGTTAGGTGTAAAGGCCTGGCTCACAGTCCGTGTTGCAGTTTTATTGGTGTTTGATGGGGTTGAGGTCATAGCTCTGTGCAGGCCTGTCAAGTTACTCCTCCTGACCAAACTGGAAAAAAATGTTTCTTTATAGACCACACTTTGTGCACAGGGACTTTGTCATGTTAAAACAGGAAAAGGGACTTCCATAAATTGTTGCCACAAAGTTGAAAAAACACTGTCTAAAATGTCATTGTATCAGAAAGATTTCTCTTAACTGAAACTAAGGGACCTAGCACAAACCATGAGATACTTACAGTATGCAGTTGGTGAAAGCAGAGAATCAAGCAGCTTTTGTGCTTCTTGTTAGCTTTACAATTATTCAACCAATGTTTTGGGTTTGGTTCGTTTGTCTGCAGGATTACACAAAAAGTACAAGCCCGATTTTCCTGAAACTTGGTGAAAGGGTGTAGCATGGGCCAATGAAGAACCCATTACATTTTGGAGCAGATCTGAATCACGGAGCAGATACATAAATTATGTTTTACTTTCGTTAACAATGTAAGATAGGGCATAGCGTTGGTGGAGGTCTGCGTTCTCTGAGTCACTCTTATAAATATGAAATCCAACACATAGGGAGCCTACCTTTCTGAGCACATCTTTTAAGGTAAAGTGATCCAAAAGCAGCTTCCCAGAATACACCAGCCTCTGGTCTTTGGAGCTCTAGAAATCCAAAATCATTAGGATAATGGGGTCACCGGAGATAATTGTAAATTAGCAAAATGTACAGAATATAGTTCATTTAATTTTGTTTGCCCTGTATAAACATTGACAAAAACAACAATAAGCAATAAAATAGCAAACTGAAAGAGTGAGTGAGTGGATGAGATTATAATAACCTCATTTGGAATAAATGGGTTTTAACAGTGGATTAACCTCGCAGTGCAACAAGGTCAGGTGTGTCCTCTTAAAGCCTGCATTCACTGTACGACCATTCAGGAGTTTAAATTGCCTATTTCCAATCCTGGCCAACCTGCAATGGAGAACCATTTATTCTGGATTCAAGATGCCTCACTGTTAAATATGCCACAGTTAATGTCCACTAAAAAAGACTAAGTGGAGCCCTTATAGAGATTAATCCACAGCTTTACAAGGGAGAAGTTTGTCCCTTTGTGTTTACAATGATTGCATCAAAACAAGTCCCAGGAAACAATGGAAAAGGAGCAAAGTCACACTAGCAGCACAATACAGCAGGAATCTAAATGCCTTCCTTTCATTGTGATGTCAAATCTACAGACGCCAAGGCTCTTACAGCTACTATGACTCTGGAAATCAAACATCTTTCACTTTAGAGTACAGATCAAGGTTAATGGTTTTGTGATAATTCAACAGTAATTTGAATCACAAAAGAAGTGTAAAAGGATTCAAACAGTGATCTAAACATGTTGGCAGTGTTAGTCCTGGACTCAAATACAGTTAAAAGTCTACAATACCAGCCAAATCCATTTCTTCTACACTATTTCTGAGTGGAACGGGAAATCTGACATTCAACAACAGGCAACAATGTTTGATCTTATCTTATACAACTCACTTCTTGGGTTTAAACTACAAACATCATACATACCATCACACGCAGGGACCCACCTGACGATGCATAAGTAACTGATGTTAACAGTTTTTGTCCGGCTGGGAACACTTTTTACTTGCAATGCATCAAATGGTCATATTTATGTTTTAATTGCACATTGTCCCTTATAAATAAATTGAAATTGAAACTTGTTTATGTCACCAGTTTCACTCTCCCTTGACGTTTCTTGCCACACTATGCTGTCAAACTGCCCAATAAAGGCAAAAAACAACACACAGGATACAACTCTTTCCTGTGATTCAACAAAGGTGATAAGCTATGACAGAGTAAAGTAATTGGCATTAATACATCGTTAATGTTCTCATCTCAGCAGATTTAAGTGGACTGGAGCCAAAATACTCACTGGTTTGCATGGGTATACATCTGACAGGTGTGCTTTAAGTTTCTTCACGGTCCAATTCTGGCAACAGTTGATGGTCTGGTCATCGTACATCTGGTTGGGTGCCCTGATGACAAGGGTAACAGCAGGACTGTCCACAACACCTTGATCCATGACTAAAAACCATTTGTCTCCAGTGGTGAACAAAAAAAAAGAAGATCTGGACTGCCCTGTTAGAGGTACTGGCTACAGTCCTCCTAAAAGTTTTCTCCTGACATCAGAGCGAAGCTTTAATATTATAAAGTCTGATAATGCTAATGTGCGTCTGCAAGGTGTTTCCTGTAATTGTGTACAGACGGCTCACTGGAACTGCTGGAACCTAAGGTCAGAAAGGGGACATGAGATTAGCGTGATCCGTGATAGCGTGAACAATAGGCAGATTTATTACAGACAAGTTATTTGTGCTTGCAATTTGGCATTATGTTTCAATAATATTTCAGAAATAATTAACTGTTACTTGTTTGAATGCTACTCTGGCACTGTTATAACGAGCTCGTACAGATGTAATGTTATAGAGGCGTAACGGCATGTATGGAATTATAATAACATTTGCCTATAGCTAGCCCTGGTTAGGAGTATTTAACAACTGGCTAAGCTAATTTAGCCTCACTAGGTTTTCTGCTACTAATGTTAGTCAACATTAGTAGCAGAAGTTGTTAGCATACTCAATTAGCCAAATTAGAACGATCTTGTTTTATAAACGTATTCGTCTCACACAAAGTACTTGCATATCTTTTTTGCCTACCTTGTTTACCCCCAGTGACCGAAATACAAAGCCTACTTGTAACTCCAAGCCCTGACTACTTGGGTGTTGGTCTTCTTCGTTGCACTTCAGGATGTTGTCGACATGTAATGTTTATGGTGCGTTACCGCCACCCACTGGTAGACGTGTGAGTTTTTCTTCTGCCTTTATTCAAGGAATTAATTCATTTATTTTATTAATTCCCAAGTGGAAATTACATATTTTTTACACTCTGTTGTTACATATTACACCGAGGCCCGAAATACACAAACAACCCCAAACAGGCGAGGTGAGGCGCCCCGAGCAGTGCCTTACTCAAGGACCCTTCGGTTCCAAAACCGTGTCCCTAAGGATTGAGCTACTGTCACCCCCATATTTGGCATAGTCTACTTACGGCGTATTGCTGTTGCGTATTCACATTCACATAGTGCGTATTGCCACTGTTTACTGTCCACATCTTTGTTAATATCAATTGTCTGTATTATTTTATATAATCTAGTATTAGATATTCCATCAGTATTTATATAAATTAGATGGAAAAAATAGTAGCCATTTTTTTTCTTGGTAGGCTGCAACGCTACACAATTCATCAGAGCCACAAACTACAGCATCCAAAATAACCATAAAGTTGAATCAACACCTTTCTAAAACAAAAACTCAACTGAACATTACACTTTCGTGAAGGTAAGATTTATTGCGGGACTGTATTAATTAACTTCTGCATCTGTACCAAATAAACTGGCAGCTAAGTGTATTCTTATAGACATTTTTTTCTGAATCTATTCACTTGATTATGGCCTTAAATCAGGGAAAAGATTGGAAACAATAAAATCACAAGAATATTAATCAACTGCACAAAGATTGAATCACTGACTGAACAAACAAGTGATTGATTAGTGCTGTGATGGGCCCATGGGCTAAGGTCTGTTGCAGTTGAAGTAGTCTTGCATTGCCATATCTCCACAGCTCTGTGATTCAATTTGACTGCCATCTGGTGGTGGCACAGCATAACACCCTGCCCATAGACTGTTACAGTCAATGACCCTGCCTCGCTCTAGTTCCCTATCTGATTTTATAAAACACAAAATCTTCGCTCTGCTTGGGCAATTGTGTGGTTTTTTTTGTTTTGTTTTTTGCCTATTTCAAGATAACTAGTACTCAATCATCACTGTACGCATCAAGGCAAATGATAACATCTTTTTGTTTGTTTATTACAATAAATCAAATACAAGTCCCATAACTGCAAAGCAGTAAGCATTACACTTTAGTATATCAACAGGCAAGTGAAGTCAATTACAGAAAAAGAAGTAACTTTTCACACATTCAAAACAGTAAATGATGCCAGTCATTGGTGGTATGTAGTGAAAATACCATTAAAGGTGCAGTAGGTAAGCCTTATAAAACTAACTTTCTGTCATATTTGCTGAAACTGACCCTATGTTTGAGTAGAACTACATGAAGCAGGTAATAAATAAAAAAAATCTGGCACCACCTACAGCCTGTAGTGCGATTTGCAAAAATCCACAGCTCCCTGTTCAGATGCACCAATCAGGGCCAGAGGGGGTGTCTAACTGCGTGTCAATCACTGCTCATGCACACGCATTCATTCTCCCTTGTGGGGGGAGGGGCTTTGGAGACCGTTTTGGGCTTTAGCGGAAAGAGGGGAGGGACTGAGAAGTTATCGATGTTCAAATTTTTTGGCTAAGTCCTGGATCTTCGCAATCTTACCTACAGCACCTTTAACTGACTGGGTAATGTAAACACAGATATATACTTTACTGATTTACTGTACAGGTGTGACCTGCTAAATCCATTAACACGTCTTATCAGCCATAGCATTAGTATCGAGAGTGTACAACTGAACTAAATACATAATATTCAGTGTTTCATTACAATGTGTTTTATTAAAGCTAGATGAATACAAGCAAATTAAAATGATCAAGCCTAGGGAGAACATGAAGTTTTGCATTTAAACAACATAACCTAAATTTACTTATTTTAACCTTCAATGAAAAACTGAAAATAAATGTTTTCAATCTGCTCTAAAAATTGGTTTACCTACAGAAAAAAAATTCCAGACTACTATTTCCTGAGTAGACAAGAGCATGGCATTACTCATCGTGTGTGTGTGTGTGTGTGTGTGTGTGTGTGTGTGTGTGTGTGTGTGTGTGTGTGTGTGTGTGTGTGTGTGTGTGTGTGTGTGTGTGTGTGTGTGTGTGTGTGTGTTACATTGCAGCCTATTTGGGCGTTTTGAGGAGACAAGAGTGTAATAGTTTTGAAATCAATCACAACTATACCAAATTACAGCTAATTGCACCAGTAAATCCAAAATGTGAATGTCTTTTGCTGGGTTGAGGCTCCGTTTAATATGATTTGACCTATTTTTAGACCACTTCTTGACCCAGATTTCCTTCAGGTACTATAGTTTCCTAGCACTGTCCAAACACAGGTAGGTGAAGTGAATTGAAAAATTCTCGTCCATTGTGTGCGCTGTGATTGGTTGCTGCCTCACACGACCCTGAATAGGATGAAGCAGAAGATGGATGAATGGATTATGCTGTGTTCCATTTTCCTCGGAAGTCTGAGGTCTGAACTTGGAATAACGTCACACCTGAGTTGACCATGTTCCAGTTCCAGTGCTAACAACAAATTGTTAGGATTATGTGGTATTTTGCGTGATCAAACACCATAGTAACATGTCCACGGATAGAAGACTGACAGTACTGTGTGGATTTAATGAGACACAAATGAGACAGAAGAGCTCAAAAAAGTATATACATAGCGTACAGCTTTCACTGCTGTTGATGCTCGGAGCAGCCATGTTGGATTGTGATGTCGGGGTTGGTTGGTGAGGTTCTCCCGACTTTCAGAGTCAGAAATCTGATTTTACGGGGTGTTGACATTTCCGCCTGGGAACTCGGAAATTTTGACTAGAACTGGAACGCAGCCAGGTTAGCCATTGTTAGCAATGCCAGTGATAACAACGCATTATGCGGTATTTTGCACATACAAACACTAGCAACATGTCCACAGAAGATGGACAGTGGTTGCTACTGTTGATGCCCTTAGTAGCCATTTTGGATTGTGGTGTCAAGGTTTGTGAGGCTCTCCTGACTTTCCTAATCGGAAATCCAACTTTAGGGGGCGTTCCAGTTGAAATGTTCGACAGGGAACATGGAAATTCTGACTTCCCAATTAAACTGGAATGCACCATAACTAGAGCACTGGAATCTGGGGCAGTTTCTTGGTGCTCCTTTTAGCCAATGCTCTTCCTTTTTTTCAAATATCTTTTGGCATTCTCTTGAAGCTTGCTCTTTAAAATCATATTTGCAAAATAGTTATTTTCTCATTATTCCGGAGTTACACAACCACATCAGAACCTCCTGAATCTCAGCAGGAGGGTGAAGCACTTTCCATGTGAAGTCCATCAATCATGTTTGTTTCACTATGTTAACACATGACGGATCACCCTCTCTCAGAGGATGCAACGTGTTTACAAGGTGATGTAAGTCAGTGAAAGGCTATGCATGCCAATTTCTTTCATTTTCCTCTCCCTGTGTGTGTATCCATTTATTACCCTGCTTCACAAAGGACTGTTTTTCACACCCTGCCTCAATTTAGCAGTGGATAATTTTGTAATATGGGACACCTACAACCTGCTGCCACTTTTTGTGAGAAGTTAAAGGGTTGATATTAGGCCAGCATTAACCTAAATTATGATGTCATTTCCAACCCCTATAGAAAATTATATTAATAACATGCATCATCTTATACACTGGTGTGATACCAGGAGATGGTTCTTTTCCCCCCCATTAGTTGTGTCTCTGTTGCTGCTGTTGACATTGTGTTTATTCTCGGCCTGTTCAATGGGCTCTTGCTGCAGCCCCACTACCCTTTTTAATAAAACGTGAATGGAGCTTAGTTGGGTACACAAATAAAGATTTGTTTGTGTTTGCATTAGTAGAGGATGTAAAAGAACATTGCAGATCAATGTTTCTCAGTGATTGTTCCTGATTTTATTTATTTCATTTTTAGATAGGTAAAGTGATCCCCTGACAATGATTGCATCTTATATAAATGAACATTATTTATTTATTTACTCTGAACAACTAAACTGATTTATTTTACTCCCTCCATTTAGGATTCATGTAACTGATGTATGAACAGTTAATGAATGATTGACAATATAATAAAGTTGTACACCATAGGATCTGCCTAGCAACCATTTAAAAATGATATAGCAACCATGGTGATGGCGCAGTGGATATGACACATGCCTTTGGTGTGGGAAATCTGGGTTCAAATCCCCCTGCGATACATCAACCAATGTGTCCCTGAGCAAGACATTTAACCCGCATCCAATCATGGATAAAGCTAAATAACATGTAATGTAATCTGTTACTGTACAAGCAAGTGCCCCGAACCTTATAGGAACCGCCAAGGTCTAGCAACTACTTAGAAAGGTCATAGCAACCACACGGAACACCCAACTTCCACCTTTTGATTTTGGATGATGGGTAATCATCACTGTTAACATACTGTACCAGCATATTTTCTTACTACAATGAAGAATTGTGAGGGAAATTATCTTTCCTTCACCTTGTTCTTCCATTTCTCTCATCCTGTAAAATGTCAGTCTATTTACACAACCCTCAGAGAGCTTCCTGTGGTTATACTGGCAAAAAAGGACGCACTTTATAGAGGTCACCCCATATGTCATGCCACTCTTTCTTAAAGGGGGTTTCCATCTGCAGAGAGAGAATGCAATTTAAAAGAAAACATGTTAGGGGCAAATTCCCTTTTAACATGAAGCTGCACTTTGAGCATGCTTGTGAGTTTTTCACAACTACACAATCAGACTGGGCAAAATTGAATGATAGGAAGTACCCTCAGTGGCCATTGGGAGGCATGGCAATGTCTGTAGATAACACTGAGCTGGGATCATTTCTTCTTTCTGCAATACGAGAAATAAGTCAAAGCAAATGAAAAGCTGTTAATTTTTCAACAATTCTGTGAAAGTAAATTTTCTGTTGAACTGAACAGATACAGAGGGGGCTCTGTTCATAATGAGTGTCCTCATTAGTGAGTCACTAGTGTGAAAAGGTCACTAGCTGGAGGAAGCTGGGGGACACAGATTTTAATTAAGCAGTTACAACTACAGTAGGTCTGTAATGCACTTTAATTTTCTTTGTTTGTTGAATTGCACTCATATTCCATCCATCCATCCATCCGTAAACTACTGCCAAACCCTCAGGTAGAACAATTACTAGTTTATCTGTATTTCGTGATGTTGCAATGTTTAGTTAGTGTTTAGTGTATTCATTGTGCTGCAGCAATGCTGGTAAAGACTCATTTCAGTAACGTTAGAAATGCTGGAAACTAGCCTCACTGTGTACTGGCCAGCCTTTAATACTCAAATATGTGCATCAATTAGCCATTTATTAATGACCTTTTAATAAGATATAACTGGGAAACGACGGATATCCCTTTAGATTACGGTACAGTTCTGTTGTAATTTGTTACACATGACCTTTTAATAAGATATAACAGCGGGACATAGCAACATATCTCACTTTAGTTTACATTACATTCTATTGTAATTTATTACAAATTACGTTCTAATAAGATATAACAGCGGGAAATAATGACAGATCACACTTTAGTTTACAGTACAGTTCTGTTCTTATGTGTCCCAAATTACGCATTAATAAGGATGTAACTAGGAAATAAAGATGCAATGTCCTGGTAGCTTCCACAGCCTATATGTGGTCGAATAGTAATAAGGGCATTACATGTTCTTATGTCTTAACTGGTATGGGAGTGTATCGTCGATGAAGCATGTATTAATAGTATATTTATATAATGTATGTACCACTTACAAACTCCACAGGACACTGGAGAGTATCCAGGCATGAGCGACTGTGTGAAGTAGACCGTGACGTGGTTTGACATTATTAGTTTTCTTCTAATAAGCATCAAATGACACGACTCTGCCCAATATTTGGTTTCTAAATGGAGTGTAATTTGGTATCTTAGTGTCCAAGTATAGTTACATTTTGGATTTTAATACAGCAATATATGCAGTTTCTAGTTACAGCATACATATGGCATCTTTGTTTTCTGTCTAATAAAGACCACATCATTTCTAGTTTTGGTCTAATTTGATACAAAGAAAGGCTTATTACGTATTTTTTATGTACCGTAAAATAAAGTGCGACCATTTAAACTAGGTCCTGTAGTATATGACCATTCTATAACTTTCTATAAACTTTGCTTAAAGGTTTGTTATAAGGGAGTCCTATGAACTTTACTCTACATTTACTGAGAACATCTGGAAATTGTTAACATGAGCAGAGGTCCCCCCAAGACAGAAGAGACCTTTTTTGGAGTTGTGCCAGATAACAGGCATTGATTGGCTAGTTACCTGATCCAATGATATACTTACAAAATTACGTCCTATGTTGATACAATGCATAGGATATATACGTTGTTCACACAAAGAAAAGGCGGAACGACTTTTTGGAAGAATTTGGGTTGGTCGTTCTCCAAGCTCTCTGCAGGAGTTTGTAAAATTGATGCTGAATCTTTGTTTGTAATAAACCTTTTTATAATCAAGAACAGTGTCGGCGGATTCCTCTTCATACAGCATCACAGCATTACTATTTAAGACACCACAGTCCTCTTCTTGCTATTTGTTTCAAGGCCTTTCCACTTTCTACACTAAGTATTGACTCATGACATAACCGATTAAATGAGTAAACAAGTAAAGTTTGCTTAGGCAGAAGCTTTGGTTAAAGTTTCTACCAAAGTCAGATATTTCAGTCATCCTTTGACAAATGATGTACAGTACTGTGTATGACAGAGATCTATATTGACTGTGTCGTAAATGAGACGCTCAGGGAAACTTGCTTGTTTGTCACTTTCGTACAAGTTCAAGGTCTGTCTGTTCTGGGCTTCCTGTATATAGGTCACCTCTGGTCTAGGTATTTAAAGAGGAGTACAGAGCGAGTTACACTTGCTTATTATGATGCCATTAGGATGTTACAGTGTGTGCCAAGATTTCTAGTGCCAGTCAGCGAAGCTTAAATGTATTTGTAAATTTTGTGAATGGATGACGCTCGCAGGTTTTATTTAATGAGTATGGTTTATTTTTTATTGATTGAGATTGATGTTTCACTGCTGTGAACCATGGAGTAAAGTACATTGAATTTCATCCAGTTTACCTATCTATTTACTCATGACATGGTATGAAACTTAGCTATTGCTCATGATTTTAAATCAAAAATTAAATTAAAAAGCATTGACAAATCCTTTGGGCATATTTGGAATGTTTTTCAAATGATTTAGCTTTATTGCTGTCTTGACCTTTTCCCCCTTTGAAATATCATGTCACAACATATAAAAGAAAGCAGTTATCTGTTGGCCAATGCTGTCAGTTTGTATTTCCATTTGTATTGTGCTGAATATATTCTAAAGCCCTTGTGCCCCACGGTGTAATTATTGATGGTTGTCTACAATTAGTGTGTCACTGGTATGGAAAAAGTCACCGGTTGAGGTTGGAGGAGGCTTTAACTGCATGCCTAAACTCCGGTTTTGACTGTGTTAAAGACCATGTCAAGTTTGTTTAAACCTTTAATTATGCCATAATGATAAGTAGAGCTCCTTCACTGTTTGGGGCCATTACTGGAATATTATGCAGCCTCAATGGCTCACTGTGTAATTTGTTGTCTTTAGATATATATACATACACACATATACATATATGGCTTTGTAATAGCACAAACATACACAAATATAATTAACAGCACACTGACAATCATTAAAATGAAATAACATGCAACCTAATTCATAATGCTGTCAAAGTATTATTGTACAAGTACATCTACTTATGAGTCATAAACTCACACCTTTCCACAAACCTGTTGCTTACGCTGGGTGGCAGTATGCATTCATTTTTACATTGAAACTAAGAGGCTAATTAACACACATGACACATTTCAACAACTATATTTCCATGCTCATGTTTGAAAAATGCAAATACATCAAGAGCATGACATTCATGTACACAGAGAACCATGACACTTGTGACAAACTGCTTTGTTTTTTTAACAATTCTTCTGGCAAGCTGTCTATTAAAACGTGCAGTATAGCTTTATACACATGCATGCACATACCCTAATTTGGCATCAGTGGGTCTAAAGAATAAATGCATCGCTGTCATTTTCAAATAGACATATTGCTCAGTCTTAAATTGATGTTTCTTTGACACTGACTGTATTTAATGTATCTCTTGTAACAGCTGGCTTAACCTTGTGCACTTTGATCCACTCTGCAGCCCCTTGCAGTCCTACAGTTTAAACTCTCAATTGATGTTTTTACGCTGTAATAGGGCCATTGATTAATTGGAGTAAAATTTGAAGATTACCCTCAGCATTTCATTGTGCGTCAATAGCTAAGTGTATCAAAGTGAAAAACGTTTCTTTTTGAGCTACATGACTGTCTTACGCACACATTTCTAGTCAGTCTATAATGGAAACAGGTTTCCTATCTGCGGGAGCTCCATAAACCGATTTCCTGATAGAGAGTGGGGAGAGGAAGGGAAAAAAAGAGAGGAAAAGAGGAAAATACTGAATAAATAAATAATGCTGTTATAATAGTTCTGGTTTCACCTGGCTGTGTATCTTATGACTCACCTGCCAACTAGGCATGAGCTGGTATACGATTCTGATGATAACCTTCAGCAAAAATATCACGGTATTGCGGTATTGCAATTACAGTCTGGGTGAAAACCAATTTTTTTTTCTCCATTGAACACAATGTATTTTATTTTGAAACACACTGCACACTGGCAGGGAGACAGATTACTAAACTGCAGTTTCTCTCCTTGACCACTCATAAAACGCATGACTACTGCCAACATCACACAACTGAGGTATTTTCTGTTAGCGCTACAATCATTACACCTTAAGTTTTCCACGTGCGCCAGCAAGAAGCCATCATCAAGAATGACTCAGTCCTTTCTCTATATGCAAGTGCTCTTTTTGTCCGCAGGAAGGAAACATTTACAAATTAGCCAAGGTCAATTGCATGCTATTTGGCTAAATACATTCTTTCCACTAGTGCTGAAAATGTGAAGATGGGAAGGTAAATTGCAGATTAAGTCACAGAAATGGTATTTGTCTCCTCTTTCATCTTGGGGTGGCTCGTTAGGTCGCATCACAGACATGATGACCCAGTGCCATGCCTCCAAAAAGGGACTATCATTGATGAGTCATGGGTCTATGAAACATTGCCTTTTGTTAGTTTTATTTCTGGCAAGCTCCTAATGGTCCCATACAAACCACGAATAGTGTACTCAGTAGACACTGGACGTGCACTATTCAGACAGAAACATCTTGACAGAGACATTGTAATCAGAAATGGTTCCCTACGTGGGTAAATTATTAGTTACACCAACTATAAATAGTTCTTGAATCCACTCCCAAGCATTAACGATAATCACTGGTGGTGTGCAGCCAGTGGCTCATTGTTAAGAATTGTAGGCTATTTAGAGGAAACTGTGATCTAAAAACAGAGCCCGCGACTGCTGGAAATAGTACTTTTGGAAATCAACACACAAAAAAGAACTACTTGCATCACCAGACGGTTTGTAAAAAAAAAAAAACATAAAGTAGGTGTCTTATTTAAATTTAGCACAGGAAACACAGATGACTATCTTTTTATATAACCCCAAGCAAAGAGAGAGAGATTGAAGGGTTTTCCAGCTCAAAACAATATTAATTTAGATATTTGCAGAATTGGCAGTGATGTTGACAAGGATACTTTTAAGGCTATTGGGTGAAAAATCGTTTGACAGTTCAGCCCACTAAAATACAATAGATGTTCTGTTCTTACTGATAACTTTTGTTTTACCACCCACTTAAGAACATCAACAGTAAAACTGACAAACTTAATGATGGCATTATTCAAGATTAATTTTGAAGGGTGATCATAAAGTAACTAAACTAGAAATACCTTCTTTTTTAAATTCATTCAATTTGAATAATCAGTAATACTGCACATCTCAGGCACACAATGTGGACATTTTACTTGAACACATTTTCAGCAAGTGTGACTATATGGTTAGTTTAGCATAGAGAGCATTGGCAAATGAGTGTTACAGCTTATTTTGGGGGTGACTTTTCCTGATCACTTGATTTGCATACATATTTTTGTGAACATGACATGTTCCTTAGTTTAAGTGGCAATTTATTTGAACTAGTTGCTCTTGCAGTGCAATCAATGTCTCTGGATGTAATCATAAGCATGGCCAATGTAAAATAGCTTTTTCTTTTCACCGCTCATTAGTCCTCACTGCAGGAAGCACACATCAACACCCAGACATCACAACAATTCCTTGGCCACTTGTGGTGGACCTGGCAATGATTCTGGAAAATACTATATAGGAAGCAAAAGGATGTAAATCATAGCCAGAGATCTTAATGAAATTCTAAAGCTTTACTTTCATTGCGTCATTAAAAAATCCCTTTTTATTCTAAATTTTCAATTCAAAAATTACTTCAAATTTATCTACACCTTTTAAAGGGAACAGCAAGTAACCGCTGATCGAATATGTAAAGGTCAATGTCTTAAAAAAGGTGTCATGATTATCCAAGGGTTGTCATGAACTGTGGTTCTTGTATAGTATAACTACATTCAGTGTTAAATCACATGCCATTTCTTGTTATCCTGCAGTTTGATTCAATGAATAATATTCATATACAATATAATAATAGTCATCCCACTGAAAGGCAAAAATAAAATTAAGCAAAAAGTGTGTTGTGTGAGGCATGACCTTAGTACTCCTTTTAATAACAGCCAAGAAACAAAACATGCATGGAGGTACAGACTCAGACATGTCAGCACTGTCAATGGGCTTGGCTACTCATTCAGTTTAAAAAAAAAACCTTCAGCTGCGTTTATATACTATTGAAAGCAGACTCTGTGTCTTTAATTGTATTGTCAATCAATATTGGGATAATGGGTGCAAGGCCTGTGCAATAAGCAAGTCAAGTGGAAAGCTGCACTTAAGTGAAAGTGCTGTGCAATGCTCAAAGTGTGTTGTATTGAACAAGTTGCCATTTGAGGACGAGTTTCCATAGCTACAGGTTCATCCAAATGCAGGACACATGTATTCTAACTCCACTCGCCATTTGAAAGAGGGGGTTCAAGCAGGTTGAATTGAGGCACTCTGCAGAATCACAAATGGCACCATTAAGTTCAATTAGCAGGCATCTGGATAGGTAGCCCTAACGGTCTTTTACACCACAGACTACCACTGTCTATCTGATAGTTAACTACATGCTATATAACTGACTTACCTGTAGGTCAATACTTGGAGGGTTTCCTGGTTTCAGACCTGCTGGACACACCTCCAATTGTTTCAGCAAATCTGCAAGTCTGATTATCTGATTACTTGGGAATGAGGGGTGCAGGCGAATAAAGGTGATGGCATGCTGAAAAATGTTAAAATATTTGAATGTTAATAGGGCTGTGGATATATGCAGCATTGCAAATACACTTTAAAGTACACATTTATTTTTAACAGGGGGATGGACCCGGTTTGTTTCATTCACCAGAAATTAGCGTACCGCCCCATGAACGACTCTTTTGGTTCTGTATTTGTTTAAATACAGAACCCTTCCCTAGTTATATAGTTTAATAGACGCAAGACAGCTGACAGAAGGGCGAGACTCAGAGAAAAGGATGCAATTACAAATCTGTCTGCTACATAGCACTATGGAGAGCGCCATGGATTTATCAATACACAGCACAGTTGGGATACTGATATTTCAGAGCTATGGTCGGGTATTGGATTCTAACTTGCACAAATCTCAGTCAGATAAAGGATCAATGAGTCAGGCAGACTAGACTGCCATATTTAACTAAACACCCCTTTGCCCCTGCACTCTCTCTGCTACTGGGGTGACAGGTTAACAAGGGAGATGCATTTTGGTCATTTTACTAACAAGGGGGATGGCGTCCCCCCTCATCCCCCTACTGCTGAAACCTCTTAAGTTGTTAGGTAAAAAGCACTTTGTGCCACTCCTAGTTGTTTGCAACAGGAGACTACTCAGCCTAGTTACAGTACACAACTTTTCTTATTCTTATTACATATTCTGAATGCAATGGCAGGGTCAGAACCTGCCGGGACAGCATTTCAACAGATGTGGGAACATTCAGAAGAGGCTTTTCTCTCAATTGTCATATGACCTGTAATGATCCTGCATCACTTCACCTTGACATGGCGCTTTAACCTCCCCCTCCTTGCAGCCATTGCAGTCAGTGCAGCCCCCAGTGCCCTACTGTTCCAGCCTTCCTCTAGAGTCTAAGCCACCCGACAGCAGCCACTAGAGCTTGTCAGTATCAGAGTGATACATTCAGCTCTGTTCTCTCTTCTCCCCTCAAGGGCAGCCAACTTCCTGTTGCTAGGCTACACTAATTGCAGCATTAGTATTCGGTATTGAGCTGCTGCCGGAAGCTGAGGCTCCACTAGACACCTATGGCTAGTGCAAGCCGTTGTAATTACAATACCACAACAACCCTCTGTACTCTTTGTCTGACTTTCTCAAACTAATGTAGCTTCAGTTTCGACTGCATTCATATTGCTTTCCCATTTCTTATCCTGACATTTCAGTTAAAGAGGTACATGGACTCTACTTTCCTTTTGCCCTCTTTAGACCATATATATAGGAGTTGTTCTTTTTGATGCAATCCTGTTGATCTTGCAAGTCATAAAAAATGATTAAATGTATGTTTGCAAAGTGCCACTAAAGAAATAGTAATTTAGTGTGTGCAGCAGGACATAGCTGTACCATCTGCAATATGAAATCAGGTACAGTTTTAGATAATGTAGTTAAGATAAGATAGTTTAATTCAAAACGATCAATTATCAGTTCTGCATCGTTTTCCCTTTTGTTACATTAACTTCCATTTACATCTTGTCTTATCATCCTATATCATAAACTTGTTTGCAGTGACATTCTGTGTTTGCGCATCTTATGTTATTAATTGTTCATTTAATGCCCTGCTGCCTTCACAGCTCCCACTCTTCTTGTCAAATTCATTTAATTTATTCAGAGAAAAGACATCACCACAGCAACAGGGCTATCACAAGCTCAGGGTTCCTCCATATGTCTGGCTCAGTTACCGTGACAACATGTTTCATGGTGAAGTTCCAGCACAGAGGAGCTCCCTGTATCCTGATGAAGAATACTCATAATAAAATGCAAAAAAGAAAAGGCTTTTTATGTGAAAAAAATATTTTTCTGAATTTGGTGTTTGCTTCCGGTAGCGATCTGCTGTGTCAAATAGAGCATGCATGTGCTTATGCAGAGTGGTGTTTGTATGCATATGGCATGTGCTTGTGTGAAGTGGCAGCATGGTCCGTGTACTTGGTGGCCAACGGATTTTCGTTTTGAAAGGAAAAAAACAAAAACGAAAAACGGCCAGTTTCCCAATTACCATTAGTAAATAGGAAAACAAAAAACGGAAAACAACCCATTATTCGTTTTTTGTTTTGATATTAAAAAACGGAAAACGAAAAACAATCTCGTTATCCGATTGTCTTTGATGTATTTGTAGATGGAACTCGGAAATTAAAATACGTGTGTATAAGTCGTATTCCTTAATTTTGCATTGGTATTTTTTTCGTGACCCGGAAGTTACTTCCGCCACGCCAAGACCCGCCCTTCAATAGCATTTATTGGCCAGTACCGCCTGTAAGATCCGTTCTGTGCATGCGCATAATTACGTAGTAGAAAACTAACAATGTCCCTGTGCGATTTGTAACCATAGACTGTATATAAGTAACGGGTCTGTCGGTACACGATCCCAAAGCCCGTCTACGGAAAGCCGTTCCACTCCCTATTAAGCCCCATTGTACCTACTTTGGTTGCAGTTCCACCAGAGTTCCACTGGGGGTGATCACGGTCCAGTGCAAAATGAATGGGACCCTATGGAGCTAGACGGCTAAATTTGTCTCTTTCGCCTGATTGTCGATGAGAGATCTCAGATTTGATTGTAGTTTTTGCAAGTTCAACATGGATTATAGGTCGAAAGTTGAATGAACGAGTACTTATGCCCTTTCGATTTGTTACAGTTTGAGTCGTTGTTGCCCATAACACGCTAGCATTCTGCTAATGAATGCTGATTGGTCAGTGAAGGACAGATTACGATCGGAGATCCCGCTTGACGGCATCCGAAGCAGAACCAGAATGCCAGAGTGAATATTTCGGCGTGGTCTTTAAAACATTAGCAAACCTCTTTCTAGCCCGTGTATTGACAGGGAGAGCCTAACCTGTCTACTGTGTTGTCGATGCCTCGAGAGAAAAAAGGAAGCGACTCAGAGCTTGCCGTAAAGCAGAATCTCTGGCCGTATATGTGTATGATGTCATTGACATTTTAAAAGGCTTTTTAGAACAAAAAAGCCACTTTAAAAAAATCTAACACCCAGCAGTGTGTATTTTCTTAGCCTCCCCTTTCAAATGCAACATTCAAATTACTAGACAAAAAATTATATCCTGAGAAAAGTGGATTTTGAGTGGTATAGCTCCATAGAGTCCCATTCATTCTGCACTGGCCTGTGAGCGCCCCCTATTTGGAACTCTGGTGGAACTGCAACCACTTCAGAAGCCGGAAGTAACAAGAGAGTGGAACTTCTTCCCATATTAGAAATTCTTTGACGATCCGTTCTGCCTGCACGATCCGTTCTGCACATGCGCAAGATAATACTGTTTTACCGAGGATACGACCTGCACGATCTGTTCCACGCTAGCCTATGGCTAGCCTCCACCGGGAAGCTAACGTTAGTTTAACTAACAGCTAATTCGGCTAACCGCTAGCTGACAGCTAGATTCAGTCTAATAAAATAACGTTAACTCAAACGTAATGGGAAAAGCAGGCTACAGCTAAATTAAGACTTCACAGTAATAACAATAAAGACAAGTATTGAGTGATTGTATTTTAAATGAGCACAAGTAAAGTAGAACTGACGTAACAGCTGTTATATATGTTAGGTGTTTGTTATATATGTCAACGTTTATTTTCAAGTTTTATTTTGAGGGTCTTTTAAGTTATTACATGCTGTCTCAGCTAGCAGTTAGCCGAATTAGCTGTTAGCTAAACTAACGTTAGCTTGCCTGTGGAGGCTAACGGCAGACCGCTACAATCAGCTAGCGGTTAGCCGAATGAGCCGTTAGCTAAACTAACGTTAGCTTGCCTGTGGAGGCTAACGGCAGACCGCTACAATCAGCTAGTGGTTAGCCGAATTAGCTGTTAGCTAAACTAACGTTAGCTTGGCTGTCGACCGGAAGCGTGGAACAGATCGTGCAGTGTCATAAATCCTCGTACAACCGCGCATGCGCGAACATTTTGCGCATGTGCAGAACGGATCGTGTACCGACAGTGTCAACACTTTACGACCAAACATTACAACTTTTTTATTAAATCTTTTTTTATTAAATCTTTATTATACAATAGTCATAGCTACAAACATTCAAAACTTGTCACTGATCCAAAACCGTGTAGCGACATCGTTGTTGTGTTGTTTACGTTAATGTTTTTACCTAATACTTCGTCTTGACTAATAACCATAGACTGTCTATTATTAATGCGATGAAGTGTAAACGTACATAAGTGTCCTTTTGAAGATGGGATGACAGCTCTCCCAGCCACCACTGCTGTATACCACTATAGTAGCTACATGCTAACGGCAGTAAACACTATAGTAGCTACATGCTAACGGTCATCTTAGCTGGCAATGTTGTTAAATTCTCGCCAATTCCGGGTCACATTCCTGCTGAAACATGTCCGATTGTGTAGTGTTTGGTCTGCGATTTTTGACGTTAGAAAGTGCTGCTTCGTTCCACTACAATCTAACGTTAGCATACTCATAGCTAACTATTGTAGCTGCATGCTAACGCGACATAGCGGAGCATATATAGCTAGCTATGTACGTATATAGCAGGACTTTGTACCGTAAAAAATCACCAATAAAGGCTTCTAAACCAAATACTAAACAAATACAAATACAGTAAAGTGACCGGAATTAGGGGTGAAATGTCCAGCATTGAGCTACATAATAGTTTGCTAGGAGTATGCTGGTCTCTCACAGAGATCTCATGTGTAGCCCTGTTTTTACCTGATATTTTCATAAAAGTACAAACACATGAAGTGAGAGGTATACACATGCTTAAACTTTATTTAAAACATGGTTAACCTGAAGCAGGACGGAGTCATGACTTATAACACCAAAGCAAGGCTTCTAGCTCAGGCTAGCTAGCGTTAGCAAATTACCTTCAAAGTTGTAAAGAAATGACGAAACGTAAAATTTGAAGCCTTTATTTAATTTGCTACATGGTGTTGTACTGGATGGCCAGACGACCCTCCGTATATCATTAACAGATACTTTAGGCAACTCCAGCAAACACCTTGTAAACTTCATCTCTGCCATCATAACGGTCTACTGTCACTGTCTAATGTTTTCTTCCGGTAACCGGGAATGTCCAAACATCCTTACGCCAATGCGTGCATAGAGCTGTGAAGTTTGCCGGTGCTCGCGCAAGCGTAGAACTGATCAGGCAGTGCACAGAACGGATTTTACAGGCGGTACGGATCGGGTACTGACAAAGAAATAAGATTTATACACACATTTTAATTTCCGAGTTCCATCTACAAATACATCAAAGACAATCGGATAATGAGATTGTTTTTCGTTTTCCGTTTTTTAATATCAAAACAAAAAACGAATAATGGGTTGTTTTCCGTTTTTTGTTTTCCTATTTACTAATGGTAATTGGGAAACTGGCCGTTTTTCGTTTTTGTTTTTTTCCTTTCAAAACGAAAATCCGTTGGCCACCAAGTACACGGACCAGCTTCATTAATCCAGCAGAGCATGGCTTTCACGTTCCTGCTGTTCACTTGCCTTTCTGTCTCACCAAGCATACCTTTTTTTCAGGGATATGTGCGTCATAAGACCTGTGTGAGGCTAAGCTCTCTGCAGTAACATTCTCACCTCAATCAGGTGGAGTCACCAGGTTCTTATGACTAACTCATATTCTGCATCTCAGTGTGAATGAAAGACGCAGACTGAAATGAAATATTTACAGGTGAAAAACATATTCTGTAATATATATATATATATATATACATACAGAAAAGGATTTCTGGTTCTCACATGTCAGTTGTTGCCCTCTGCAAAGGTGCCATGACATTACCTGAAAAATTGAAAATCCACCAGTTGCCTCAAGCATATGATCATCACACAACCTGGCAGAGTGCCAAACACACGTACACATCCTTGGCCTCTGGAGGTTTTCTCCATCATTTGGACAGACTCATTCGCTCTGTAAACACCACCACCCCTGTTTTCTCAGATCTCAGTCAGTGACTGCAGAAAGGCAAAGATGAGAAACGTATTGGTGCAATCGCAGACAGGTGGTATCGATCAATTCAAACCAAATCACAGAGGGCGATCAGAGACGATGTAAAGAATACAAAACTTCGTGATCCCCACTTCCTGCAGAGTGAGTAATGAGTGCAGTTTTACTGACATACTTTTGTGAATTTCATTGATCACCTCTCGGTGTAGATTTCATATAGTAGTGTTTAAATTCCCTCTGCATTTGAGAATTCAATAAATCTTTCATTTTGTTTCACCGTCTTTGTCTTTCCCTCTCTCTTATAACCATCAGTGTTCAATGATGTCTGTTTCCTTTTAAATCTGTTGAAGTGCTGTCATTCATATTGTCAACTGCAATCAGCCCTTTCTCTCTCTCTGTGCTGTATATGTGCGTGATTGTGCATGCATGCATGCATGGTTAATTTGTGTCTGACTAGGAATGGAAAGGGTCTGGGAGAAATTGAGGCTGGTCTGGGTTTCTTTTTTCATTTTTTTTTTTTTTTTTACTTCAATGACGTCAGTGACATTTTAAGGGAGACAGCAACCACAGAAAATTAGCACCTACAGCAATCATTTTCTTGGTATCCGCTCACCTAGGCAATTAGAATGAAGTGTTAAATGCTTGGACCAGACCTTTTTAGAAGAAATTAACAGAAGGCTTTTCCGGACATCAACACCTTTGGGTGACTTTCCTTTGGTTAAAGGATTTCCTGTATGCAAGGTAGTACCCTGCTGTCATTCATCTTTGTCAGACACAGAAAGCATTTCACCAGCTTCTCTGCTTCCAGATCGAGCCCCTAACTTGTTGCACATTATTTGAAACTAAACTATTTGAAATAAGCATGTTTGTCCATGCTTGTTTTGTTCAAATGAATTTAATAACAAACAAGGTATTGTCTGTGAGCCAGTCTCAGCAGAAAACGTACTCACACTTACTGCAAACATGCAGTTACGCCCCCGTTTGCAAGAATGTGGTCTATTTAAAGTTGTAATTCTTAAGATTTAAATCCTGGTTCATTTGGTGACACCTGTGGCAAACACACAGCAAACACTCCTTGAGCAGCTTCTTAAAACATCAACTGGTGTATATGTTTACAGTGTAGCCAAACAAACTCACATAGTTTTAATAAAAGTCAATCTGATTTCATGCTGCACACACGGTGCAAGGGTAGTACAGTTAGTTACCTTGCTAAGAAGTTGGAACCTGCACTGTGGCTGCTCCTTCTTGTTCCATTACTCACTTGCAAAAATTTACAAAAAATGCTTTAATATGATATATTTTTGATGAACAATCACAGTTATTGCTAACCTTTAATTTTCTGTGACTGCATCACAATAAAAGCCACCCCATGTTTCACCACTTGAATGTTTTTAATGTAAAGCATGACTAAATACAGCTCTTTGCTCTGTAGGATAGGAAACAGGAAACAGTGAGACTGATATTGATGAATACCTCGTTTTAATCCAGAGTGGGAATGGTGGACTCCGCCACAAACATCAAAAAGTAATACTGTATAGAGAGAGGTAATTATTTAATCTAAATATACTGAAGAGTATTGCTGAAGAAATGCCAACCACAAATCATATCAAAAACAGGGTGTGATTTCATGAACCTCTTAGAAATCATGACTTAGCAATTTCAATCCACTGCTGCCTTTTTGTTCCCCTATGTTGCTGTTTCACTGCTAAATTTGCAAACACTGCTGCTAATTCTGCTGCACATATTATTAGGGAGCTCACCTGCCCACAAGTCAGCTCATCATGACACTTCAGAAGAGATCCCTTTATTAGGGCCCGAGCGCTGACAGCGGCGAAGGCCCTATTGAAACTGAAGGAATTCTTCCTTTCCTTTCCTTTCCTTTCCTTTCTTCCGGCAAATGAATCGCCTTTTTGAGGGGCATAACATACTCAAAAACTCAAAATTTACATATTTTAAGGGTTTCGGGAATAGGCGCACAAAAATGTCTCGCTAGCGCCCCCTACAAAGTTAAACAAATTCAGCCCCTGCAGTACGTTTAACGTAGACTAACGAAACTTGGTACACATATGTATCATGTCAAGACATACAAAAAAGCTCATTGGAGCCATACCCTGAACCCAACAGGAAGTCTGCCATTTTGAATTGAAAGTTCAAAATTAGTGCGATTTTGGCCATTTCCACATGTCGTACTTTAACAAACTCCTCCTAGAGATTTCATCCGATCAACTTCAAATTTAGTCTGTGCCATCTTAAGACCTTAGCGATGAAAAGTCATTAAAAGAAAAACTTTTCGTCATAGGGCATGGCTGTAGCAGGGCGGCCATTTTGTGCGTTTCACCATCGAAACAGGAAGTGGGTGTAACTTGAGTGTACATTGTCTAATTGGCTCGAAACTTTTCAAGAATCATAAGTGTCCAACCCTGAGAACATATAAAGGCCGATATTGACTCAAAGTCATAGCGCCCCCTAATGTCAACAGGAAGTAGGCCTAAAAGTCAAGGTGCTATACTTTAACAAACTCCTCCTAGAGATTTCATCAGATCGACTTCAAATTCGGTCCGTGTCATCTAAAGACCTTAACGATGAAATGTTATTAAAAGCAAAACTTTTCGTCCAACGGTGTGAGCGTGGCGTAGCAGCCATTTTGAGCATTTATCAATGAACAAAGAAGTTGTTGTAACTTTATTGTACATTGTCTAATTTGGCCGAAATTTCTCACGATTGACAAGGGTCCAGGCCTGAGGACATTTATAGGCCATAATTTACTTTTGGTCATAGGAAATCAGCCTTATATGACAAACATCATCCGATTTACATTAAACTTATGTGTGGTCTACATGTGATACTGAGCCGCTCCCTATACTTTAACCATGCCCACATACTCTGGCCACGCCCCCTTTCACAACATTTGAACCGTTTAAGGTAGAGTCTTGTGTGAGGTGTCATTGAACTCAGCAGAGAGTTCCTTCTTCATTGGTGATGGTTTTGCCTGCCCCCTATGCTTAAGCCACACCCCCTTTCATAACATTTGAACCGTTTAAGGTAGACCCTTGTGTGAGGTATCATTGAACTCAGCAGAGAGTTCCTTCTTCATTGGTGATGGTTTGCCCCCCCCCCCCCCCATGCTTAAGCCACGCCCCCTTTCATAACTGGTGACCCGTTTAAGGTAGAGTCTTATGTGAGGTATCAGTGAACTCAGCAGAGACTTCCTTTTTTATTGGTAAAGGTTTGCCTCGACCCCTATGCTTTGGCCATGGCCCCTTTCACAGCTAATGAACTGTATGATGTAGAGTCTTGTGTGAGGTATCATTGAACTCAGCAGGAAGTTCCCTTTTCATTGGTGACGATTTGCAGTGTCTAAGTGTACAGCACGCAAATGCAGGGGTCACAAGGAGCGGCGTCTGCCAGTAACCCCGACATGCGCAGAGGCGCGAGGGCCCGTCCAACGCTGCTTGCAGATTTAATTTTTTTAATGAATTTTTATACAGTATGAACAAAGGTTAAAGTAATTACAAGATTGAGAGGGCACATTGCTATATACATAATACACAAATATAGTGTATGTGGTATGAGGTAAAAGTACTTCCTGCAAGTACATAATTATTTAATAGAACATGCATAGCAGATATTTTCTCTAAGATCTAAAAGCTGTGTCATTATTCATTCTTTCCGGTTTGGAAATATTTGCTGAAAAGAGCCTTAGGCTCCATTGGAAATGAAAACTGCATAGAAGGTCATTGCATTTTATACATATACAGTATATATGTTTTCAGGTTCATGCTTGTATTTTGTGTTTACACACTTTATGATCAAAATACTTTATTTATTTCATACTGCCCATTGCTGCTGCACCTGTATTCCTCCTCTGCCTGAGACGCTCTATTAGAGCGCCTGTCTCTTTTAGAGCGCCTGTCTCTTTTAGCTCCTTCCAAAACAATTCCTAAGCTGTGTTTGAAACCGTTCCCTATCGTGGAAATAGTGCACTCTATTAGACTAAGTCGATTTTCAGATAATGTGACACCCTTGGGCATTTTTGAGTAAAAGTTGGCAAACAGACTTTTCTAGAGGTATTTTTTCTGGGTTAGGGTTAGGGTCATTTTAGCTAAAATGCGAGAGTCACTTGTTTGGAGTCACATGCATACTATTGTCTTTGGATCAAAGTGTGTGAATTGAGTTCGGAGTTATCCAAGAGGTTTGTTATTCTACTTTCTATTTCTATTACTTTCTGCAGTTATTTCCACACATAGTATTTTTCATCACAATTAATTTCTATATCCAAAGAGCGACATGAACCGACACAAAATATTTCCAGTTGTGGAATTGTAGCCATGAAGTTGGTCAGATTATAAGATCACCATTATGGAAGCTGTGTTTTTTGAAGCCTGACTGGTCAATGTCATTGGATTCTTGCATTATATGCCAAGAATCCAAGAAAGATAAGCTATACAATGCGACAGAACAGGGCCTTTTGACACTAAAAGCAGCTGCACAAAGTAGAGGATAAGGAATACATATGACTTCATCAACCTAGAGCGGGAAATATTGCTTGTTCCAGTTGAATTTGGACATGTCCCTTTGACAACCCTGCTATCAGAACCTAAAGAACATTCACTGATACCAAAATACACGGCCCCTGAATGGTTCATGGAATTGATCCACGCTGCATTAAAACTGAGAAGTGACATACTTGCACAACCAGCATACAAAGGTTTTGTAGTAAGCGAAGAGGAAATGATATCATGCATTCCAGAGAGCTGCTTCATGTTCCTTCGCTTAATGTTTGGTGGACAGGGTCTCTTAAAAGTGGATCATGATGATGAAGCTGCTCAAAATAAAAAAAGACGACACTCAAAGAAAGGTTCTTAGTGTTTCTCAAGACCATCAGCACGTGTAGCACTTGCCAAGGACATTGCATTTTTTGTCAAATGGCAAGATGCAGATATTAAGACAGGTTGGACCAATTTCAATCAGACAATCGGCACGACCAACTCAGAGGTCACAAGTATTGGCTATATGCCAATTGTACAAGCTCCTGCCCATGAACTTGATACACTCAACACAGTAATACAGAGATGCAGGCACATTGCAACAGCACGTGGTCCTTACAGTTAACGAAGCACTTTACAGTAAGCTTATGGAACTCAAATGGGCAAAAGATGAATATCAGGATTTTCTGATCATCAGAATGGGTGGCCTGCACACATCTCTAACCTTCCTGAAGGTGATTAGCAAACACATGCAATTGTCTGGTTTGATGCAAGCATGGATTGAAAGTGGACTTTTTGGTCCAGGTACAGCAGAACAAGTCATCCTCGGCAAAGGGAAGTCTTACTCCAAGGCAATGCGTGCACATAAAATCACGATCCAAGCAATGTGGAGAATCCTAATTCCAAAACTCATGAACTTCATCCAAAATGAAAATCAGGCTCTGAAGCAGATGCTGGAAGATAAATCAAGCAGTGACATTGAAGATCTACTCACATTCCTGGCTACCAAAGAGTTCCTTAATATTCTGTCTTCTTTTGAGAAATCAAACATGTATCCGAACTTCAAGTTTTGGTGGAGCTACATGGAGATGGTGGCGATCTTGTTGATGTTCACTCGTGCTCAACAAGAAGGCAATTGGAAATTGCACTTGCATTCCTTCCAGCGAATGATTCCTTTCTTCATGACATACGGGCACACCAACTATGCTCGTTGGGGAACAATCTACATTAGCGAGATGCATCAACTCCCCCCAGAAGTCCAGGAAGAATTTGATGAAAAGAACTTTGTTGTAAAACGCACTGACCAACCATTCAATGAAGTGGACCTTGACCAGAGTCAAGAATGGCTGAACGGCCAACCAGTGGTGAAACGACTGGTTGCATCACTGGTTGGCCATCATTCTGTGTTCGCCATTTTTTAGTGGTGTTCGAATTCTCCACAGTAAATTTCATTCACTATTTTGTCCACTATAAAATACCAACAATGCACTGCTAATTTAAGTGTACATACCCTATGTTTTACTTCCGTATACCACAATGCAACGCGGCTGTGTTTTCCCAGAGGAGAAGAAGAAGTCAACTGAAAACTGAAAAGGAAAAATGGAGCCGACTTTCGTTTCTAAACAGTGTAAATGTAACATGCAACATATATACAACATTTTACTATTCTCCTGAGTGCTGTGTCTGTTTCAGGGATGTATTAGAAGTATTTTAGTTTTGGTTTGTTTACATGATGCTGGCTGCGCCTGCCTCTGTCCCACAAACAACGGGCGCATCTCCTGACGCAAGTCACGCAACAATGTGTTTTCAGTGATTGTCCGAAATCTTTGGTTGTTTGGTCGTTACCTAAATAGTTCACTATAAACACTAGGGAATAGTGAGTGAGTGAATGAGGGAGAGGTTTCGAACACAGCTATAGTGCTCTGACTGGTCAGCGTTTCCGGATCTCTGGAGTCTCCGCATCTGTGCTCTGCTGTATCTGCCTCTCGACAGTCTGTTGCAGCCGGAGAACAGAGTATACTTTTTTACCGTGAAAAATCACCAAGCAATGCTTCACATATTACACAACCAGACATGGTCCAGCAGGAATGTGATCCAAAATTGGGGAGAAAAATATAACTTTGGCAGTTTTTACAGTTTTCCCTGGCATTAGCATGTAGCTACATGTAGTTAGCAGTGGACACTGTAATGGAGTATAGCAGCACTTTTTTGCCATCATTGAGGCTTCTAAACCAAAAACTACAAAACCGGACATGTTAGCAGCAATGTGATCTGAAATTGGGGAAAAATAACAAAATCTGCAACCAAGATTACAGGTGTCCCTGGCGTTAGCATGTAGCTACATGTGGCACTGTCTGTAACATAAACACATGTCCATATACAGGCTACATTAGAACACAGGCTCGTTATGGCATCATACGGAGCAGAATGTCAAAAAAGGTTTATACCAGAACAGTGGGAAATCTGAGGTTTTGGCTCAGTAATGAATGAATGAAAAAAATCTATTTGAAATGGGTTCAATTTTAAATCTGCACAGTAGGTGAAATTCGCTCAGGGCTATACTGTCTACACAAACCGGCAGGTTAATGCCTGCGGCTTCGGTCGAAAGGTTTCAGTAGCCCATTATGATTGCTTACAATTTTCTGAACAGACTGCCTTGATCTCCTTCCACCTGCCTTTTTGTGTAACAGATAGGAAGCATCTGATGCTGTGTTGTCAAACAACTCCTGACTGAGCAGCTCTTTTCAGCTGCTAATGGTCACTTCCGCTGTGGAGAACCAAACCTTCACATGGTGATTTGCACATCTCACTCTTAACCCAGAGAATTCCTCTGGCCATCTGTCTCTCAAATCTGTTAACCTCACTTGTATTCCTTTAAAGGACACCAATTATACTTTTCCGTATTTTCTGTTGTATCTATAATTTTACAATGTTGGCACTTGGTGAAACGTCAAGGGATCACTTAAAGTTATTATAAATGATCCTGAGGGGAACACAAATGTCTGAACTAAATTTCATGACAATCTATGATATTGTTGTCAATACATTTCAATTAAAACCACAAATGTGTCTATTATGGAATTTGGCAAAAATAGACAACTCATCATGCAATAAAGCAATAAAGCTCAGTTATTCATTTAGTTAAACTATACATCAGATTCTTATTGCTATTTCCTAGAAAATGCCTGCACATGCATGTAATACATGCCAGCACTTTCCCTAAAATCCCAAGAATGCAAATTGACAGCTTTTTGCAAGAACATATCCTGGCTAATTTAGAGTACTCAGCTTGGCACATTTAAATTCTCATCCCAATAACTCATTGTCAGTGTTGCTGCCTGAAGCCAATCATTATCACAACAAACAGCGCAGAGCTACTGTGTTGGTTCATTTTAAAACAACCTTGCTGATTCAATCAACGTGTGCTTTCTGAACCTGGGCTTGACGTCAACAGCCTTATTGGATTTCTATTTGGGTTTTAGTGGACTGATATCTGTCACTGCCAGATGCTCTCACTTCCAGTGAAATGGAAACAAGTACACAGAAGCCCTGAAAAATAGAAAGAAATAAACCCACAGATATTTTTGATATTGTATATGCACTCAATGTATATGGCTATGCTTGGCTAAAATGATAAACAGCATATCTGTATTATGTTTTTCAGAAGGATCAAGGAAAGAAACCCTTTCTGCAAAAATAAATTGTGGAGTAGAGGCTAGTGGAACAGAAGCCTGGCTCCAGATGGGGCAGGATACTATTTAATTTTCATTTATTTACTATTTTTTCTTTTTTGGAACAAGCTCCTAAACATTGAACCAACAACACTAAGTTTTCACTTGACAATGCTTGCCCCATAACTTCTCAGAGGAACCGGAAATACATTTTACTATTCTGCCTGATTGCCCTATATTGGCATATTAATATGAATCTCCCCATCTCCTTGCAAGTGCCAATTAAACCTTTAATTATGCATTGCTAGATCTCATAATGAATATGGAGGAGATAGTGATGGGAAAGGCCTGTGAGTGTGCTCCTTCTTCAATCTTTCTTCTCAATCTTCCTCTTTTTCTTTGGGTTAGATTGAGGATTTAGGAGGTTGCAACTACTTGTGTACAGTTTGGATCAATGACACATGCGCCCACCTGATGGCTCTACAATAGCTGCCTACACACACATTCACACACGTATAAATGCGCACACACATGCACCTCAGGCGTAACTGACTCATTTTCAAATGTAAGAGCATGAATATACGGCGACATTATAACTGGTAGTATAATAGTAGTGGTAGTATAAAAGTAATAACTCATTTTGAATCTAAATCTCTGCTCAATTTGTTCAAGTCATCGGGTTTTGTAAATACAGTAGGTCTCGGAGCACAGTAGACCTACTATTGCTGAATCATAATGGAACTTATTTCAGGTTTTAATGAGGTCCAGATGGGACTTAGGACCATGTTTTTTCTCCTGCAGTAGTTGATATCACGCAACATATATTGTAACAAAGAGAGGGAACAACTAGCTAACATTTTACCATCAAAGGATGGATAACAACATTTTTGTTTTTCATCAAAGAAAGTGCGCTATGTTTAAAGCATCCATTGCTCTTGAGGCAACTGCTCAAAGCTTTGGCCAGTAGGTCTAAAGTGTCTGTCTTGGTGGCAAATCAAGAAACTGCTGGTAAACATCCAGTAATGGAGGAAGTGTTTTGGGTTTGGTCAGCTCAAGAGCTTCTGGAATCGACAGGCCAATAGGACAAAAACTTCTGTGGTGTGTGGTCACAAAAACAAAAACATGCTGCTCCAAGTGAGGGAGTTGAAGTACCTGGCCATCTTATTTATGGGTAAATGTAATGTCGTCAGTTACTTGCACATTTTAACAGCCAGACTGCATGTTGTGACACTCTCCAAGGTCCTGATTGGTCTGGTTAACCCCACCTGTCATTATAAAGCCTACGTTGTATATATGTGGCTGTCAGTGGTGGAAATTAACAAAGTGCATTTATTCAAGTACTGTACTCAAGTACAAATTGAAGGTACTTGTGAACTACTTGTTTACTTGTGAATTTTCGTTCATGCACTTTATACTCCACTACATCTCTGAGGAAAATGTTGTACTTTTTACTCCACTACATTTTTCTGACCGTTGTAGTTACTTAACAAATTAAGATTTTTGCACACTAAACATGTGACATATGGCATACACATATAACTTGTAAAATAGGATGTTTTTAATGTAGATTAGTTTAGTATATCTTAAACAATTAATGTAGGGAAAAGGAGACAGAGGGATTTTTATGTTATTGGCTAGGGTAATCTTTATAATCTAACCTAACCTAACCTTATATATAGGATCTGAACATGTCCTTCACCACTAGTGGGTGTATTAACCATTTAAAAATGTTTTGACCTGACAAAGATCTGACTGAGATTGAAACGTTAATCTAAATTAATTTATGGTTAGGAGTCAGTGTGCAGACATTATTTTTTTCATCAATATTCCAGGGAAGTATTTAGAAAAATGCATCAGTGCACATAGGGACCTTTAACCTACCATTTGCACAATCCCTACGGCGGCTTGTGTAATTGATTTAATGTTATGATTTCTGCGTTTTTTCTCGAAACTCTGCCGCTGACTTCAGAAACAGGTTTACCATAGTCAATTAACACTCACCGAATCCACAAACTCCAGTGGAATTAATTTAATGAAGTTGCTGATGGTTATTAATTAAGGTTAACTTGAATCAAGGTACAGTGCCTGTCTTACATGCAGTTCTACATATTAGTGGCCAGGTACTGTAATACAGAAAAAATAATTCCCATTGTACACACAGTATTGTGTACAGCACAAGTTCAATCTCTCAGCCTTAAAGAATGGGTTTGAACTATATTAAATGATGAGTGTCCACTGAAAAGAGGGTTTATAAACACATTAATAAAAGCAAGTCAGAAGAGGGCTTTTAGGCATGAACTCCTGCATTAATGACTTCAGTAGTTATACGGGTGCTTTTAACATGTTGGGTTGTCTAGGGTTCACTGGAGAATCCTTTCATTAATTGCCCATTAAATTGGATGGACCCTCAAAAGTGCATTTTAATTCTAATTCTAATTTGCTGAATAATACCTCTCATTTTGTACAAAATCAGGCTCAGGTAATGGATCAAATAAAGTTCAAAGTTTGAGACAAAATCAGTAAGTGATGTAGTAATGGAAATGTTGATAAATGTGTTCACAGTAAACATAAAATAAATATTACATTATCTCCTTTCCAAGGCTGTTCCAGCTCTGACTCACAAAACCTATGCAACCACTAATACGATAATAACCACTTCTCTTCCACGATGGACAATGGCACCAATTTCTCCTGCTTTCTCTGTAATTGACTACTTAGAAGGATATTGGTTCTAAAAAACATAATGATTATAGTTACTCAGAATTGTTTTAGGTTTTTGCTGTGCTGTCTGTAGGGACAGCTATGTCAGTTGATTTTTTTCTTTTTCCTTATTTCGTACAATTCTATTAGTGTGTAACTTTTTGATATTATTGTACGTCCGTTACATTCAAGCTATTGCCAAGTGAGTTTAGCTCCACACAACTCTCTCTGTATTTCTCAGTATGGCTATGTTCAGAAGATTGTGTCGTCCGGTGACTTTCCCGCACAGAAGCTTGAGTGAAGATAATTACCTCTTCTGAAGAGTGCATCATGTTTTTTTAATCCTCCGTGTCGTCTTTGGCTACTAGCAACTGGGGGGGAGGAGGGGTGGGGCGTGTGCACGATCACGGAAGGCTTGTATCATGTGGACGCATCGACAGTGTTGTTGTCATTATTTAGAATTCCTCATAGGGGTGACAGAAACTCTGCACTATAGCTTTAAATTAAAGGATACATGTCGACCCACATCCATTGTGGGTTTTCATTCAGTTTTTTCTTTTTTCATTAAAAATGCACATATAGGCTAAAACAGGTGGAGGGATTGAATCATAATGACTTTGAATCATAACTTTGAACTTTGAATCATAATGACTTTGGTGATCTCCTGCCTAATGCCACCCACAGGTCAAAATTTCCACTTGTCAAACACTTTAGTTCACAACAGGACACCTTTAATAACCAAATTCCTGTACTTTGCAAACATGCAAACCTAACTATGCTAATATGCTAAAATAGTAGTGGATGTATTAGGCTATAAGACCTGGATACAACACTCGGGGCAGAGCTCAGTGGCGCATACACCAAAAGGTTTTTAAGCTTCCGGGTTTACTTCTGTGACATGCGACCCACTGAATATGCACAGTAGTGTTTCTCCATGTGGCCCAGTCCACAAGTTTCCCCTCTGCCCATATAGACTTTACACTGTGGTGACGTCACAGGATTTTAAACCGCTTTTCTTGACTTGAGGGACGTTTTTTCAAATGTAAAAAGTCCATGGATTAAAAATTCAGAATAGGAAGAGTCATAACTGACATGATTTGCATTTTGAGGTGTCATGGCAATAGTTTACAGATGTCTCTTCTTACAATGGTGGCCTGTGGGAAAAAAATCCTCTCTTGGTCACAGAGGGATTTTCCGTTGCAATACCGCAAGTGGCCACTTGTCAAAATCAATGGAAAGGCTGAGTGCTGTTCCTGGGGGCTGAGAGGAACACACAATGGTGGGGTATTGACACACATCATCACTGGTTGAAGTCAGGATTACACCACTGTCCTGTTTCCCACCATCGCCAAGCGTCAACTTTCCAGAAACGCAACCATTTTATCACATTAGCTCCCCAAATCGGCAGATGCCATACGAGAATTCTAAGTAAGCTGGTCATAGCAAAGGACCTGGCAGGTTTTATCCCTTTGTTTTCAAATTTTGTGGCTACTCTTGTTTAAATTTGGTTCACGGTTGAACCTTTTAAGTGTGCCTGTAGCGAATGACTAAATGGGGCATAAATGGGGACCATGATAATTGTCTCCGCACCACGCTGTTCAGAAATGGTGCATCTCTCAATTAAAAATGTATGTATATATGACTATTGATTAATGACTATTTCATTACTTCAGTAAATTATATGTTCATGTTTATGTTACCTCATAAGTTGATGACAAATTAATTGCACAGCAACAATAAGAAAATAAATTGGATTCTTGTTATAATAGTAATTAATCAAAAGTTTTACCAATACATTTTGTTTGTCTTTTATTAATATATAAATAAGTTATGTTCCCAAAGCAGTTGTTTTTTTACAGACATTAAAAAGTTGGAAAATATATTCAATACTTTGAAACAAATGAGGATTTGGATTGTTCAAACATAACAAATACAGCATTATTAATATAAACTTACAAGGACATAAAGTGGAGATGTTTGAATTCAGTATATTTCTTTGCTTGCTTTTTATTTGTTTTTGTTTCTTCTGCAGTATCTTTGTTGCAGCCAAAGATGTTTTTCTTTATTAACAATAATTTACCCAGCCAACTCACACAGAATATTTCATTAGTGTGACTACAGAGTATGTGTTGATATTTATCATAGACTCTGAACTTGTAACTCTCTGCAACACAAACTTTAAGGTATACTGTTTGGTTTTCACTCCAAGCAAACACATTTTTTGACATTCAACAATTCTCAACTAAAGACATTCTTAAGACCAACAAATAATGATTGTATTGCCTCCCTTTTGTTGGCTTGTTATAGAGAACAGCAGAACAAGTTATTCGAGGACAAGGTTGGCTTTGTATGTATTGAGCGAAAGTTCATAGGGATTTAATGTTCTTGCTAACCACAGCATGTAGCCTGTTTTTTTATGATAGTTAATTCTCTCTCCAACTTTAAATATTGACATTTTGTTATTTTCTTCCATAAAACATTATAGCATAGGTCTACCTATCTAAACAATTTAATTGCTTCAAAATCATTGATTTGGACCTCATGGCCTCATCATTTTCAGCAAGTATCAGTAGGGATGTGGCAACATGAAGCACTCTAGGTGGATGTAACTTTCATAAGCCTCTGGGAGGGTTAGTGATGATCATTGCTGGGAGTAACTCATGCACACCAGTTTAAAAGCTTGATAAGCAAATACCCTGTTAGGTGACACAGCAGGACACTGAAAATCCATAGTTTTTGTGATGTGCGATCAATATTTTGATTGTGACAACTAGTGATCATGCCAGTGTTTCCATGTGTGGTGAGAGGTAGGAGGGAAGGCTTTGGAAATTATGACTTCTCTGGTATATAGACTTCTCTTTTCCCAGTATTCTTTGAATTTCTCGCCATAAATTAAGTTAGATTTTTAAAGGAATTGTTCGAGATTTTGGGAAATTTGATTGTCCACTATAAGGAAGATGAGGAGTTGGATGCCACTTATGTCGGTTAGGTAAATACAAAGCTACCGCCAGCTGGTTATTTTAGCTTAGCACAACAGTGTAAAACATGACATTGTTCTTTAATTCGGGGCTGTATTTATGTCTGCTTTACACACATTTCTACTTAACTAGTCCCCTTTCTCTGTAACCACCTGTTTTTTTGTTTTTAATTGATTATTTTTTGGGGCTTTTCCCTTTTATTTTGAAAGTGGATAGACATGAAAGGGGGAGAGATATGGGGGATGACACGCAGCAAAGGGCAGCAGGTTGGAGGCTCTTACTGGGTGAGCTAGAGGTCGCCTCCCTCTGTAACCACTTTGACATCAGTTTAAAATAGTTAGGTTTGGTGATCCAAACCTAACTATTACAAGTGATCCAGGCTAGACAAAAAAGTTTTAAAAATAAAGAAATAAAACAAAATAAGACTAACTGAACATAAGAACTATAATTGCCATTAGTATACAGTGTATTTCTCGTATTCAGGGAATCACTATGAGTAGGCAATTGAACCTGATGCAACTGAAGACTCTTTTTTTTCCCACAGCCCTTCTGGTTGCTGAGAGATAAAAAGCAATAATCCACTTCCCCCTCAGCCTTTGGAAACCAGAGCCAATAATGACAAACCACTAAGGAAGGTAGTGATTCACAGTCACCCCTGACCCCCTCCCTCAACAGAGGAGAGCTCCTCTGCTGGTGGCCCACAGTGAAATGGTGAGGGAATAACGTCATACACTGAAAAACGAGTTCATGCTGTCGTAGGTTGGAAAATGTGTTTATGCCTGTACGTGTGTAGATGTCTCTCTGCATGTCCATCTGTCTTTATGAGCTGGTGTTAATGCATTGTTGATCAAATTGTGTTTTAGTCGTGGTGGGGGGGTTGGGAGGGATACTCTTTCTGTGCCTCAAAGTCTGTTTGTGCAAACCCAGAGTCCTCTCTGTGGGTATGTGGGTGTGTGCTCCATGTGGCACATGACTTGTTAAGAATAGTCTTAACTGCACTGTATATATGCATTTGCATCATCGTGTACGTAAGAGCAAATTGTGCCAAGCCAAGTATTTCTGTACTCTGTGTACCCTCCCATTTAATCTAAAAACTGCAGCGTTATTTCTATTTCAGAATTTCTCACAGTGCATTTCTGCTCTCATTACGCATTCTATTATATGTGGTTAACAAGATTTTCATCACTAATATTTTATAATTTATATATATATTATTTATTAATATTTTTCCCACCTCCACTTGCCAAAAAGGCTCTGTCAACACAGGTTGTGTTCCATAATCTGAAACAGGAAACACATGTGGTATCAGCCTGACTATGTATGCTAGGGATAATGTATTTCACATTGTTTTGTTTACCAACTTTACTTTTGAAAAAGACTGAGCTTTAGTTTGTTGCAAAGTAACAAAGACACCAATAACAATGTGAAAGACCAGGCAACAGCACTGAATACTACACAAAACATTTATTGTAAAAGCAATAAACTAAATGGCACAAACCCTTACGGGGGTAATTGTACCAAAGAAATTGTTATACCAAACTGAAACATCCCTTCCAAACTAAATGAGTCTTGCAGACTTTGTAAAGGCTAGAGCAGGCTTTAATGAGGAACACAAACAAAATAAATGCTGATTCATCCACAAAGGAACTGAGGTCATTTGATGTGTCACTTCCTCTAGTAGATGAATTCAGAGTGAATAAAAGCAGTGATAAAGCAGTGTACTATATACTATACTGTACCAACCTCATCTTTGGTTCTGAAGACATAGATGAAATTAAACGCAGAAGGACATTTGACGCAAATTCTGTTAATCATTTTTGTTAATGTTGCAATATTAGTGCATGATTCACACAACAATTGCTTTGAAGGTTGGGAGTCTTTTTGGTTAAGGACTCTGACACACCTCTGGCATAATAATAAAAAAAGTGCCTGGAGGAAAATGAAGAAGAAATAATTGTGCAATTGATCCTTTTCACGTACACGTCTAGGTGGCAATTAAACTTTCCATGTAAGAGAAAACCGTGACACACCACAGCCATCAGCAGTACATGGTGAAATTCATTGCCCTCAATGCTATGTGAAAGTACAGGAAATTGATCCACCTCGTGATTGCGGCAGCACATTTACCTAGAGGCCATTTACCTCTGGGATGCTTCATCTCTGACCTTAAAATCAATTCATATGAATGATATGAGAGCACCTGTCAAGCTTAACACAAAAGATGGGTCTGAAACTTTATTTAAACTGAAACAGTGGTGTGTTGAACACTGTCTGCCTGTCTTTTACATACACGTTGCTGCTGATTGATTGGGTAACACCTTTGAGATAAAACACATTGTTTCGAGTAAACATGTCATACAACCTGTGGAAACCGTAGCAAAACGGTGCACATCGCTCTGAGATTGAACGTGCCCCTGTTCACGTTCCCAAATCACCCCTACCTGCTGACACACATGCCTCTCATTCTTTTCATCAGTGTATCACCAGCCCTTTTCCTTTTTCAATGGAAATAGTAAAAGCAGAGAGGTATACAGGCCATGCCAGCAATATGCATAACACATTCCACCTAAATCAAGGATTATGTAAAACAGCAACATTTTCCTTCAGGGCAGTTTGTAAAAGACCTATAAATGTATTCAAAGAAGGGAGTACTTCTGAGGTAATGAATGATTTTTGCAGCTCATTCAATGTCCAGGGTGCATGAAAACAGAAAACTGTTTTACCAAGCTCTGAGTGCACCTTTAAAAGAATCTGATTTGTAGATCTAGTGCTATAGTTGCTGGTATGAAAGGGTAGAAGGCTGGAGATTTAAGTAGGTTGTTTACCCAACAACGTCTTGGTAATTAATGGCAACATGTGCATTTTTCTCCTCTGGTACAGAGATGACCATCCTAAAGATTCATAAAAAATGCAATGGTGAGTGCATGAGCCTGTATTTGGTACAAAATGTAATGGTGTAATGGTGATATGCAGAATCCAGTTTTTTATGAAGTTGCATGTATGTTAATCACATCACCATAGTCTGTTACAGTATTGCAGTCAGTCTGTATTAGTTTGTATTTTTTTGGCCCAAGCTTTTTCAACAGATTAACAATATGCACCTGTGTTCCTGTTGTGAATCTTCCACCTGTGTTTTGACCTCCCTGCCTGCACTGCCCCTCTGGATTTGTTTGCTTGTTTGGACTGCCTTCTCATGCCTGACTGTAAGTCTGTTCATTTTAACATTGCTTTAGTAAAGTCCTTTTCTTCTTTGACCAGTTCTGCCTCGATTTGCATTTGGTCCTCAATCCTTTTGCCGGGTATACACAACTGTAACCTAAAGTCACTACTGTACTGTACGTGTACATTTGAACATTTCTGACTTTGGTGCCAGTGGCTGCAAGAAACATTTAAATTGGATCTGATTTCACCAAAGCATGAATAATATTGTAAGAAGTGAGCTCTAGCACATAGTAATATAATGCAGTGTATGTCTCCTGGTCAGTAAGTTCATTATTTTACATTTTTAAAGTAAATATCCTGTACAAATCCATCACATTTATCAACATAACATAATTCACATGCTGTAGGCAATATCAGGAGCAATTTAGCCTCAATCCTCCTGCTGTGCATTAATGTATGGGGAAAGTTTAGAGAAACCAGGAACAACTCTTTGAGAACATGCAAACTCCACACAGAACGCTTTGAAGTATTAGAACTCAAAGCAAAGTCCTTCTTACTTTGTTGTGAATTACAGAGCCACTACTGTATGTGCGCCTTATTAAGCAACACTATATATAAATCAAGAAAGATTCTGCCCACAGAAAACAAGAAGAACATTTCATCCTCCACAGTCTTTAAATAGCCTCTCTGTGAATCATGTTTCATTCATTAAGGATTGGGTCACTGTTTCTGTGACTGACAGGGTGACAGCAAAAAAACAGACAGATGACACATTTGAAGGCGGTGATGGAATATTATTGAATTGAAGTTTCCTTTTTGTTCTAAGTTGATCCCACTTGATGTGTCAAAATGAACTTGGAAAAACAACAACAAAGACAACTTGTGCTATAAAAAAGAATTCAATGTAAAACTGTTGAACCTCTTACATGTCTTTAGGAGCAAACATTACAGATTTTAAAGATACTACAATGATTTACTAGAAGGTAATATAACAGTGTATCATATGGGGTAGACACAATCAGAGATAGGGTAAATATGAGTAGTTTTTTGAGGTGGACGACGGTTCTGCGTAGGCAGCATGATCAACATATGTGGAGAATGCCACACTGAAAATGAAATTAAGGCCTGTGATCCAGTCTGATGCAGAGAGCAGCTACAGGATCATGTACAAGAAGAGAACAAAGAGACTGGTTGTCTTTAATGCCAGATGAAGAAGAGGAGAGCTGTTGTTTTGATTATTTTTGTTGTGTACTATTTTAGTAGTGTATGACCATGTATATACATAATGTAGATCGACAACTCCATAAATTCTGACCTCCAGACCTGGCTACAGAGTTCCAAAATATGTTTTTTTTTACCCAAGAGTATGATGAAAGGTTTTGGTTTATTAAAAAAACAAGATTGACAAAAAAAAAAAAAAGAGTACTTTAGCATCATCATTGCAATATCCAAGTAAAATGGGGTAAAACATAGTGTTTTGTATGGTTTTGATAGTTAATCAGCCATCTGAGCTGCAGAGTGTTGTTGCCATGGTGTCCAGAATCATTGAAATACACCAGTGGCCACTGACCTGAAATAATTTACTGTACACGTGAAATATGACAAAAACCTCACATCCTCCCAACATATTGGACCTTTGCTCCTAAGAATATCTATCTTGTCATGATGAAAAAAATCCCAATAAGCAACATGCAAAATAAAGAAACCAAAGCATTATCAATCAGACAATTTTCTTTTGCTGCATTTAAAACAATGCATATCAACAGAACTTTTTGTGTAATTGTTTTCTCTTGCAGAGTGCATCTGACAAAGCAGACTTGATTTTAAAAATGGGTATGCTCCTCTGAGCTTCATTAACTTTTATGGCAATGACTGCATTTCATGGTCCCAAGAGGGACAGAGGATGACGCTCCCCCGGTGTTCAGGATAGAAGAGGACGTCACAGACAGTCATACTCAGGCCTGCTTGTCAAAATTAAATGTGCAGAATAAATGAGAAACTCATAAACACCTACTAATGGATGACACGATTTAAGAGAATAATAGCATTTCTGCAACTGTAATAGAGACACTTTTGGAAGTGGAAGTTTATGTAACAAAGGTCAATGTTATGATGCTGGAAAAGATCATAAATCAAAAATATGATCTAGAACTGTCAGATAACAATGTTTGTGATGTTTTCCTGCAGTACATCCTGTTCAAATTGACCTTGAGAAAGATGCTGAAAAATGCATCACTTATTTCACACTGTAAATAAGAGTTCCAGAGTTCCAGCTACAGTGAATGTTTAAAAAAAACGTAAATGTAATCAGCCAATCACTGTCACTGAATGCAAATAAATACAGGAGAGAGAGAAAATCAGCGCTAATGAATAATATTTACAATAATCTTACAATGTAACAAGATGCTTTGATTGTGGCTTGCATGAAATCAAGCTAAAAAACCTGCGAGAACAGCTCTCAGTAGCTTATTCTTAGCTGATTATAGCTGATTATTCTTTTAGTGATCTTAGCATATACCACTGGCTTTAAAAAATAAAAATAAAAAGTCAAGATAGAGGCCTCTGAAACAGCACTCACAATTTAAAGAACTCTTCATTGAAACAGGCAAAAGAAAATTAGCTGGGCTACTCTGATTAGTCAGGGAAGAAGTATCAAGTATCTAAGTATCCTCTCTAGTGCAGAATGAGAGCTATTTCAATCCCATGGCAGCCGTTTCATAACACCTTCAAACCTGTCTATGTGATAGCAATGCAGATATTTATGTTGTGTGCAGAACACACACACAGATATACATCCGACGTCCGTGTAGTCAATGAAGTGTTGACTGACTGCGGTCTCCTCCTGCTGTAATCTGTTTGATTGTGGTGGTGATGTGGTCATGCAGAGTGAGAGGAGTCTGGGATTGAAGGACTGAATTTACGCTAAGCTTTTGTTGTCACTGTCATCATGCTTCATTTTTTTGAGCAGTCTTTTATAAACAACTAAAGCCAGCTCCGTGTTTTAAATTGTGCATTATACTAGCGCTACTCTATACAATTGGGCGATCTTATAACTCCTACGCTGCATTATGTGCATCTCCGACCTTTAATGCATTATTTCTCTTTATGATGGACAGTTGCACAGATTAGGACAGCAGATATCACTTCACTTCATTTCACTTCACTGACTAGACTGTGATGCTGGACATTACTATTTAAGGAATGGGAATTCTGTGTTTTCAATAACTTAAAATGCCCTTATTCTTATATACGTACTGTTGCCTGCAGCTGTAAATGTTCAGCAAGACGTAGTGATACAACCTGAGGGGGGAAAATGGATATAATAATAATAATTTAATAATGTTTGCAGTGGTTGCTGACTTCTGTTGAAGTTTATGGTCATTAAAGGAGAAACAAGTTGGTGTGCCAAAGATGAATCATGTACAAAGGACCCTTGAGGATGAAGAATGTTTGATGCTTGTCAGTCGTCTAGAAGATCCCTTATTTAAGAAATTCTTCTGCAAAGCCTTTCTGCAAGTGACCAGGCAATCAAAGCAATAGGCCTTTCTGTCACAGTCCTACTTTGTGGCCAGTGGTTTTAGACTTTTTTGTGTCAGTATGACAGTATGTCTTTAGTTGCCTTCATTCGAGTATCTATTTCTTGAGGGTTTGGGGTTTTCTGTTCATGTTCCTTGTTTCCTTCATTGTGTTATTTTGAGTTTTCTGTGCCTGGCCTGTGTGTTGTCTGTAGCCCTGCATGTCTTCTTTTGTACCTGTTGTTCCCTTGTATCTTGCACCCTAAATACCTGTTTTGAGTCTAGCCTTCTCAGCCTGCCTTTATGTTGCCACTGCTTGTTGTCTTTTTACCCAATCAGTGTTTCCCTCGTTATTCCTGTTCCCTGCCCACTCCAGCTGTGCCTTGTCTTGTGATTAGCTCCATGTGTATTTTTACCTGTCTGTTCTTTGAGTTCTTCGTTTGGTTTTTGCCAGTTTCTTTGTCATGTTTCCCTGTGTTGCTCCTTGTGTTCATTTTTTTAGTTGTACTATTTTAGTTTTCCAGTTTGTTTATCATTTTGGAGAATAAAATAGTTTGCTCTTCAGTTCCTGTGCCCTGTCTGTTGCTGTCTTGCCTGCTTTTGGGTCCAAATCTGCACCAACATTGACACTCTGAGGGAAGCAAGTCTTGATCCTTAACCAATTAGAACCACGTCTATGGAAATTAAATTTTCTTTTCTTTTTGAAAGAGCACAGAAAGAGATCTGAAGTTAAAAAAGAAATAAAAAAAAAAAAAATGAAACAAACTGCATGCTGTCATTTATTCTCACATCATACATTTGTATGGTAGCCAGGGAGATTATCAACAAATACAGAAAGCTGCCATTTCAAACCTTTTTGCAAGTTCAAGAGCCAAGATACAACACCAAACAAGAGGCATGGTAGCAGCAAATTTGGCAAAAAAAAAAAAAGACTGAGCAAACTTGATTGGCAGCAGAAAACAGAATTTAGCAGCAGCTGTTTCTATCGTCTTTTTTATACTTTTGTTCAGCTGTGAAAGCTTGAAGTGCAGTGTAATGACTTGAATTCAAGATAACTACAGTTGCTCTTCTTTGTAAAAGAGGAAGCCGTTACCTTACACAACCACCTTTCAAATCTGCAGGGGGTGAGCCTTTGCAAAGACAATTTTGAGTGGGGTATCTATTTAGTGTTTGTTGTATTTGTGCTACAGATGGATGAATAAAAACAATAACACATAAAAGTGAAAAAAGAAATGAAAAGAAAAAGATAAAAGCACATCATTTCTGTGTACCTATCAGCCATTACAGCTGTCCCTTTTGACATTTCTGCATGTGATAAAATCAGCTCAACAATGAATACTATATACTGTACAAATATGATAATTTCCTACTAATTAAAGTGTCAATTAGTGGGAATTCTTCTGCTTCAGAGCACAAATGATACTATTATTTGTTATTTGTTGACAGGATTACTACTGAATACCAACAGCTGTTTATCCTTACTGTGTTTGCTGGTGTTCAAAATGATTATATTCAATAAAAGAAAAAGAAAAATTTGTGTAGCCACATGACTTTTGTTTTGCATTTAACCAGTCAGTGAAAGCCTAAATGAATCAATTTTCATCTCCCAGGCTAAACATATTAGTTATATATTGACTTTCTCATCATTGATAAAATAAGGGCCAACTCCATAAGTATTGGTGGCGCATGGAGAGTTCAGCTAAGGAACAAATGCATTTGGGGTTTCTTTTTGGGATTACATGTAGGTCCAACCTCTCATACACTGAATGTATTTGAAGGAGATCTTAGGTATTAACGCTTTTAGACATCCAACAGTGGAGAGATAACAAGAAAGAGAGATGGGAAATGACATGCAACTGGCCTGACTTGAAGTTGTGGTTTATGGTCAATGCCTTAATCCTTGAACCACCAGGGTGCGCCAGCAGGCTCAAGATTTTAAACATTACAAATATCCTACAGTTCACATTTTAAAGCCATGTTTTAAAAAAAGTGAGTTCACATCTACTGGCTCTGTGAGGCTGTGCTTAGTCACGGCAGTGCTTTGAGCTAAATACTAAAATCAGCATGCTAACATTCTCACAATCACAATGCCAACATGCTGAAGTTTAGCATGTATACTATTTACCATGTTCACCATCTTAGTGTAGAGTGTTTTAGAGCATGTAAACATCTAGTTGCATTAAGATGAATACACATGTGGCTGATAGAAATGTTATTGGTATTAGACAAATTTGACCTGATGGTGGCGCTACATAAAAAGTTAGAGTAACACCAAAGTGATCTCATCCTGAGGGGGACATGAATGTCTGTAACACATTTCAGGGCATTTAATCCAACAGTTGTTGAGATATTTCATTTAAAATAAATTCTTTCTTATTTTAAAACCACCAGCCATGTGCACATAACATAATCTCCACAGAGGCAGGGAGTCTAATCTTCCATTAAACACTGCTACAACTTGACATGATTGAATTACTTGGCAGAGTGTGAGCACAATTGCCTTGTAACTTACTTGAACTTCAATATTAGTATGGATATCAACAATATTTACAGTTAATTAGTATGCAGGCTCCAAGTATCATATTTAACTTAAGTAACATACGTGAATGTATCTGATATTTCATTATATTCACGTTATTCCTACTATTTCTCTGTCTTTCTTCCTCTCTTTGTCTGTCCGTCTCATTACTTCATTTTATTTTCTTCTCCAGTGAATTGCAACACCATCCACCCACTACAGTCACCTTTCTTGCACACTCTCCATAAAGCAGATATTAGATCTATCTGTTGAAGTATACCTATATCAGCTAGGGAGGGGAGGAGGGATGTCATGATCCTGTGGATAGCTTCAACATGTGCAGTTTAGGACAATGAAGGAGCTGGTTGTGGATTCCCAACACAGCAAGACGCTGCTGACACCATCCAGGGCTAAGGAGGTGGAGATGATGCAGGAGCTACCAGTACCTGGGGATGCACATATGTAAGCAGCTAAGTATACCAGAGGGATTCACAAGTCAGAGCAGAATAAACTTTTCTTCAACTTTTTCCTCCCAGATCCTCTTGTTTATTTTACACACAACAACACCAAGCTGTTGTGCTTGACATGATGTCTGTTGTGTTTACAGAAGTCTGCTTATTGATGCAGCATGAGAGTGAGGCAGGCATGGAGGCTGCTCTGTCACTGTGCTGAGCCTGGAAACATCCACAGCACAGAAGGGAGGAAAGTAAACTCCATCTTAGAAAACACCTCCCACCCACTAAGCTAAGCTGATGCAGCTAAAGATCTCATCATCAGACTTGGCGTTATTCCCCTCAAGGTGCAACATGGAGTGCTTTAAGTATTCATTTGTGATGTAGATTGTGTAACACTTCCTGTACAGACAGCCTCAGCATGGATGAGTTATACTATGGATGTTGTACATTATATACTTTATATTCTCTTATTATTAATTAATTTAATTATTATTATTAAATTAGTTTATTTACTTAATGCTGAGTTTCTATGCATAATGGATTGAATATAAAATGTCTGCACATTGCACATCTACATGCACTGTACATATAGATGTGGATAGCACATTTTTAACATCCTTTAAATCCAGTGAACTGTTTATAAAAATGCATATATAGTCATTCTCATTTGTCTGCCTTAGTAAATCCAGTGATCCTGCTGCTGCTGTTTTTTTTGACCTTTTCAATTTCTATATGATCTTCCAGAGAATATTAGCTTTCATTCTGCTATGACAGCTGCATTTCCATGTGCACGCACAAATGTATGACTTTGGTAATCAAGTAAGATTATTTTACTGTTTTGCTTATTTAGCTCTGAAGTCCCTAAAATGTAAATCTATACAAAATATGACTTCCTTCTTAACCAACATTCAAGTCACACAATATAACCAAGTATCTATGTGCCTGTGTGTGCAGATGTCTCTTTAATAAAAAGCTGGGAAATTGAGAGAGGGAGGAGGACTGCACCACCAGAGGAATACAAAACATGAGGATAACCGGAAGTGTTGCTACTCCGAGTTCAGCCTGAGAGGGGCAGAAGAGAGCTGGAGATGACCTCTCTGAGCACACTGACTGAGGAAAGTATAGGTTGTGAGGTTACTACAGGACATCTCAGCTGTTTAGTCATATAACTACAATTCATGCATTGATTCTAGACTGAGTTTCCTCAGGTTTCTCTAAACTCTCATATAACAAAGGTGACTCAGCCTGTAATTAAGCAGACACTGAGACAGTGCAACATGGCTTTAAGTCTAAGTAATGCAGTTTAGTAAGTGAGAGTGAGAACTTTTTCATGCAGTGTACATATGTATTTTGTCTTCATTTGCACATGTGCTGTATGGACATGTGCAAACACACTTCATGACAGAGCTTCTGAGTAAAACATTCATACCAAGACACATATCTCTCCATATTGAGGATGACATCAATACTTTTAAGTCACATACTGGTCTGACAGTGATTCATCACATTAAGGGCTTCTCAATAATCAGAACAGAAGTGAAAACTAGATAAAAGGCTTTCTTTCAGCTTTCAATACCCTCCTACTGTGGTACTGTATGCTCAAGCAGTTCATCTAACTTGTTTAAATATAATAATCACTTGAATAAAACTTTAACTTTTACTGCATTGATCTGAATTTATTTAATTTTATCTTTGCAGATATCTGCCAGTTAATGTAAAATACCTGAACTGTTACACTCTTTTGGTAACATAGGCCTCTTTCCCTGCAGATAAACAAAGCTGGTTTTAACTTAAGAGGGCGGTAACAGTGTGGGGGAGTGAGTGTGTGATGGTGGTGAGTGTGCAAGGCTGCTCCGTCTTTGTGTGTGGGGGGGTGTGACAGTTTTTTGTTGGTTGGGCAGTATGTGGGACTCATTTTCAGCCCAAGAGCCTTGTGCTTCAGACCTGCCCATTCCACAGCCTACACCAGGGCTTGGGGTGGGAGTGGATGTTGTGTCAGTGGTTACTCATTCTAGGATTTATAGTGGTGGATAAATAATCAAATAGAAACATGACTTCTGGTTGTCTTATTTTACTAACTGTGTTCATCTCCTGCTATGAAGCGGTGATATCACACAGAAGGCTGGTGGTAGTGGTAATGTTTGTATTAATCGTGGCAACGTATGGTTTAAACTGTCTGGTGTTTTGGCACATTGTTACAGTTGGTACTGAGTATTACTTAACAGTGCTAGGACTTCACAGAAACAAACACTGAGGTAACGAGCATTTCCTTGCAGAGTGGCATTACAGCCTCATAAAAAGAGGGAGATCAAGGAGCAGGGGAACACAAACACAAGGCTGGAAGAAAGTTTGTTGTGATGAGTGAACTCAATTTAACAAAAAGGAAAAACAAATATCTTATAACTTCAGAAAATCACAGTATTGTACATGTGACAAAACAATCTCAGCTCAAGGTCCATTTAGCAGCTGTTGTGGACGTTTCGATCATAAATGTCATGAAATTATAGAATTTCCAGTTTTCTGGGCACTTTAAGGACTCCTCGTCCATGCTGCCTCAAAAGCTGAGATTGAAATTTATTTTTGACTTTGGAAAAAGTAGTTGACAATGTTAACTGGCAGCTGTTTTGAGCTTTCAATTATAACATAAAAGCACATAATCGACCGGCGGGGGAGGGTGTATAACTACATACACGGCACCCCTTCTCTTCTCAGCTTCTCTTCATAGTCGTCAGATTCATCTACCAACCCTTTTGGAGCTGGCTCAGGTTTGCCTTGGACCAGCTCTTAGGCTACGTTTAGACTGCAGGCAAAAGTGGCCCAAATCCGATTTTTTTTGGGGTCAAGTGACCAAGGCGGATTTGATGCGACTTTTTCCTCAATAACCCTCGCTGCGCCCTCCCTCTCCCCAGCGAGGGGCGGGGCCCCCTGCTCCCGGTGCGGCTGTCAACCGGGGCGGACTGTCCTCAGTGTTCCCCAACCGCGTCGCGGCACCAGGGCGGGGATCGGCTCACGTAAAAGGCGTCAGGGGTCTGCAGCGATGTCGGCAACCCACCCGACCCGTCTTGAAACACGGACCAAGGAGTCTTAACGCGCGCGTGAGTCAGTCCCTGTGGCGCAATGAAAGTGAGGGCCAGCGTGCGCCGGCTGAGGTGGGATCCCGGTCCCTTGGGGCCCGTCTCGCCCGCACCGTCGGGGAGGTGGAGCGTGAGGGCGTGCGATAGGACCCGAAAGATGGTGAACTATGCCTGGGCAGGGCGAAGCCAGAGGAAACTCTGGTGGAGGCCCGTAGCGGTCCTGACGTGCAAGTCGTTCGTCTGGTCACACAGACCTCTGTAGTGAATTTGCAGCCATAACCCCGCAAAAGGCCAAAATAGCCAATTTATCTCATTATTCTTCTCTTCCTCAGCACCTGCTCATTAATGTTATGGCTGCGATTACACAAACATTTTGAAATAAAAGCGAAAATGCTTCCTCCATAACCTCCCTAACTTTAGTGCAACAGCGTGCTGCGTCTGATGTCACTGTTATTGTTCTTTTGCGCATGCGGGTCAGTTCGAAACCGCAAACAGTTCACACTGGAATCTGATATAGGCCACATTTAAAGGTAAAGGTAAGATAAAGGTAAAAAAAAAAATCGGATCTGAGCAAAAATTCTGAATTAGGCATTAAGACTTGCCGTGTGAACGTAGCTTTAGTTATGCTGTTATACATTTAGACTGCCGGAGGACTTCCTTTGACACACTGAGCTCCTCTCTCCTCTCTCTTTCCATCTGTGTGCACTCATGCCCCAGAAATGCTTGTTACTAACTTTGCTCTGGGGAGCTTATTCCCCCCAGTCCTTATATTTTCTAGCTTTGCGGTTTTCCTTGGATTAGTGTGGCACCTAAATCATGGTTGCTGCTGCCGCCGTGGTCCTGCTCTTCGCCCTGCTACACCCTGCTACGCCCTGCAGTGCCCTGCTACAGTATTAACTACTACGACTACTATTTCTAGTCATAGTTCCATTATCTTTATGGTGACTATAATTGCCACTGTTCATCATACTCCCAACCAGCACCGTCAGACAACCGCCAACCAAGAGCCTGGGTCTGTCCAAGGTTTCTGCCTAAAAGGAAGTTTTCCTTGCCACTGTTGCACTAAATGCTTGCTCTTGAGGGAATTATTGGAATGTTTGGGTCTTTGTAAATTATAGTGTGGTCTAGACGTACTCTATCTGTAAAGTGTCTTGAAATAACTCTTGTTATGATTTGATACTATAAATAAAATTGAATTGAATTGAACTGAATAATCGGAAACTACACAACAGCTACCTAATGGACATTGTGTGTGGGATTGTTTCGTCATATGTACAGTACTGTATGTGAGGAATGAGGTTGTAAATCTCAAGTAATGTATGACTTTTAAAATTAGTTTACATGCAATTTAAAATGCAATCAAATATGTTTAGGGAAGCCAACTCTAGACAGCCAACTATCTACTAATCCTTCTTTCCATTTTGTCTTGTATGAATATTGTAATATGTACAACTAAGATACAGTAGATCAGTTGAAGTGTCTTGTTTAAAATGTGCATGTTTATTGGCAGTAAAGCATAAAAGAACACACTTCACATTGAGGTAAGTGTGCATATGGTTGTCTTGACAGATCTGGATTAGATACATGTTGAAAACTGATTTATACACACAAGAGGAACACACAGCAACTTTTATTTCATACTGGTTCTCTGTCATGACATAATATGAAATAAGCCTGAAGATAAACACACACACACACACACACACACACACACACACACACACGTGTGCCTGGAGGCATGCTCAATATGGGAACAGATGGTTTATAACTCCTCCAAGACATCTGTGAGATATACTATCCGTGCTAGACGCTAGGCAAAAGGGGTGATGGACAACCCATCACATTCATCTCTCTGAAGGGTCACTGCTCACTTAGCCTCACAACAATGTTTTATAATAAATTGTGTTGAACATTACTGAATAACCCTAATGCTTTTCCTCTCGATCCAGACATGATGTTAAAGCTATAATCTCAAAACATCTCTATAAATATCTTGTTATATATATAGTATACTGTATATATGTACATATTTAGGAATGGCAGGATGCCCCATGTGTTTCTATAACATATGGGATTCATAAGTTCATGAAGCATATGTTTAAGCTTGAATAAACAAACATTTTTCAGTTTACATGGGTCCTGACAGCTAAAATTAGCCCAATGGTTCTGTCTGTCTGTGTTCAGAACTTATTCCTTTTTAGTGAAATGATTTTTCATGTTGGCTCTAACAGATGTTTGTATCAGTACTGTAAAAACAAATACATATTATTACTTAATTAAATCTAGTATTAAAAGCTGCACTTGTCAATATTTAATATTAACCATGGATCAAATAACTATGTGTAAGTGAAGAGAGTCACCTGTAGTGATTAACCCACAGAGAATTGTTGCCTGACTCTGCAATTCCTGTTTGCTTTATTACATGTTTTAGTTCATTGATTTGGTTTTGGTGGAGACCAAAACATAGCTAAAATGAGACTTACATTCATCAGGTGCCCAGAAACACGACTACAAATAAATACTGATGTAGCTCTGTATCTGCTGGATGTGTAAATACGCAACTGTCTGCAAACACATTGGCAACTTTATAAGGTCATTCATTATATGCCAGTGTTGTGTTTACAGCTTGTTCTGCTGCCTCCAAGTGACATAAATCAAGTAATGCTGCTTTAAAAAGTACTTATAAATATATTTCCCTCAATTCAAGTCCTATCAGCTGCTTTCAATATCTGTTGTGCTCCATGTAGACCTAACATCAGTATTGTTTTACTGTAATACATGTTTGGGTTGAATAACAAGCATCATGTGAGCAAAATAAACAAAATGCTCTCATAGAAATACATTAACTCTTACATATTACATAAAGAAAAAATAAGTAATTTGAGTTCAAATTGATGTCTATTTACGGAAACTATAAATTGTTCCAAACACTCCCCGCTGTCTTGTTTTTCTAGTGTTATGTTGAAATTGGCCATGCAAGCAAAAAATAGCTTTCATATTATGGGCAGCACTTTGCATTTCAATTTTCAGAGCACAATCAATTATGTTACATCTATCTTGGCTGAGATTGTTCAATGCTCCATGAAAACAATTACAGATCTCAGTCAGGCTAGTGCTTCTAAAAGTGGCTCAATCAATCCGTTTTTTTAAAGTCAAATTTGGGTGATATATATGCAACAGACTATTTTCTTCAAATAAGAGGTCCCTTTGTTGAGAGTTAATTGGATGTCATGAATTTTAAAACCCTCTCCTATAAAACCTGGTTTGGTAAATGAACTCTATTTTTTGCTCCATTGCCACTATGGCACAGGATTGGCAGTGAAAATCGATGACTGTCCTCATCAAGCAAAATCATTTAGTGTCATCCAAGAATAGAGTTTAGTGATAGACAGTTTATTCTGAGATTGGAAAACATAAACATTTCCTGTGCAAGCATGCTCTGGTCCCATTAAAAGCAAACAACCATCTTTTTTTTCTTCCCAGGAATCTGATTAAAGCCGCTAGATTTGGACTAAATTCGGCACAAATTACACGGAGGCAAATTTTTCTGTGATGCCTTGAGTATCACATCAGGATCAAAGTGTAATTTGCTGGTGGATACATAGTACCAAAATGAGCACTATGAGTCACAGAGACTTTGTGGACCATTGGTGCGGCACAAATGGGAAATACCCAATAGGAATTGTTCAGAAGAAAAGGCCCAATAGCCAGCTGGATGCAGTCTTAGCCAAATTCTTGTGTCAAAACACCACAAGATATACTTCTTTAACTTCTTCTGCGATATAGAGAGAGAGAGAGAGAGAGAGAGAGAGAGAGAGAGAGAGAGAGAGAGAGAAAGAGAGAGCATGAGAGGCAAAAGGTGAAATGACTGGTGTGAGGTTCTGCAGAGCTGTCATGTAACGTGCTCTTTAGTGCATCCTTTAATTTGACATTTGCATAAGTGTTTCTTGGATCTCTGCAGTTGCTTACTTCAAAGCAGCATTCTTGATCAACATGGCTCCAAAGCTTTAGAGACTGTACTTTTGAGGGGATGAAACATGTTTCTCTGCTTTCTAAGATTATAGCTCTACATGGCTCATTTTCCATCTTCAAAGATGCATGAATATCACCATCATTATAAGGCAGGTGCATTTATCCAACACTTGGATATAACCATAACCATTGAGAGCAATTTGGTGTTGTTTGCAATGTCAAATAGGTTGATTTTGTGTCCTTCCTTTAACCAGGAGGGGCACTCTCTCTAGTTTGGTTCTGATAGATTAAAGTGCAGACATTTCAATATTATAATAGCCAGACATTTACAGCACCACTGGAGAATTGTAATAGGAGTTATTACCCTTTCACATAAATACGTACTGTAGGTTGCACATTGTTAGTGTGAGTCAATGGACCCAGAGACATAAAACAAGCTGCTAGCTTGACAGTAAAGGTCAATACTTTCTCACAGTAGGTATTGGATTTGCTGTTGAGTATCGAACACCAACATTTTTTCTTTACAGACTTAAAAAAATGCTTGCAGAGAAAAGTGCAGAAAGGACAGAGCTCCAGCTTTGGATCAGTTTACTTTTTGGTTCTCTTCTTTTTTTATGAACCCAACCAGACACCTCATTTCTTCATGTTTTTATTTTATTGCATTACAATATTTTATTGTCAAACTACTTTTTGCTTAACATTTTATATATGTTACCTGAACTCGTGTTAACGTGAGTGGAATGACTTGGCAAACAAATGAAACATTTGTTCATGCATGGCACGTATAAGATATCAAACATGAAATATTTCCTCATTTGATGTACTGATAATGATGGTAATTGCAATCACCTCCATTAAAAGTGCAAGTCTGTTTTGTGGCAAAGAAAATGGCCATCACTTCAATACTCTTCTTCATATTGGAATTTAATAAGGTCAGAAGAAGAGAACAAACATTTCAAAGGAAAAATTGTTGATTTTGCAGTTATTATTATTGTTATCAGACATACATACAGTATTGGAGTCTGTGACGATGAGGAAACAATTAGGAAGTAAAGCCAAAACACAAAGGTTAGACATTTACAAAAATGCATGTCTGCATTAACTGGTTACTGATGAGCTGGTCCTTTAACCAACTTGTAGTAACTGATTCCATAATTAAGTCCCTCACAGATGCCATGGACCAAGCAGAGACAGCAGTGCACATTTACTTGAGCTATTAGCGTTAGAGCGATGAGATGCAGCGCCGCATACATTAATGTAAGTAGTTGACTGACACAGCTGTTTCCAGCTCAAACTTTCTTTGAATTTCTCTCTTTTGTCTCTTTTATTTCCTGTGAGATCCGATTAACCTGTCGGAAGTGGAAAATCCACTGCTAATACAAGTCCTCGAGAATTCACCACCTGCCTCCTGAATGATTTTCTGTCTCCATGGAAACCTAATCAGCTGGGAGAGTGACAGAAACAGTGTGCAAGACAAAGAGGATGAAAGAGAGGTAGAGGGAGAAAGGTGAAGGTGTTTATGGGATGCAAGGAGAGCACAGACATGCTTTAATTGATTTATCATCAATTCAGACTGTTACAGTATTGAGTGAAAAGAATGATGAACGCATGGTTTATTGTATTTTATTAATTAGAAGGAAGTAATGCATTAGTGTCTGTGTTTTATGAAAACTCCTCCATCTCTACCTTTTGATTAGATTTGTATAAAAAAAATAAAGTTTGTGTTTTAAAGGAGATGAATGATATGTGCCACACTGTAATTGTAAAGTCTGGATAAAATAGCAATGTACTTTGTATTATACTAAAAAAAATTACCATTATGTACACCATGGGTGTTATTATTTATTTTATTTTTTTCTGCCTAAATTTAAGTAAAAGTTACATTGATAGATTTTTTTAGCCCTTTTGGCCACACACCTAGCTGTAAACACAACACTGACATAATATCACCATATGAAGTTGTTATGGTGAATATCTAAGCAAACATTTTTATATTTCATATTTACACATCCCGCAGACACTGTGCAACATTAAAATTTACTTGGAGTCATGTTTCTATAAGTCCATTATCAACTCTCCTTTTATCTCTATTTTGGTCTCCACCATCTCCTGAGGGAAAGATCTGGCTCTCCAGCTGCTCCACTGTGTTTACTAGCTAGTCGGTAACTTTAGTCTGTCTGCTGTTTGGTGCTGAGCTTGTAGTGTACAGTGGGTTTATCGGAGCCTTTTTGCTAAATACAGCTGCTTGCTGCACCTGCAAATGAGTCTGATAAGAGTGAACTAAAACAGTACAACTAAAGGGAACTGCAGAGTTGAGTGATCATTTGCTGTGGGGTCTTGTTTGACATTACAGTCATTTAATCAATTGTTCATTGTCAGACTCAACGACTACTTCTACAATGGCAGGTAGACACAAGTGTCATCTCTACACAGTGAAACTATCATAAATATTCCTTCAACCACATATAATGTAATTTGGCAAAATCAAAACCATTTAATATATTCTTTTCATCACCCTTGAGTAGGTTTAGAGACTTTCACGCCTGCAAGACATAACATTCCCTCCCCATCTCGTCTTTATTCAATTGATGTCCAGGCATAATACATCTGTTACAGAGAGTGACCTCTCTGCCAGTGAGCTGCTCTCAACCTTGATGAGCTCTTTGTTTTGATCCCCCGACACCAAATTCTCATCACCTCTCACTACATAGCTTTCTATCTCTGCATGTTGCTCCCTCCTCCTCTGCAGCAACTTTACTCGTATCACTACTTTTCTATCAGTCTTGCACAAACTCAACATATTGTGTGCGTTTGTCTCGCCCACCACTTCCGCTCGCTCCCGGTTACTCTCCCTCCCTCCCTTTCTCCCTGCATCTTTCTCTTTTTGCTTTGGCTCTTCGCTCACAGCCAGGTTCACGTCAGCATAATGTGAGGCTGTTGTGTTTCTACCCACAGCTGAAATCCATTTCTTTCTGCTTTACCATTTCTCTTTGATATTGGCCTTGCTTACTGTTCTCTCTCTGAGGCTTTCCTCTCCACTGTCTCTCAGTCCCTTTTCACAGTCCTCCATTGGAAATATTTACATGAGAAACCTTCTTCCCTCAGGCCACAGTGACTATCAAACTGTATTCAGGTCAACACTGATTGCTTTCAGCCAGACAGACACTGACAGAAAAACAGCAGATCATCTGAAAATTATATTACATTCAACAGCAAAGCACGCTATCTCAATTTGCCACTATCTTCACAGCTACTGCAGGCACAAAACTAAGATGTGCCAATAAAGCATAGCCTACATATCCCAAGTTTTTATATCAATAACAATAATTCTCAAAATAAAAAAGCAGACAACCCTTTGAAGAATTTATTAAAATTTTGTGCACAAAAATTACTGACTTTGCATTTAGAGATTTTTGATAGAACCTTGTGCAGCAGGTGACTTTTTTGGAGTCTGTAAATGGTAGCTGTCAGAGAACTGCAGCTTTACAGCAGATTGCCTGCTGTCTTCCACACTGCATTCACCACTTTCACTTCACCCATGGTGGTCTATACCTACTAGATTAGCACGAGCAGGCTAGTCCTCTAGGCTAAATGTTTACGTTCGCTGGCCGACTGTCAACAGCAGTCTCGCTGGGCCGGGGCTAGCACTTAGTGAACAGTACAAATAATTAAACAATGCAATCAAATGGTTCTCGTCCTTATGGTGTATGGTAAGCAGCAGCATTAGTACTTGTACCGCCAGCATAGTTAAAAGAAAAGTTGCATCTACCTTAACTGATCATTTAATGCACCACCCGGACAGCATGCTAGGTGACCCAAATCAAACCCACCCACGATGAGACGTCCTCAGGTAGGCTACATGCTTTGCTATGCTGACATGCTTCTGTTTGGGACGATAAACTCGTTCTCTTAATACATCCATGTGATAACCCAGCTAACAATTTTTGGTTCCCAGAACGTTGCGGGAACGTTCTCTGAAGGTTATGGTTTTGATTAGGTTTGGTTCCCATGGAAAGTTTTCTTAACGTTGGTTACATCGAACTTTCCGGGACGTTCTGTGAACGTTGCAACCTTTAGGGAACGTTCCCCTAACGTTGTAATCTTTATGGAACGTTTCCCTAACGTTCCCCTAGCGTTGTAACTTAACTTTAACAACCATGGTACTAAAAAATATAAAATATATATAATAATCAACAATATAAATATAGGCACATAATATACAAAAATATAAATAAGCCATAATATCAATACAAGTACACATGGAGTAAAGTACAAAGTAATAGTGCAAATGTAGTGTGCAAGATGCATATTGGAATGATAAAGTATGTAATGTGTAGGTGAATGGCCAAAGAGGGGATGACCCCACTTATCAACAGTTCAGGATAGTGATGGGAGTGGGAAAGAAGCTGTTCTTGTGTCTGGTTGTTTTTGTGTGCAGGGATCTGTAGCGCCTGCCAGAGGGGACGAGGCAGGAGGATGGCAGCAGTGTAGAAGATGGCCAATAGCTCTTGTGGTAGGCCATGCTTCTGGAGTTGCCGTAGGAAGTACATCCTCTGCTGAGCCTTTTTAAGGATGGCGTTGATGTTGGACTCCCACTTCAGGTCCTTGGAAATGATGGAGCCCAGAAACTTGAATGAGTCCACCTTTGACACTGGGCTGTTGGATATTGTAATGGGGGGGGGCACTGTGGGGTCCTCCGCGTCTGCTGCGGTCAGCGTGGGGAAGTTTTTCTGGGAGGCCGCTAGAGTAGAAGTCAAAATGAAGCAAAGTTACAAGTCAAATTAAAACCTCTTATCAGCCAAGCTAAGCATAATACTGATGTAAACAATAAAATAACACCTGCCGGTTATAACCCTGCAGATTGTCAGGTCCTGGAAGGCCTTCTTTGCCTTTCTACCCCGCTACGATTTTAGGACGTCATTGATTCCCACTCGCAGTAGCATGCGACGGATGGCAGTACCTCCGGTCGAACCTCCAAGGGTTGTCAGGAAAAGTTGCTGTAAAACATATAGAAATACAAATTATACATGTAGAACAAAGTGGAGAGCTTGTCCAATCTCATTTTGTAAGAGAAGTCAGTTCAGTTATAATTATATTTGAATTTATGTAATTATATAGTGTTAATCTTAGGGCAGGGTAGGGCAGGACTATGGTCACTTAATTACCATTTTGTGGACCGAGACTCATGTTGAACTGGCTGGTTTCCTGTGTGGTGTTGACTCATCTAAAAAGAAAGTAGATATGAACATTGGTCAGTTAATTTATGGTAGGTTTCTTGCACATGCCATTGCAAAAGATGAACCTATGCTGTTACATTAGACAATCGCTAAAAAAAAAAAAAAAAAAAAACTTACATTCAGGTGGTGGAGGCAGTGATGTCTGCTGACCTGAAAAAAGGCAGGAAGAGACAAACGCATCAGAACTGTCACATGATATGCACCAGGTTGAGTGTCAGTAGTTCCATGGTAGGAAATATGACTCTGGTTTCTTAAATGCATGCATAAATGTTAACTTACGGACAGGGCTTCCTGTATGCTTCCCCATTCACTTAAATAGGAAAATTGCCGATAACTGCCAAAAGTGTGTTGCAAGATGGCCGCCGAGCACACATCGTGCACAGCAGCACAGCAAACAAAGACTTAAAGGACAATTCCGGCCAATTTTTACGTTAATCTCGATCGCTATAGCTATGCGAGTACTTTCGAAAAAAACCCGACCCGAATCAGTACAGGCAACACGGAGAAGTATGGCGTTATATATGTCACATTCCTGAGCGAGTAATTGTATGTTTTGAGCACAGAGAACTATATTTTGCAAGCGCATTACATTGCATTTTGAACAGAAATGTACACTCGCAAAAAATAATTCAGTTTGAGTAAACAAAAACCTATTTCGTGCAGAATAAATGTATTTGCATGTCTTTCTCTGCTCGCAGGTAGACGCTGCTGCGCTCCGGTCATGTCTCCCTCGCTCTCAACTCTAGACACGCTCGCTCAGATTTTCACAGCGTTACAAGTGTGCCACAAAACCAACCAATCGCAGAATCAAAAGGTCAATTCTGATTGGCTGTTCATCTCCAATTAGATCGCAAGTAGCAGGAAAGACATCTACAGGGAAACAGTCTTTGACGCAACACCTGCCGTGATGCCCCAGCAAGGGGTATCTCTGCTGTAGCCAGTGGGTACTTGGAAAGATTGTGGAGCATCTTAACTAATTAAAATAATTGAATTATGATTAATTTAAAACAATATATCAGCTAAAATAGCTCAACACATGTTTAAACATATAGCGAAGTAATCAATGGTAGAAATAAACAGCTAACAGTGGCCTACTGACTTAACTAACAGTTGAAATGATTAGCTAAAAGTAATGGATGAATTTTGAAACATTAACCACACTTCAAGTAAAAGGCCTAGCTAGCTAGTAGAATTTCTGACCAAACCAACCTAAATGTTTACAGTTCAATTGCATGAAAATGTAAGAATATTCACTTTAATATGATAAATAGTGTGAATACATTGGGAATTGATAGGGCGGGGTATGTGAGTTTATATGACAGGGCTGTGGGGGAACCTCAGACCAGAAGGGTTGGAAAGCACTGATCTACAGTATTTTATATTCTTGACCAACCGGTATATTACAGACATGCCTTAATAGTTGTGTTAATCACAATACCGTTGTTTGAATTACATATCTGTATCTTACGTATCTTAGTGTGTGACTAACGTCATCCTTCACAAGCAATCTAACATTAGCCCAGCATGGATAAAGTCTATGCATCCAACGTATTCATCCGAACACACCTAAAATGTCACAATCCAGCCACTTGTAAGAAGTTTGTAATACTGGTTACATAGTTATCGTGTTTTATTAACCTTAATTCTGTTTGCCAAGGCTATATATTTTATTGGCTTGCAAAGTAGCTATCCGATGCTAACGCTAACGTTAGCTAGCTAATTTATGTCAAAAAGCAGTAGCTAACTAATGTTACTGCCAAGATATGGTTTCATTGTAAGACAGTGTCAACACATGACAACACTTGAGTCTTACAACACCTCTCTGGTCTCTAGTGAAATCATATCTTGGCAGTAGTTAGCTAACGTTTCTGCTTTTTGAGATAAATTAGCGTTAGCAACGGATAGCTCCTTCGCAAGCTAATATAGCAACATAATTCAGGTTAATAAAATACGGTAATGTAACCAAAGTATTAAAAACTACTTAGCTACATGTGGCTATAGTGTGACAGGTCTGCTGCTGTTCAGTCTCGCATTGCGAGACCTAGCTAACTTAGCTAGTTACAGTGCTGCGAGGCCTGTTCAGATGACATGTCGGCTGCAGTGTGTGAACTAGATTGCTTGTGAAGGATGAGTCAAACTAACGTTAAACACACAAGGAGATATAAGTCAAAGAAAACAACGGCATTATAGTACACACACATATTAAGACATTTCTGTGATATGAGTCAATAAAACAAAATACTGACCGAAATGTGTTTTAATCCAGTAACATTAGTCGAACAGCTCCACTGTAGTCAGTATTTGCTGTACCAACAGGTGTTAACTGAAAAAGACTGTTCCTCCTAGAATTTTGTTTCCTGCTACTTGCGATCTAATTGGAGACGAACAGCCAATCAGAATTGACCTTTTGATTCTGCGATTGGTTGGTTTTGTGGCACACTTGTAACGCTGTGAAAATCTGAGCGAGCGTGTCTAGAGTTGAGCGCGTAGAGAGAAGAGGTTGAGAGCGAGGGAGACATGACCGGAGCGCAGCAGCGTCTACCTGCGAGCAGAGAAAGACATGCAAATACATTTATTGCGCACGAAATAGGTTTTTGTTTACTCAAACTGAATTGTTTTTTGCGAGTGTACATTTCTGTTCAAAATGCAATGTAATGCGCTTGCAAAATATAGTTCACTGTGCTCAAAACATACAATTACTCGCTCAGGAATGTGACACATATATAACGCCATAGAGAAGCTGCAGCTACGTGTACAAGCGTCCCCTGAACTAAAACGGCAGTTGTCGGGGCAAGTTTTAGAGTGCATTTGTGCCTCTTAACAGACACAAATGCAATTAATATGTTTGTGCCACATAAACATGGCCCTTACGTGTCAACAAGATGCGTTTTCAACTCAGACATTGTTTAAATTCACCTACCCTGGTCCCTGTCTCGATCCTGCCGGTAGCTAGCTTGCCCTGCTAGCTGATAGCCGTTAGCTGCTAGCTGCCGTCCGGTGAGTGTATTCAGACAGGCTTCTGTGATAATCATCCCAATAACAATCCACGGAGCGGCGGTGGTGTGGCTATGTCCTCCTGAGGACAGGTCATGTCACGTCTCTTCACTCTCCACACACTACGCTCTGATATACACACTACTGTTTACCTTTTCCTGCTACAACTAAATTCCCAGGAGACAGCCCAATGCTACAGCTAAGCTTCAGTAACGCTATTACTGTGCAAGCCACAGACATCGTTTATCCCGTTTCTATGTAGTTACATAGTCACTGATATGGTCATAACCACTACAGTGCTCAATTACCTATTTTTGAGGGGGAAACAAACTTAACTTTTCGCTGTGAAGGCATGATCTGTCCTCTGCAGGACATCCACCAGACCACCGGGCGCTCGGGGGATTTTTGTCGGCTGCGGGAGGGGGACGAAGGCTGCTTGCCTGGCTAAGGAAACTACCACACAGATCAACACTGACAAGCCTACTACTCACCAACACCACATCGACCACACACAAAATGGATGAGCTACAAATACACATGGAACTGCTGTGTGATGATTTTTTACAAAAGCCTGGCTGAACACATTTATCTTGGACGGCAGATAGCAGCTAACAGCTAACACAGCCCAGTCTCATGGCAGTTCGTGAAATGGTCACGTTATTTAATCTATTGATACGTGTTCACAGGGACGACGTTTTTCTCGTTTTTTTCGTGGTGGCCAGCACGAAAATGTGAAGCAATGTATTTCAATGGGAAGCATATTTCGTGGTCACAGCACAAAAAATGGTAGGGAGTAGTATAAAAAGCCGAAAATCTGTGTAGGGAGGCTGTTCGGGGTGGTGGATGGGTCAAACAACACAGGACTTTCACCCGGGCGAGCAGGGATCGCGTTTCCCGTAGTCTTCCTAATCACAACCGTCCCGTTATTGTTGCACGTCCCCCGTGGCCGTCTCCCGGCGTGTGAAGCGCCCTTTCCCCGTAGCGTTTTTTCCTAAACCCAACCTCCGCCATCCCATTATTGTGGCGCGTCCCCAGCGGCCGTCCCCCGCGACCGTCTCCCGGCGTGTGAGGCGCCCTTTCCCCATAGTGTTTTTCCTAAACCCAACCTCTGCCATCCCGTTATTGTGGCACGTCCCCAGCGGCCGTCCCCCGCGGCCGTCTCCCGGCATGTGAGGCGCCCTTTCCCCGTAGTTGTGGCCGCCTCCCAGCATATGAGGTGTCCTTTTCGGCCGTCTCCCGGCATGTGAGGCGTCCTTTCCCCGTAGGGTATTTCGTGCTGGCCAACACGAAAAAAACGAGAAAAACGTATCCCCGTGAACACGTATCAATAGATTAAAAATAACGTGACATTTACACGAACTGCCGTGAGACCTGGTTGGCTAGCAGCTAGCAGCTAACAGGCCAAGCTACCCACCGGCAGGATCAAGACAGGGTAGGTGAATTTAAACACTGAGTTGAAAAAGTTTTTTTCTATCGAAAGTACTCGCATAGCTATAGCGATCAAGATTAACGTAAAAATTGGCCGGAATTCTCCTTTAAACAAAACGCAATATATATGCAAAGTGCACTATATATATGCAGTCCATTTAAAGCGTAACTCTTGCCAAAATGCAACCTATGGTCTTTTTGTGAATGTACCCGAGTCAAACTTTCGTTTAAAATCATATTTAGGACAGAAGCGCTACTTTTAAAATTTTATGTATTCTCGTTTTCGGGTCAAATGGCCTTTTGAATGGGAGAGCTAGGGGCTACTATGATCGCATCAAAATCACTATTTTTAAAACACTAAGAAGTGAAACTTTGCTCGAAGTCTCACCAGGGTCTCTACACATGAACTCAGCATTGAGAACATTGTTTGTGTACACAGAGTTTACTAAAAAGAAAGGTTTTGAACAACTCACTGCTTCACTGGCAAGATGGCGACGAGGGGGAAAACAATGCTAAAGTGAGTTGTTCAAAAACTTTCTTTCTTTCTTTTTGGTCAACCTGATCAAAACCGGAATATAACAAACCCCTACGAGTGAAAGGGCTTAAGGTTAAACCCCAAACCCTTGCATTACAACCACAACATCATGAAACTGCTCAGTCACATCAGGAATTAATTCCTGATGTGACTGAGCCTTATTCAGCTCAAAACATTTTGAATTTGAGTAGTGCAGTGGGACAGTGAGGCCGAGTGGACTGGTTATACTGGGACAGAGAGGCCGAGTGGACTGGTTATACTGGGACAGAGAGGCCGAGTGGACTGGTACATTGTGCTTTGAGAATGAACAAGCAGGGAGCAGATTGAGGTCAACTTCGCGGTGCACAAAACTCAAACAGTTTAGTACAACAAACTCATTAAGTGTGTGTGTGTGTGTGTGTGAGTGAAAACTGTACAGCTCTTTTGGCTGCAAGTAACGATTGTTTTGTTGTTTGGTTTATAAAATGTATAAAAGAAACTAGAAAATATTCACATTTAAGAAGTTGGTGTCAATACTGAGGAACGTGGTTGTATACTGATAATTAGTAGAATGAACAGGCTGCAAAGGGCAGTCTGAAGGAATTTACTATTGGTTTGGACATACAGTATAAGGGCTCCACATATCCTCCCTCCCTCCTCCCTTTTATACAAAGAAAAATGTAAGCAGTAACATTTACCAAAGTCCATTTTAACCAACCTACTTTTAACTTTTATCTAAGTACATTTTTACACAAGTACTTTACTAGAGTACAATGTTGTAGTAATCTCTGGACAACAATACAGATCACAATGATGGTTTGTGTTTGCAGAGGGTTTTTCTGACATAAATGTCCTTAAGTTTCCACTAATTTGGATTTTTGGAAATGTTATTTTAACTCAGCAGGAGGCACTTTTTCATGTACTGACACGCTAATGCACTACATCAACAATATGTTAGCTGTAGCTTCACAATTTCAAACGCACCCAAAGCAACATCTCATTTACCTTGGGGACCGTTCGGTATTTATGGAATGGACCACCGGAGGAAAATAGGGGAGGGTCATGTCGTTTTACTCTTTGATGAGGAGAGGGTCACCTATTCGGGTATGCTAAAATATACAATGACTGAGGAAGCCTAGTGACAAGTCCATAGCAACCAGTTCATGTGTTGAATTTGTTATTACCCAGTGTGCTTTCTTCAGTGTGGTCTTAATGTTTTATTGTTTTATTTCATGTGAATACTAGTTTACTAGAGAAGTAACTTAGTATTTGAAGTAATGCAGGAAGTTTGCATTTAGTTTCCATGCTTATTGTGTTTCCACAACAATGTTAGTGATTAAAGCTACTGAAATGGCCACCATAACAGTGGAGTGCGATGTGTAAGATGAGAAAGCAGAGGTTAAGGCATGCATGTCGTTGTAAAAATACAGTAGCAATCTGTACATCTTTGCAAAGCGCAAACCAGTACAGAAGGCATCAATAAATTGTTGGGGAGGGTCATGCCTCTTTTCCCAATCATTTTGGAGGGTCATAGAAAAATTTATTGCTGGCGAAGGGAGGGTCAAGTCTATTTTGACTAAAGATCCCAAAACTCCTCCGGTAGCCCCTTAAATGAATAACGAACAGTCACTTGCACGACAGCTTGATTCTCGCAATATCACTTGATCACGTGAGATCAAACACAAAAATCCATCTAGTCAGGCGTCAAGTAATGCATTTGTGTCTGAACTACCAGCTTACCGGACCAATCAGCATCCGGTGAGGAGCTGCTTGCAGCTACGACTGTGGTTTAGGTGTTTGACGGATTTTGTTGATAGTGTTTGTTCGTTCAAAACAACGGACGTGATAGATCGATGGTTCATCCAATCACCTGCCAGGAATTTTTTTGAAAGTGCCCGCCCTTTTCCAAACAGTTTCCAATGACGGCTTCTCAGCTGGTTCTGTGCAACAAACCATCTGGCTTGTCTGGTTAACGTGTAGGCTGGATGAATTTCACCTTAATGCATCACCATCATATGAATGTTGCAAAATTTAAAGGAATAGAAAACATTTATTATATGTTGAAAGGAATATTTTAAAATTATAGAGTGCAAATATTTTAGTTCATTCAGGCAAAATACGATGGCTAGCAGGAGTAAAAAGAAACTAAACAGGATTTATTTGTGTTGGGACAGCATCATTATGTCAGCTACATAGTATATGAATATTAAAATAAGAAAAAAAAGTCCCAACCATAACTCAAGTGGACTAGTAGTGGGTTATATAGACATATTACCCCCAGACATTTGTGTTCCATCAACTCCGTCTTTGGTGCTTTTCATTCAAATACATCTACTTGTATGGCCACTCCCCTGTATCGCTAATGGATCTCAACAAGGTGTGTATAACACAGTTGCACCTCCCAAGCCACTTCCCCAAGCTGCTAAATGGGGAAAAGAAGGATCAGAAGAGATCACATGAGCTGAATGGGTATAATGGAGCTACTTGTTGGCTTATTTTTGTTATGAATAGCTTCCGTACAGTATGAAATGTAGGAGAGGAGAGTGAATGAATGACACCATATTTCCGTATTTATATTTTATGCTTTACATTCTCTCTGACTAAAGGGGGGATAAATAACTATTTTGAGAAAGCATCTAAAGATGAGTCAGTGATAGTTGTGTACTGTATGTCTTCTGTCGCTCCCCACTTTCTCTTCGAGAACAAAACCCACATTCTGTCTCTGTGAGTGTTCACGAGTGGAAAACTGAGCCCAGCTGACGTCAGTAAGATTTACACCTCTATTTCTGTCCAACTAGCCCGCACACCTAAGGAATACATTGATGAAATAATGTGTTTAAACAATGAAAAAAAAAATGTGTAGCAGGATAATTTGGTTGACTCATCACTTCATTTCCAAAGTATCATACGAAATACAGTACAGTGCTAGTGGGTAAAAGTAGTCAGTAGTTATTTTTTTAATTCTTTTTTTAGTGCTCATATTATGCTCATTTTCAGGTTCATAATTGTATTTAGAGGTTATATCAGAATATGTTTACATGGTTTAATTTTCAAAAAACACTATATTTCTGTGGTACTGCACATTAGAGCTGAAGATCTTCGGTGGGGTTCGGTCTTAATTTCTTTTATTTTACACGGGCTCAGGCCGGACTCGAGCTTGCGCTCCGGGTTGCGTGGTAAATGAGCGGTCAGGTGATGCATTTCGATTAGTGCGAAAATGGATGCTGAGGAGGTGAAACAGAGGCTGGCCTCTGGAGGACTTATTTTATTTCTTTGTTCCAACTTCCAAGTGGCCTATAGCCTACGCTAGTTATGAATAAATGATGTTAAAAAATTAATAAATGACTCATTCTTGACAAAAGGCAAAATAGTTGTGTAAACAGGTTTGGGCTTTAAAAAAGCTGTCAATCAAAATATACTTGTCGGGCTCAGGCCGAATTCTGTCGGGCTCGGGCCTTGTCAGCTCTACTGCACATTGCTGCAGCTCCTCTTTTCACCCTATGTGTTGAGCTCTCGGTTTTAGCTACCGAGTGAGACCTCTCACTTCTGTTCCATCTTTGTTGGGAGTCGCACATGTGCAGTAACTAGGTAAGGACTACTAGCTAATCAGAAGCAGAGTATGAGGGCGTGCCACGCTAGCAGCTAGGCGAGCATTATAACGTGTGTTACAAAGTGACGCACATTCTTCACGGAAGTAAAGGCTGGACTACAATAGAGCTGTTTGGAGCAGTTTGTTTTCTGTTGGAGATGGTAAGTCCCTTTGGGGTGGACTTTGGGCTTTTTCACTTTGTAAACCTATTACATGCACAAAAAATATATAAAACACAATAAAGGAAAGGGGGGAAAGCCAAAAAGCATAATATGAGCACTTTAAGTTACGTTTACTGTTAATTAATTGTTGTCATTTGTTTCAGTGCATATCTTAATTCTCAATAAAAAATGTATCAGACAGAATCCCAAATAGCCTGCTGCCTTTCATGTCCTGCTGAACATAGGGATGGGACAATACTAAGTTTTGTTTTTTTAAGTATAAATACCAGTGTCCAATACAGTGATACAAAATAATAAATATGTTGGGCACATTTTTGCATCTTTGCAAATGTAATGTCATCTTCTGACAAGACTGTGACGTTAGATTCTTTTTGGGCCTGTAAACATACTTCTTAGTGCAGCAGTCACCTTATTAGTTCAGAGAAGGCACACATTTTGGTAACACTTTACTCAATATCAGATACAGAGACTACATCATCTTGTGGTATCAATCATTCCTAGATGAAAGGCCAAACACAGGCGGTGAGCAAGAAAACTACCTTTTTTATCGATTGAAACACGGACATTTACTTTTTTTTATTGATATTACTAACACTGACCACTTAAAGAGCTAAACAAACTGTACTTATAGCCTATATAAAGGGCATTTATACCCCAGGTATTCCCCTTGTAACTATACAGGCCTTTTCGCAAAGGGTTTACACCCTCTCCATAAAATCACAAAATCTTTTCCTGTTGACTCTGTTCCACCTTGAGAAAAAATACTAAAACTGGAAGATTTACAACTCGGCTGGAACACAAACACCCACAACAATTTCACTCGTCAGATATTTCATCCCATTGGCTATAATTACTTTTGGCCTGAACATGGGCCATAATTTTATAATAAGTTGAGTCTCAGAACACCTCTTCACTTTCAGTGACGTATTGCAGTTACATTCAAAGTTATTTAGGCCCTGTGTGGATCTCTGGAAGTGCTGCTTATGGACATGTAATGATAAAACAAATCAGTGTAGCTTGTGAATGAAAGTCGACTGTTAAGCTTGTGATAAAAAAATTCGGACTGTGAACCTAAAAATCCTACACACTGTTAATCACTTGTCAATCACTATATATATATATATATATATATTAATGACATTTGGTCCTCAGACCTACAGTACATTATAGAGGTGTCAATCAGTGACGAATGTCGGTACCAGAGAGCGCGTAAGCATGAGCTTCTCTGTTTCACAGAGAGCGGGACTCAGCTCCAACACACACGCAGGAGGTACGTCGCCTTTTTGTGTTAACATTGTTAAAGTCACAGTGAGTCACTGAAATGCCGGTAAAGTGGACACACTGCGGTTACAGTTTTCAAAACTTCACGCAGACAGCGTTTGCTGTAATATAGTATAATGGCGAGATCGCCATGCAGTTAATGTACACTTCCGAGACAGACCGGTCATGAAAATAAAACAGGCTAAAATAGAATAAGATACAAATACAAGAATAAAAGTTACAGCGCAGTGTAAGAAATACATAATTATTTGATTTAATATGTTGTAGGGACGGGTTTGGGAGGAGAGAGTGTATTATAAGGTCTGAAGAGGTTAGTTATAGAGAGAGAGGCCATTTGAGTTTGTGGCAAAAACTTTCACAGTGCTCATTTTTCATTTTGTGACTTTCGATTGAATAAAAGACTATTTTTCAAGTCATATTTCTTCATTTAAGTTTTCTTTAAAAACACTCGTCTAATTCTTCTGAACCCAATATCGTGTCTCGTCTCGTGAGCTGAGTGTCTCGTCACACCCCTGGTAGCCTACATTAGGTAAAATTCATATGAGTTGATAAGCTAAATGTTGTTAATAAAGTTAGTACAAGTGAACAACTGTGTTTTTCATTTGAGTATAGCTTTGTTCATACCTGTGATATTAAAACTGGTTTCCATATTAATTTATCTGAGAAATTGTAGTGCATTTACTCAAAGTGAATATATACAGCTCACCAGAATAGCTTGCAAATATTAAACATTTCCTCCCTGGTGAGCATGTCCAACAGAAGAAATGTTTTAAAAGGCAATTTCATAGCAGTTTTGCTTTTCATAGCATTGTATACTATTTTTGCTTTGTTAGGGAAAAAGTTAAATAGTTGGAGTAAGTGGATACAGAAAGCAACAAAATTTCCAGGGTTATTGTGAATCTGTGATGCTGCATTTACTTATTAGCTTATTGATCAGTCCCAAAGTTGCCGTTTTAGAAACATCTGCCCCCTGGTACTTTTATATTGACAGTAAGGCATTGCATATACTGCTATAGTAAATGTTCTTTGTTAATAACACGTTCACCAATGATATCATAAAAAAAGTGAAAGTACATTTAAAAATCTCAGTTAAGCTTGAAGGCATTCCAGAAAATCATTGTTTACAGTTTTTGACGTGTTGCCTTGAGTAGAAGTGTTTGTGTATCTACAGTAATAGTAACTGTGTATGTAATGCAATTTCTGGCAATAAGTGACTTACTGTAAAACAGTTGACTCAGATTGTTGGGTACTGTAAATATATTCCAGTTTAAAGGTAACTTTTAAAGTTACAATTTCTAACTCTGTTTTGTTTTTTTCTTCCAAAAAACACTTTTCAGATTGGAGTGGAATATGTGCAAAATGCATTCATTTCTGTTTTTGTCACTGGCAGTGGCAAGCAAGTCCACGTGTGAACAAGGTCTGGTAGATTGTGTAAACAATGTCCTGTTGAAATGGTACCGGATGATGGTTTGGCTGAGACTGAAGGTTTGCTTATTCAAATGTCAAATATTTTGTCTCTGTTGTCTCTGCTCACATGTACTGTAGAGTAGGCTGGCAGTCTGACTAAATGCAACCTTTGACAAGATGATTGAGGCTGCTGTTGAGGATGAATAATCAACTGATAAACAAGCTGTTTTGACCTTTTGTAACTCAAGGTTCTCTTGTTCTGTGTGTCAGGAGTTAACTGTGCATTGTTTAGAGCTGCAAATAACGATTATTTTCATTGTCAATTAATCTGATGATCATTTTCTCGATTAATCAATTAGTTGTTTTGTCTATAAAATGTCAGAAAATAGTGAAAAATGTTGATAAGTGTTTTCTAAAGCCCAAAGTGGCATCCTTAAATGTCTTGTTTCGTCCACAACTCAAAGATATTCAGTTTACTGTCACAGAGGAGTGAAGAAACTAGAAAATATTCACATTTAAGAAACTGGAATCAGAGAATTTTTACTTTTTTTATTATAAACAATTACTCAAACCGATTAATGGATTATCGAAATAGTTGGCGATTAATTTAATAGTTGACAACTAATCAATTAATCTTTGCCGCTCTAGTATTGTTTTTTTGTAGAGGATTTAAACTTGGGATTCATCTTGTGATCTTACATGTCATCTTTATGGATCAAAGTTTTACTTATCCGCACTAGCAGGGAATATTTATTTGCTAAATAGAACCACAAGTATGTGATTCAGAACAGAAGGCGTAGTAAGCAGCCAAGACTTTTAACATATGGTCCATCTGAACTTTTACAAATAAGGAATGCAGAGTACAGCCTGAGAGCTGCAAAGAGTTACTCACTGGGAGCAGATTGGGTTAGAGGTGTGTGTGTGTGTGTGTGTGTGTGTGTGTGTGTGTGTGTGTGTGTGTGTGTGTGTGTGTGTGTGTGTGTGTGTGTGTGTGCACGTGTAGGTCTGCACGTGTGGGTCTGCACATGTGCATGTTCACACATGAGCGGCTCATACTTGGTCACATACACCATCATAATCTTGCTACACACCCCCACACACACTCTACTTACAGTACATGTACAATCATACTCTCACTCACATCAATGTTCAAGCTACTGGATAAATTATACCTTCCCACACATACATTTACACTTTCACTTTCACATACACCATTATACCCACTATAGCAGTGCATGTTTGACAAAATTGTAACCTTTTGTTCATGAAAGTTTTTCTGAGATCAAGAGTCTGGGTGTCTGACAGTGGATATAGGGATAGGAATTCTGCAATGCAATCTTAAAAACAAACAGGATATTAAAATCAGCTGTGGAACTCAAAGTAGGGCTGCTCGATTATGGAAAAAATCATAATCACGATTATTTTGGTCAGTATTGAAATCACAATTATTTAACACGATTACTCATTGACTTTTGGAAAGATGTTGCAATTATTGAGTGAAACACTTAAAAAATCAACATTCAAAACACCTTGAACTGTGACATTTCCGTTAATACTCTTTCTGTTTGAATTTCTTTTTTTTATTCAGAACACAAGACAAAATAACAGTTTATCTGCAAAATGTAGTGTGCAAAATAATCGTTTATCTCGATTATTCTGTTTTTGTGATCATTAGTAGCCAAAATCAGACTCGCGATTAAAATTTTGATTAGATGCACTGCTGTAATATAAAGCCATTCCAGCAAAGGACTACACAAACCTATTGTGGAAAATGATGAGTAGAGTATGTAGTATGTAAGTACAGTATGTATGAGCTGGTCAGTACAATATTTATTTTAACTTGATATGCAGAAGAATGCATATACATATGTAAATATAAACTCATCATAATGGAAGGTAAAGGTAGAAGCACCTGAGACCTTGGCTGCTGTTATGCCTGAAAGTCTAAATTAGTTGCTGTTTTAAACACTTTTTTATTGTTTAATTATTAATAAGAGTTATGCTGACAAAGGTTTCCTAAACATTGACGACAGATTGTGCTTGCATACCATCTCTAACTGTCACCTTCACAACTGCAGACTCACATGTTGGTCTTACAGACCCAGATGGCTTCAGGAGACGTAATCTCCCCATCAACTCCCCGAGTGGACTGACAAACGGAGCAAAGGACAACGCAGACTGAGCATGTCTGGATACGCAGCTAATTCTCTGTTGACACAAATGGCCTTATCCTCACTAGAACACTCAATCCTGCACAGCGGTCCAAAACTCTGCAGTGGCAGACTGCAGTTCCTTTATGCAACACATTTGTTACCTCTGCTAAAGAGGTTATGTTTTCGGTTCAGTTTATTTGTCTGTTTGTCAACAGGATTACGAAAAAAAAAACTACTGGCCCGATTGTCATGAAATGGAAGGGTGTAGCATGGGCCCAGGAAGAACCCATTACATTTAGGAGTGGATCTGAATCGCGGGCAGATTGACAAATTATCATTTTTTACTTTCGTTAACATTGTGGGATGGCGGAGATCTGCCCTTCTGCGTTTTTTCTTTTTTGCTGTTTTGCTCATTCATGTAAAAAAAAATGTCCAGAGAACACAGAACATGATTTCAGTTAAAAATGATTTCCGCATAACTCACCAACTCATTTAACGAGACAAACTGTAAGTTATGTTGGCCTGGCTGTTTTTGGAAGGTGACGTTTTAGAGGCTGCATTGCTGAAATTCCAGTGTCATCGACATTTATTCCTTCCTATGTTATTTTAGAAGCCATGACAATGGGAAAATCTACCATATCCCACTCCCTAAGTGATTCATGCTTATTTATGCATATTTATGAGGGAGTAATCCCATTAAACGTGGTGGTAATGCTCCACTGAGCTATTTTGAATATATTGCACACAAAAAAGATGATTTTCTCTAAAATATGCAACCTTTATTTGTGATGGGAAGGAACACAGCTAAAGGTATCCGGCTGAAAAATGAGACATGGCAGACTCTGCAGGGATTATGTTAATGGGAGTAGATTATAAAACAGTATGGAACTCTTGAATAATTTAGTTCTCAAATCAGTTACAACTCAAGAGGCATGACTAGAACTGTCAGTCTCTACCGGGAGCATTGTATCAAGCCGTTTTAATTACTTTATCTTTAAGTTATCCATATTACTTTATTAATATTTTCTATATGATGTCCCTCGATGTCAGTGACAAAAAATAGTAGTGAAAACTTGTTATTGTCTAACATGTTTACTGCACACAATTTAGTGTGTTGTGCACTTTCATGAGCATGTCAGATAAGTGAACATTTTTATATTATTAACAGGGTGCGATCTGTGAAAAAAGCAGAGGGGGGGATGTTTTTTGATCATGCATTACAAAACAAAACATGCAATAATTAAATCTCCCTTGCAATACCATGGATATAGTACCACTCAGCCAGGTATGCCAAACACTTAAATATGCATGTCAATATTCAATGGGAAATACCGCGCTTTCGAGTTGGAGAGTTCACTTCGCAGCGAAAACAAAATACTTTCACCCAGGAAATGCTTGTTCTTTCCTCGGGAGTGTTTTAATCCAAACCACAATCTTTTTTCCTAAACTTAACTTGTCGTTTTGGTGCCTAAACTTAACTGCAATCGCTGCATGATGCTCACTTTTTCTAGCTAAACTCAGCTACCATGGCCCCTGAAAGGCAGTGCCTGTAGCCGGCTCGCAGTCACCTATTGGCGGCAGAACAACTGCCGCTTGTAGCTGGTTTCCCAGAGCTCTGTAGTGAGCTTTGACTTTTCAAAATAAAAGCTTGCGTCTGGTTTCGTACGGTGTTTTGGATGTTTTTGAACTAAACAGTATGGCAGTCATGCTAATGAATAAAATTAATTTTTTCAGCAGATGTCTTAGTTACAATACGATGGAGCTAGCAAAGCAGTTTTGTGTTTATATGTGATGATTTATTCAGTTTGGGAAATCCGACGGTCTCTAAAGCTACAGCTCAAATTGTCTGGCTGACTAAACAAGGAGGGATCCATCTGCTAGCAATAGGGGCCGAAACTGAGAGAGCTACATGGAGCTACATGGATAAATATGCACCAAAAAAGCCACTTTGAAATGTTGCTGTTCTCATGAATACAAAAGTTGGGTGACCACCCCCCTAGACTAAAAAAAAATTGGATGACCCTCCCATCAACAAAGAATAAAAAGACATGACCCTCCCCAATTTTCCTCCAGTGGTCCATTCCATAAATACCAAACGGTCCCTTATGGATTATTTTAGACTGTTTTAAAAAGCAACCAATGCTGTTGAGGTAATAATCTTAACATTAATAAAGGTGTCCTTAGGAGCATATAAACAATTTATAAGTACAGTATGATTTATTGTAAAGTGCCCTTTATCAGCAACAGTTATAAGCAATAGCAAAAGAAATATAGATTTAATTTAAACACGACTTATTTTAAAAAAGATTTGTTATTGTCTCACTTGTCTTTTTCATTCCCATTGGACTATGAATATTGCTTAGATGCATGCCAGTACTCGCTATGACGCATGTAAGCTCTATAGAGCAGTAGGGGGTTGGCAGACTGATGGATCCTAGGCTGTAAGTGGTAGCCTGATTTTAAAATTTGACGCTATTTCCAGTCGCCAAGTCCAGACAAAGTGCGTATGTGTGAAGGTTTAAGGGAGATGATATAAAAATGTGGGCTACAATGTTAGGCGCTGTTCTTGGTTGAAGCCAATATCCTCTTGGCTGGTATTTGAAAGAGACATTAAGTAGTAAATAGGATGGATCATAAGGTTGGTAGATGATACACAAAAATGCTGTCAGACGATTATTCATTTTACAAATCTTGTAACTGGAACTGCACGCCATCATTTACTGTCAGCTTTGTATAGCTCAGAAGAATACCAATGATAGTTTAACAGAATAACCCATGAAGCATGTACCTGACACCCTCATCCAGAGTGACGTAAAATGTGTGAGACAATAAATTATTAAATTCCTAAACCAAGGAACAAACCGAGGTGGATGTGTCAGGGGTTAAGGACTGTCATGATTCTCTCTGAACCAGACATTAAAACTATATCAGTCATACCATCAATACTTACCAGGATTATTGTGGTCTGCACCAGGCTTTATTTTAGGAAATTTCTGTTCTGACCCATAAACCACAAATTGTATAAAGCATACCACAGTTATACTTAGGAGAATAGCTCCCCCAGCAGCTATCAGTTTCTATTCATTGCAGCACAGGATGGGAATATGTGCCAGACGTTTGCATTATTCTTCCCCTTTCATTTAAAAAAATCTTCTTTGATCTGTGTATCATGTTCAAAAAGAAATCCAACACTTTGAAAAATCTAGTCTAATCTCCAGAAATGAATCCATAATGCATCTTTTTGGACATAATTAACTTGGTATGTCATGTCAGTTATTAGATTGCACATGTACTTCAAGCTGTGCCTATACTGTATATATAAAACTATAAAATTTGATTACCAAAAGAATAAGAATAAAATGTAAATACTTGTATTATTATATATATAATTATAACAAATGATCAAAACATGTTCAGTTTGAGAGATGCTTTGAACCATATTAACTAATAAGTTTGTTACATCTGGCTGCCATTTTTGTTTCATGAATAAAGTCTAAATATGCAATCGAGTGTATCAGCATTTTTAACAAATTATGTTGTGCATTTAAAAAAAAACCACATCATCAGTATCCATGGTGACGAATGCTTCCTGCTTGAGTTGGATAATGTTGAGTGCACCCCACAGTTTACCTGTTTATTCATACGCTCCCTTTTAATGCAGAGTCTTACACAGTTGCAAGTGTGACTTCATGCAGAGTGATACTTTGCAGTGAAGTGCTGGTAAAAGGAATCCGTATTATTACAAACTGGTCATTGTGATAAAGTACCACATGTCATGTTGACTTTCCTGGCAAACTAAAATAAATGGAAACCAACAGATGCCTGGAAGGTGGGAGGTTATTCTGAAAACCTACATTATTGCAACCTTTGGAAAATCATTGGTAGTAATATAAAGCAATTGTGATTTGTAATTATTGAACTAAAATATGCACAATCATTAATATGATCCTTTGAGGGGAAGGTATCGCTCTCTGCTGAGCATGAATGCTTGATGAAGCACTAATGAAAAGTTGTGGTTTTACAGGTGGTTATGTGCAGGACTATTTCTTGGCCAGGAACAGTGAGGTTGCCAGGCAACCAGATATACCATGTTGATTAGTGAGCTTTAGAGGTGCTGGTAGGCAGACTTTGTAAACTTTGGATGGAGCCAGACTAGCTGTTTTCCCCTGTTTTAAGTCTTATGCTATGCTAAGCTAACCATCTGCTGGCTGTAGCTACATAGTTAGCATACAGACATGAGAGTGTATTGATCTTGTCATCTTATTCTCTGCAAGAAAGTCAAACTATTCCTTTAACCAAGTATAAGAGTAGACAAGAAGTATAAGACATTTATTTTGACAAGGACAGCAGCCCCTCAGATACAGTGCAAAGGAACAGTCCAAGACATACTGTAGTCATGGCTATGGGTATTATATTACCTCTGAACTCCACACATGTGCCAACCATTCAGACTCTAGTGCTTTGATCTCGGTACCACCTTCCCAGTGGTTGATCTTGCAGCCCTCCTTGTCCCCTTCCTCCACTCTGTCCACTTCACCCACATTGAGGGCACTTTGTTCCCCCGCTTATGAGTAGGGAGTAAGCATATGAAGTGTGTGCCAAGCAAAGGATCAACAAAGTCCACATGGCTGCCTACTCTTAGGTTTATCCGCTTGTTGACCCTAAGGCAGCGACATTACCGATGGGTCCCTCTAGGTGAGGCTTTGGTACAGCAAGCTGGGCAGCAAGTGATAATGAGATAGACCAACAAAAAGAGGCAGAGAGAGAAAGAGGGATCCAAAAAGATTGGTAGAAAAATACATCACTTAGATTTGAAAGGACAGGAGAGGAAGAGATGGATATTAAGACAAAGTGTTAGTCACTCTGTGCCCCCTCTGTCACAATCATAATTAGGCAGGAAAAATGGCATAATGAATATAAATTGCAGTGAAAGACATTAAGGCAGCCCATCTATCCCACACACTGCATTTGCTGACCACACACACATATTAATGACAAGAAGACAAAGGTCGTCTAGTGTTTTGTTTTGTCAGGCCAGTGAGTATGTAAAAGGGAAGGGGCGTCGGACATTGAACCTGGTCTTTGTGATCCATGAGTCATCTAACTCCTTTAACAAACTCTTTTCCATTTCAATGGCATCTAATGTGCTCACCTCTGCAGTCTGAATGTGCTGTTGTGTGTCAACTGAAAGCTGTTGAGGCACAAGTTTGGCACCATTTTGCTTTTAGTCATTCATTTTATGCAACATGTGTCTGAATCCTGATATGATTTGACCACATTGCATTTACACTCAGCTGTATCTCCACTTAGCTGAAATCCAGTTGTCTGATTGCCAAGTAATGTACTTGCAACATTCAAATCAGAAATGTCATCAAACAGTCGTTTCTCATTTTGTAAATGGTGATAGCTGCTTAATTTTCTTAAATTTAGGCAAGATATCACCAGAAAATTACTTAATACAATGTTAAATGAAGCTGTGTGAAAATGTTTTTAGTGATAATAAACTTGTCAAACAATAATTTACACCCAAGCTTGTGATTGTTTGGATTTTTTTGAAGACTGGGAGGAGTGGATATTGGTTGTCATGATAACAAAACACAATTTGACAGTTTGATGATGTTACGTTTTTGTAAATTCTATAAATGTATGAATAATTATTGGAAATGGACAAAAGATTAGAGAATAATGGTGAAACAACAGAGCCCTTGCTGAGTTTTTCCGTTTCTAGAGTTCACCTGACCCAGTCACCTGAATGCCCAGCTGCTCCTCATTCACAATCAGATTACTTTGCTCATTATGCTGCTAAGTTGCTTTAGTGTGTGTGCCTCTTTTCTGCCTGTGGCCTGCTGCTTGCTTGCTAATTTTATGAGACATTTGTCTGGTCTGACTGACTTCCCGCTGACAATTGTAGACTTGTTTTTATTTGACCTCTGAATCTTTTTTCAAAGCACTTTACTAAAACCCTATTCGCACGGGACTAGTATTACCTGGGGACCTCTAGAAATTTGTAATAATTGCAGAGGTCGTCTGTGACATAACAGTAATAACATTAGTCCCGTGCAAATCGGCATCTCTGTGATTCAGGGTTGAAATGGCTGCGTTGGCAATTATAAAGGAAAGACTTCACATCATATGTGCTGGATAATGTCAGTTAATGGGTTTCCTAGATTTCCTATGTGAACTCTGGAAAAAAGGGGGTATTATAGCTTGTATAATTGTTAAATTTCCTATGACATGCTGCTTTTTGGATGCTTTTATATAGGCCTTAGTGGTCCCCTAATACTGTATCTGAAGTCTCTTTCCCGAAATTCAGCCTTGGTGCAGAATTACAGCCACTAGAGCCAGTCCCACAATGAGCTTTCCTTAGTATGGGCCATTTCTGTGTCTGTAGCTTTAAATGCTATTGAGGAGGAGAGAGGGGGGGGCAAGGTGGAGGGTGGGGGTGTGGCCTTCACCAACTGCCACTTTGCTTGTTTGCAAGCCATGATGTCTCTCTCTTTCTCATGGGTGGGCCAAATTCTCTGGGCGGGCAAAGCAGAGAAAGGGGAGGTAACCTTGCTCCTTCTGACCTCATAAGGAGGAGATTCCAGATCGGCCCATCTGAGCTTTCATTTTTTCAAAGGCAGAGCAGGATACCCAGGGCTCGGTTTACGCCTATCACCATATCTAGCCACTGGGGGACCATAGGCAGGCTGGGGGAACTCATATTAATGTTAACAAACCCCATAAAGTGACATTTTCATGCCATGGAACCTTTAAAATCATACTCAAACAATCAACAGAAAATGTACCCTCCAACGTCTTCTCTATTTTCTGCGTTGCAGTAATTTTAGTAGAAGTAACTGTTGTTCAAAGTTTCTTAGCTCCAACATGACCCGCTCAATTCAGTCGCTATTGTTTGAAGTACCTACACAAAGAAACTCAACAGTGACATAGAAACCCCACCTTAATTGCACACACCAGCGCACAAGTATAAATGCTTACAACCACATAGGCCACTTGCGTAGAGCCTACATACAACAATAAATTTGCCTTTAGGATTGACAGATTATGTACCTGTTGAGATCAGGCTGGTAAAAATCTCTTCACAGTAAATATACTTTAAATAAAAACACACAGTCTTTGTATCTGAGTAGATTTTCATGCCAGAAATGTTTCCTTTTTACAATTTCACCAAAGTTCAAAAGTTTTCCCACGTCAATCATCACATACTGCACTTCCCGGTTCTTATCTAATATTTCAATACTGTACTCAAACTCAGCTTGTTTACCACCAGATTACCGTGTTGCCTGAGAGATTCTCATATTCTACTTGAGCCATCTGCTCTCTGTTCATCTCTACCAAAACCCTGACAGTCTGAGCAGACTTTGCGATGAGCTTCAGCGATTATCAAAGGTTGAAAAGTAAACAGGCCTTGGAAACACTGTGTTCATGAGTGTGAGTGTGTGTGTATGCATGTTTGAAAGGCAGAGAACGATGAAACAGCAGAGGTCAAGTGAATCAGACATGAGGTGTAGAAATGAAGGGACTATGACAGATGATCACATTTGCAAACATCTACTGTTTAGAATGAGGGGACCTGAACTGTGAGTTTTAAGTGTTAGTCTGAGGGTGGGAAGGGTGTTGCTTCTACAAGTGAGTGTGAAGGGTGAGTCTACTGAATATGCCGTATGGCTCTAGTCACCAGGCAGAGTGTGAAGGTCTTGTGGGAGTGTCCAGATGTTACTGTGAGAGAGACACAGTAAAGGGTTAAAAAACCCAGACATATCCCCCAATGGAGTCTAGACACTGGTGGTGGCGATAAAGGGGCACGAAGACCGGAAGGAGTCGAAGGGAGCAGTCAGCCGGAATAAGACCGAGAGTGCCGCGGGTAAAGATGCCTGGAGGTGGAAGGGGAGGAGGATGGTCGGACTCTTTCCTGAAATGACAACTGACAGCCGCAGAGGAGAGAACAGATTTAAAACATGGATGTCATGCTGTGATTGGCTTGTGAAATACACGGCAGATTCTGATTGGTTTAACTGAAAAGTGACTCCCTCGAAAACAGCTGATCAGTTTAGGAGAGAAGTGATAAAGTTATTGAAGTCTCCCTGAAAGAATTTACGCTGAGCTACATTTCTCAAAGGAAGATGATGATGATTAAAGTGTCTTGGATGTCCTTTGTGTTGTATCTTAGTAGATTTTCATTTCATTTCCATTTTCAATTTGTTGGGATTAGCATGAATTTCAAATTACAAAGATGATAAAAGTTGATGTCTCTTTGTGCCATCACTGAGTCTAATTAATAAGGACCCACTCGAGGACCAAGCTTACTGAGCCAAAGGTATCTAAGAGGCTCTTGTCCACCTTAGACTCCCTGAGACTCTATTGTCAGTGACCAAAACTCATCTGAGAGTAAATAGTCTCTGATCAGTCTGATCTGTTCAAGTTTCATTTGTTACCCAGGCGCTGCATACTGTAAACAGTCACTGTCCACAAAGTAAAGTGAGTAAGCAGGGGGAGATTTAATGGATAATGAAGGAAGTTGGTGGAAAATCACCATCTCCCATAAATCCACTTTCCCTCACTTTTAACTTCCACACATTTTGCCTATTGTAGATCATCAGGAATACATTACTTTAAAAGTGATTAAGGAATTAAGAGATAATATAACTGACTTTTCCAGGGTTAGTCCATAAAGCATTCTGACAACTCTGGAAATTAAAACTGAAAAGCTGGCCAGAGTGTAGCTAAGTTATTTGCTATTGATTAGGATTGCATCAGGAGCTTGGAAAATGCCAGGGCACAGTCATTCTACAATTGGCGATAAGTGGTCTAATCAGAGCACCAAGTACTGTGTTACATCCTGTTCCTGACACTAAGTTTATTAGATGACTCAAGCTGAAGGGCAAGCGTTCCTTTGATTTTTTACTGAGAAAAAAATATTGCTGTGAGACGAAGGGACTCGGTTGACGCCATTCCGACGCAGGTGCACGGCGTTGTCATGGTGATAAAGGGATTTCCTGTTCCCCGCTCAGAGCCCAGCACATATTACCATCTGACAAAATCTGCACTTCCACAGGTGATCCCCGAAAAAGTCTCCTCCTACGTTCACATGCAGAAAAGAACACTTCAACAAATGGACAATCCCAGTTAGTTGCCATGGACGTGATGCAACAACAAACCTTTTTTTTTATGTGTTTCCTTACGTCCTTCCACTGCAGTCTGTTTGGCAATACCAAGGTTCATTAATTAAATTATTATTTGTTAGCTTTGCTTTAGTCATTCCCGGTGAAAAACACCTTAGTCATTCACCACTTTGCTGTAAACTCTGCTACCTCTTGTAACAATGGACAACCTACTTGTAGTATCCACTTTTATGCTTATAATTGCAAAGTAAGACAAATGCAGTGATGCAATTCAAATGAAGCCGTCATGTACTGTACGTAAGTGATAGAGCAAGATAAATGTGGAAATCAGGGTCAGCTATGCCCAGGGGTGGAAAGTAACAAATGACATTTACTCAAGTAACTGTACTCAAATACAATTTTGAGGTACTTTTTACTACCCTAAATTTATTTGACAGCTATAGTTACTCTTTAGATTAAGATTTACAGTCTAATAAACACAATGCATTGTTACAGATAATACCAGTGCAACCTTTCTGGCAGTGTGTAGTTGGGTCTCTTTATGACATTTCAGATGTCTGTGAGTTTTTCACACTTCCACCAAAGAGACTTCCTCTCTAATCATCTCAAAGGGTTTCATTTAAATAACAGTTTAATTCAGAAAGATGTACAATCATCTAATATTGAACAAAAACTAAAGAAAAATCAAAAAAATCTAAACAAATTTTTTAAGCAGACCTTTAGGTTTTTTCGTATCTTCATTATCATCTCTGTAATTGTTGCATCAGTATTAACAATCTAATAATGTAATATATTATATATCACTGACATGCGCAAGGGCATAACTTTGGGTTCAACATTGGGAAGGTTGAGATCTCCACTTTTGAGCAAAATTGAAACTTTGAAGGTACAGTTTTTCCCACAGATTGAAAAGCAATTTGTGGCCGGGGGGGGGGGTTAAGAGTAAAAAATGACATAACATTATTTATTATACGTTTATTTATTCCAGCTGCTATATAGTGTTTTGACCTCGACAACCCAACTGCATTTTACCGCAAACTTGCGACTAGTTAACTTTCTAGAGCAGGCACAATCGCTTGTTTGCTAAGAGTCGGGTCGGTGATTGTGAATGTGTGATTGTGTAAAGGCATTTACAAGATAGATACCAACCTTTAGTGAACTTGTGAATTTCGCCAGCCGTCTTCTCTCCTTTATGGAGACAGAGGCTGTGTGCACGGTGGGCTCGATGGTGTTTTAAGCCTCCAATGTCACCTTACAGGCAGATAACCCTCACCTTAACCAAGGGGGTAAGCTTCGCTTCAGAACTCGAACCTCCTATGGCGCCATTTTAATGCTACAAAGCGATCACCCCCCGTTAGCATTCCATTGACTGCCATTCATTTTGGCGCCACTTTGACAGAGAATAACTTTACATCTGAAGCATTTAAAGACTCTATTTGTCCAGTGTTTATTTCTAAAGAAACACGACAATGTATAAAAGGCTCCATTACCTTGTACCTCACGTTATGGCTCCGTAGCAGAAGTTTTTGTAAAAATAGGCTAACGATTGTGTCATAACCACGCGACTTACTGTCGCATAGTAGAGAAATTACCGTATAGTACAGGAGAACCGCGCAGGCAGTTTTGTCTACATATACCTACGCTCTCCGTCTCTGCAAGATTGGGAATGATTGAGATTTTTCTTGGCACAGCTACCAGAAGACTTACAACTTTCAGACAGGTTGCTCACGTCACATTAACGTCGTCTCTCTCAGTTGGAGGCTGCGCAGTAACGCTCAGCGCTCACCAGAAAAGTGCTTCTAACAGCCTTCACTGGTCTCCGTCCAGAGCAATGGGATCTGTTGGTCCATTCTTATATACAGTCTATGACACCGCATGGTGGGAGGAGCTGTGTGTGTGTGTGTGTGTGTGTGTGTGTGTGTGTATGTGAGCGAGACACAAGTGACAGAGAGATGGAGGAGAGCAGGGAAAGGAAATGCAGAAGAACGTGTTTTAAATAGCGTTTAAAAAAAAAAAAGAATAACGAAATGCAATGTGCGGCAGCCGGTGTTGATAGTGAGGCGTACCGCCACACATTAGTCTATGTGTGGGAAACACTGGGGTATCAAACACTTCATTTCCTGCATTCTGGTGGATTTTTCTGTGACAATTTGTGCCTTTTCTGCATCAAGTTAGGATGCAAATGTCTTTATTTATGTAAAGGAAATTATAATAGGTGTTTGGGGTGGGTTGCACTGGCCAGTTTTCAGTATTGGGGGGTCGTAACCCCCCATCCCCCCTGTAAATTACACCTATGGACATGCGCCATTCTTCTGTGAAACAAGTACTTTTTCTTTTGATACTTTAAGTATGCTGATAATGCTCTTTACTTGGACTTGAGTAGGATGTTGAATGCAGAACTTGTAGTGTAAGTTTAGATTTGTTGTAATGTTGTACCTTCCCCCTCTGGCAATGCTACCTACCTGTAATTAGGCAATATTTGGGCTTACTGCATCACATTATTGCAGTGCAAGTCAATAAACTGACTAAAGTCATTTCAATTTGTTTCAGCTTTATGAAACAATGCATTTTAAAAACCCAGATCTTTTTATGCTTTTAAAATGATGCCACTGTAAGATCTGACCTCTTTTTCCAAGAAAATGTTATTGCAGTCATTATACTCTTAAGTCGATCATCATGACTAGAAAAAGTAACAGGAAGTGAGTTATGCAGCTGGATGACACAACCACTTTTTTTCCTCTGAGCTCTAAATCATAGCAGTAGTTCATTTATGCAGCAATAGTCAGTCTGAATACTGTATTTAAATTTTTAGTTGGAATTGGTATTCAAATCCATCTGTTAGTACCAGTCACATTTGGTAACCAGGCCTTACAATTACTATTCTGTACAACCCCAAATGTTCCGCTGCTGCTCTCATTTTGTAGCATCCATTAACATTTAATGGAGAGGAAAAGCCTCTTGTGAAATTTGGGATGCATAGGTATGGTAAAAGGTCAGGGGGTCAAGGGAGGCAGTGTTGTGGAGTTTATCAAAAATGTTTACTTTGTGCTCTTCATGATGGATAGGTGTTAGCAGCACGTCTGATGCCAGAAGATCAGAAATGCTGAAAACCAGACTGTGGTACCAAACACTTGTCTGCAACACTCACACAGGCACAGACAGAATTAATGACCTGGCAGAGACCGGGCATGTCTCTCTGCCTGGTGTTCTCGTGAAAGACCTTCTCACTTTGCCTCAGCTTTTTTCTCTTTAACACTTTCTTCTCTCTTCTTTTCCCTGGTAAACCATTTGTTACAGTGTCCTGCCCTGGTGCAAACACACCAGAATAGATTTTAAGTCATTGAAAGAGGGCGGTTGGTTGTGATTTGGGTGAACTTTAACCATTCCTGCACGATTCAAGATGCACATGATTTGTTGTGGTTGGTTATTTTCACAAGTTGAGTTAAAGCGGCTATAGTCGATATTTTTATAGTAACAATGGATCACAGGACTACTTCAATTTATGGCGCATTTTAGCATATTTTACTTGCCCAGCGGCAAACAGTAGACCAACAAAATGTGAGGTCTTTGGTGTTTTTTGCCCCCAACGTCTCCTCCCAGGCAGCGTGGCAATGGTTATGTTTAGGGTTAAGGTTAGGGTTAGCAGCCTGGAAGGCGCCGTTGGAGGAAAAAAACACCATTGAGTAAAATGTGAGACTAGCTGGTGAATATAGTGGAGCATTTAGCAGCTTAAGCAGATATTTTCTCTTCTATTAAATCTTCTATTTTTTCAGACATTCATTGGGTGGCTAGTAACAGGCAACTATTTGCTAACATGTTTGCCATATCAACTTTATAAGGTGGTAATATGCAAGGGGGTAAGCGTCTCCTCACAACCCGAACCTCCTATGGCGCCATTTTGATGCTACCAAGCCATCACCTCCATTCATTTTGGCGCCACTTTGACAGCGAATAACTTTACATCTGAAGCATTGAAAGACTCTATTTGTCCATTGTTTATTTCTAAAGAAACACGACAATGTATAAAAGGTTCCATTACCTTGTACCTCACGTTATGGCTCCATAGCAGACGTTTTTGTAAAAATAGGCTAACGATTGTGTCATAACCACGCAACTTACTGTCGCAAAGTAGAGAAATTACCGTACAGTACAGGAGAAGCACACAGGCAGTTTCGTCTCACATTAGCTGTTTAAGTGTAATTACTAATGTTAACTAGCATTTTAGTTAGCAATAATTAGCCCGTGCCTATGTTATCTCCTTACATATACCTACGCTCTCCGTCTCTGCAAGATTGGGAATGATTGAGATTTCTCTTGGCACAGCTACCAGAAGACTTACAACTTTCTGACACGTTGCTCACGGCACATTTACGTCGTCTCTCTCAGTTGGAGGCTGCGCAGTAACGCTCAGCGCTCACCGGAAAAGTGCTTCTAATGGCCTTTACTGGTCTCCGTCCAGAGCAACGGGATCTGTTGGTCCATTATCATATACTGTCTGTGGCAATATGTCAATGTTGTGTTGGCCTAAACATAAATGAATGCATGTTTAAAGTTAAAAGTTAAAGTGAAGAACAGGAATTTCCATCACTATAGATAAAGCTTCATTAAAATTCTAAACATAGAAATTCAGTGAGAACGATCAAACTGATTAAAGTCCGGGTAAAGCAAAATAAGTGATTTCTTTTTGAACACATTATACATGTTAGAAAATACCTGTTAAAAACGTAAAAAGACTGTTAACTGTGTAGTACGTAATTGTGGCGTTGTGACCAGTAAACAGTTTTTCACCATTTCTGTGGCCAGGATTCTTTGGGCAGCCTGAAATCATTGTTTGATGATGCACTGGAGTCATATAACATAACCCCTCCCCTACTATATGAAAACGATTTTACTACTAACGTTAGAGCGTATAGCATCAGTGTTGTTTCATTCATCCCATGTGAGTAGCACAAGCTTGCTACGTTCCACAAGCTCTCGTAGCTCTTTCAGTCTAATAAACGCATGAATAAACAACTCCACAACAAATGCCACAATCACATAAACACAAGCAAAATAGATGTCACTAACGTACATAACTAACGTACGTAACTAACGTACGTAACTAACGTGTCTTTCAGCCCGAATCGGCAACCCGGCCCGCCAGTTGCTGTGGGTGTGTAAATGGGCCTGGCTGCTGTGGGTGTGTGCCAGGCTGTGTGTGCTGTCCTACTATAGACTGTGTGTCATTTTGACTGGACGCTTCAGCCACCATGTTTACTTAAAGCAGACATATTATGCTCATTTTCAGGTTCATAATTGTATTTTGATGTTGTATTTTGAATAGGTTTACATGGTTTAATTTAAAAAAAAACACCATATTTTTGTTGTACCGCACATTGCTGCAGCTCCTCTTTTTACCCTGTGTTCAGGTCTCTGTTTTAGCTACAGAGTGAGTAACTTTGGTCAGTTAGAAGGTAGGATTAGCCAGGAGACTTCTTCTAAATGAGGGTGCACTTCCAACTTAGCGTGGAATACCTGCAGAACAGGGACATGTAAGTAGTTCTTTTGTAGATTATGTTGAACTTGTGTGTGTTTTAGGTAGCATGCTAGCGCTAGCATGCTAGCGCTAGCATGCTAGCGGTTAGCCACCTCGTCTCGGCTACTGATGTAGAAAGCCGTGCAGATTTTGAACAGCTCACCCGGAGACTGAAGGCAGGACACATTCAGAAACCCGTATCTCACTCAAAACAGCATGGATGTTTTTTTTTCCAAGTTTGTATGTGTGTGGAAGCACCAGAGACACAAAATAACACCCCAAATCCCAGAAAAAGTGTTTTTTTCATAATATGGACACTTTAATCCTATTCAAAACAGTCAGGAGTTAGAACCATGTGATTCTTTAGTATTTTTCATAAGTTAACTTTGGTGTTCCAGGAAGCTCTCCTGCTGATTCACCTCGTCATCAAGTTTTATTTTTACATTATTTTTGTCCCGGTTGGCTTAGCAACTGGATTATGAATAACATCCCAGCAGTTCTTTTTAATGGACCTACCCCCAATGGTATTATGATGTTGCCTAGCAAGAAGTATAAAAAAAGAGCCAGCGAGTCATTTTTCACTCTTACCAGATGAGCTATCTCAAAAGCCTCAAGTTTCCAATTGATAAATCCTTTGTGTCTAACAGTGCATCTAAGCAGCTCTGTAAATGGAAAACCCGTCGTAGAACTTTGATGTGCATCATTAGTAAGACCAATAACTCTATTTACGCAAATTCCAAATTTAAGCACTACAGTATATCTAATTTGAATTACTCAAATTGAACAAATGACACATGGTAGCTCAGTACTGCCTCAAAGCTAAAAAAGAAAAAAAAGAAAAAAGGCCTGAGTTCAAATTACCCTAGGGCTGACTGGGGGATGAAGCCCTTCCTTCCTGTCTGAGGCCAGTCACTGACTTGGTAAATTGTGCTGCACTATGACTGCACACTGCACATTAGGCTGCAGTAGGCTACGTTCAGACTACAGGCAAATCCGATTTGTTTCTCAAATCAGATATTTAATACAGACTGTCCGCACTGTTATTTTCAAGTGATCGGATCAGATTTGTGTGTCCAGACATCACCAACCTATCTGCATGGGTTGCTGTGGTAATGACGTAAGCGTCAGTGTAGCTACGCTGGAGACATGGCTTTCCAACAAGGAAGTTTAAGAAATGGGGGTCCATCATTTTCCCCTTCAATAGCACTGTCAAGTTGCGTTGTAGAACGGACTGTTGTTCTCCTCCATATATTAAGGTATTTGAGAAGTTTACATGACTATGTCTTTGGTAACTCCACTTACTGTAGCTGTAAAAGTTTATTTTTGAAAAACATTTAACAGAATAAGTGGCGTTTGTATGACACGCCAATTCGTATGCCATTTTGGTATGTTATCAAGACACATAATCGTTTTTTAGCGTGTTTATCAACGCCGTTTGGCCTCCATTGACCTACATTACATGTGAATTATCGCTATAGCGAGTAGTATGAAAGGATGGAGGTTGGTTGGGGTAGCAAATGGGTAAAACACAGGACTTTCACCCAGGAGAGCCAGGATCATGTCCTGCATGTGGCGTTTATCAACATTTTTTTTTTTTTTTTTTAATAAAGCCTTCCCCAATGTTCTTTTCCTAAACCCAACCGTTTATTGTTTTCGTAAGCGTGTGATGTTGGTCACCGTCGTGTTTTTGTTGTTTTTTAGTGTTACTAAAGCCTTTCCCAATGTTCTTTCCCTAAACCCAACCTTTTTTCTTTTTTTTTTTACACGCGTGTCACGTTGTTCTCGCGACAGCACGGCACGTTCTCGCGATAACACCACGTGGCGTATGTTTACATCCACTGTATACAGCGTAGACATACACGTGGATAGCTCAAAATGCGTACAGATAACACACCATTTGGCTTTAGGAAAGTGGCGTGTATGTTTACGCAAAGTCATGATGCCATGTTGAAAAAGAAAAATTACAATTCACACGTGATCCCCTTCTGAGATGCCTTCTGGCTCTCTGCCACCATAAGCTGCCAGGAAAGAACAGGAATTGTTCATTCTTAATGTAAACTTGCCAGTTCCTTAAACATTTGCCATGCATATATCTTAAGACGTTTTCATGGTAATATCAAAAGATAAACTATTGTATTCCATTTGCATTTCAGCATATCAATGTTCCACATAGAACATTGATAACAGATATCAGCAATAGGAGGTTATTATGAATGAATCACCAGAAAGCTCCCGCTCTACTGTTGGTTGTAATGTCCCTGTGCTGCGAGGGCACACTGTTATGTCATTAAAGAAGATGACATCACCAGGAGATTCCATGACAAACTACTGAAGGCCATCTTCCCCTCCCACAGTCTATCTGTCTCTCTTTCCCTGTTTCAAGTGGTGCTCCACACTACTTCTGCTCCTCCACACTGATTGCTACATTAGCACGTAAGCACTGAACCTCCATGTGGCCCTCATCCTGAAAACAATCAAATCACTCTTTTTCCTGTTTTTCTCTTGCTCACATTTGTAGTCCACCCTTCACACATTAATATATAATGAAAACCTATTTATTCTTAGTAGAAAGCTTACAGACTGTAATATCTTGTATCTGCTGTATAGATCCCAGTGTGTGCCAGCTGACCCCTTCACCTGCCCTCTTTCCTCCTCTCCTCCGCCTACCGCTCTCTTCAACCCGGTAAGCCTTTGCCTGCCCTCGCACTACATAGTGGGCATATCATGAAGGAGACCCACACAAAAGTCCAGATATAGTTTGCACACATGTATGACGAATCGCAAAACAAGACACCTCATTATAAATGTATGAATGGAGGAGGGTGTGAGGGGAAGACAATCTATGTATCACCCTGGAATTGATAAGAATTTGTATTAGCCGGAAATCTCTTTGTATGGTTGAGTCTCCTACACACATTCTGCTTTTGAATGACTCGTGTGTGCGTGGAGGGATTCCCAAGCGACTATTATTAGTACTGTATGTGTATCAGATAAATCACCAACTCCCTTATATTTGAAAAAAGAAATCAAGCTGGGGTATTGTTATGTAAATGATATGTTGACCTGGAGTAAGTAGGATGTGACAATTTGCACCTTGAGAATACAAGTCATTTTGTTTATTGGTTGTACCGTTAAATCAATTTATATATTTCTCATTTACCTTAAATGTGTTCTTATTTGGAGTTTTTACAGTTTCCATAAAATGAAAAAAAGCATAATGCAACAAAAAGAGCTGGGGTGTGCATGTGTGCCTGTGATATATTGACATAAGCGTCCCAATTTCTCACTAGGTACTATTTCTAAACAGGTTTAGGGTATACACTTGGGGGGAAAAAGGCTTCTTTTTTGAACGTGCTGTTGGTGTGCAGTACACTCTTATCCCACAATGCATTGCACAAAGGAAATGTAGGATCACAGCTTCATATAGTAAAATTTAAATTAAAATTTCCGTTGGTGATGTAAAAGCTCCAAAAAGATCTTTATGTATAAATGATTAAAGGTTTGAAAAAACATTTGGCTTTTTCTGTGTGACTTTTAACCGGTAGTGGTGTTTTAATGTTTTATTGACATCTATTGACGCAAATTACACAAAGAAAGTTCGTTCTTGGGTCCTTAATGAACCATTTAATATAGTCAGACCCATTATGAGTCATTTGCCAATCACAGATGCATCAGACATTAATTTTGCAAGCACAAATGATTTTGAACTCCCAACATGCATTTAAGATATGACACATCATGTTCTCATAATGCCACACTCTGTGTTTTACTGCTAGTTAAAGCCCCATGGGAAAAGTCAAATTGCTTCTGATGCGCTAAGCACTGTTTATCTTAAACTGCAAAGACGTGTTCTCTACACCCACAGCTGTGAAAAGTGTGATATTTTTGACACAACTGGGGAGGATAACTGTAGCAGCGTGGTAGAGAATGGACTCCCTTCTGAGGTCCCAGTGCTGCTTTAGACAGTTGCTGAATTTGATATAATGGAATAAGTCATTTATGCTTTGACTTTTCACTCTTCACCTTTCACCCATTCACATGAAAATGATTTTGATTACATAAAGGTCTGTTAAGTTATTGCTCTAAAATGTAAATAATGTGAAATTGTCAGGTCACTTCTCATTATTATAATTATGACATGACACTTTTCAAATAGAACATGTATAGACCATCCTCTTTAAGGTGGTAAGGCTGGCAATGCATTATCTTTATTATTAATAAATCCCATGAAATACAAACCAACATTGAATTTATCCTACTAAGAAGAATCCATTATAATCCAAAAACTAATAAGAACCCATAAAAGAGACACATGCCTCATTTTGGAGACACATTCCTTCATTAAAATGGACCTGAGCACACAGTTTGGCTCACACAGAGCTGCTCCTCAGAGATGGAACATGTTGCAAAAACAACAACATTGACCATGTTTATTGTAATTAGGGAATATATATTATCTAATGCAGAAGTATAGATCTTTTAATGTTTGTAACAGTTCTTGGATGACAGCAGAGTTCACGGCTTTATATGGCTTTTGGCTTGTCAGACAATATGTGTAACCTGGATGAATTCATTGTTGGTTTTGGTCTCCTCTGGGTGTTTTTTGATGAAACAAGCCAGCCAGACTACTGCTTTAATAAAGAGTTTCGGGCTTTCTGTCAATCAAAACAAAACAATGAACTTCAGATTTGTTGTGACGGAGCCACACGATGTAATTTAGAGCTTAGTAAAGCCATTTATCAAAACTGGAGGAAGTAAAATCATGCATGAATATGAGATTAATTCAAGTTAGATTCATTGTGAACATGATGATATCAGCATGACAGCTTTATTATTCTTAAATCAGAACTAAAGTCAAACGCTTAGAGTTAATAACGGTGGCAGCAGATGTGAATGACTCAGGCACTGATCAATGGCACATTATGTTTGCTACCGCTGCATTTGGCTTCTTCATTAGCTTTTGATAGGACAGACTCGTTTTGTCAATTGGACAGCACAATGGTAGTGTTGTACATCACATATTATGACTTGGCAGTTGGTTTGATGGTGCATTGATAACAAATATGGAAAAATACAGGGCCAGATAGATAATACCACTAGCAGTGTGGGTCGTGAGGTTGGACTGTCAAGAATTATTTGTGGCTTTACTGTATGTGGAAGACCAGCAGCTAAAATCAATGCAGAGAGTATGTCATTGCTGATATTTTGCACAACTCCTAGAATAAATATCATTAATGCAACAAAATCCCAATGAAAAGGTAAAATCAATGTCTGAGCCCTGCAATCAGACTATTTAAGACCATTGTCAGTAATCAACTGCCCAGGAAAAGTGGATTGTGTCTCATTCGGCAATAAGCAACTCCATTACAAAAGAAGCGCATAGACATCACAAAAAGACAGAAGTCACGAACCAGGGAGAGAGAAGGTACCCAGGTTTCATACAGCACAGGTTTGATATCTGCACCACACAACCTGTAATTCAAGCACACAAAAGCAAAATCATTACAGGTAATCTTGGTGTAAGGGCAGCCGCCCTCTCAAAGTCCCAAATACACTGACGTAATTACATCAATTACTTTGTACCACTAAAAAATCTCATTTGATACTTAGTTTTAAAGGTAAGCTGTTGCACATTTGAAGAGATCTGTTTTCCAGGCACATTAACTAAACCTGCTTTATTTTTTCTACTAGCTTCTTAACATTTTTTAATCCATCCGCCTATACCTATGACTCCAGCAAATGTTAATGTGTCTTGTTTAACAGAACAGTTGGTGTAATCAACTTCCACATCCACACTTCACTTAGGTTTTTGGCAAGAGAGTGTAATGCAAGGTGCGCAAACAGACACCAAGCAAGAACAAGACAAAGCAAATAAGGTCAGCCAGCTGTGGAGAAGAAGAAGAAGCCAAAAGGATTAAAGAGATTAAATTGCTAAGCTAGAGTCCAACTGCTTCTTCGCCTAGTAAAATCAACTGAATCAAAACTAAGTCTCTCCAGTGATGGCCTTTAAATCTTTGCTTCAGTGTTTGAGTTTATTTTGTGCGTTATGTGTGTAGTTGGTTGCATGAGTGGGTGTAGGGGATTCGTGTAGATATTCGAGTGTCAGTACGGAGGTGTGCACAGGTGTGGGTGTGCAGGTACTGTAGGTTAGTTTGCATGCATCAAATACCTTTTCTTTTAAGCACAATAAGACCAAACAAAGTCAACATGCTTTAGCCAAGGGGGGCTGCCTACCTAAATTAAAACTAGTGGACTATGTTTGATTGCTAGACCCTTGCAATTAATTTGAACATTTGATTACACTGTTGTAGGACTTTTGTGGTTTGTATCCTATCATAGTGTATACTAGGGGTGTAACGATACACCAATATTATCGATGCAAAGTGAAAATATCTGTAAGATGCATCTTTATTTCAGATTCCCATTTTATATGTATTTTTTTATTAAAAGGAAAAAAAATTTTAATTTAAATGTCTGGAAGACCTCAGTAATAAAATTGTCATCCTATTTATAACATCATATTTAAGTTGCTTTTTTTGAGTTGTTATAAATGGGGTTATGATCTCATATTGTTTGCAGGCCCCTGAATTTAATCAAATTGAAATTGTATCGTGACAGACTTTAAGATATCAGCAAATATAGTTGTCCAAAGAATCAATATAAGACAGTATCCTGATAAAACTTGTGATTTACACCCCTATCATCTACTGGCTTGACCTCTGTCAGTTCATTCTGAAAGCAGTTACGAGCACTCGGAGAACTAAGCGACACGAAGCAGGATTCAAGTTCACAATGTTCTAAAGGTTTATTGAGACACACGGATATATACATTTTCTAACAATCACTCCATTCACTTCGATGGCATGAGAGTAGACAAGAAAGAGGTACCAAAAGAGAGGAGGATTGGTTCAACAGTGTAACAATTTATGATTCCAATTAAAACAGATAAGCAAGGCTTTGTTCAGAGTTATTACAGAATGGAATGTGACATATTCACAACACACAGTTATATTTGTGTAATATTTCATAGTATTAGCAGCCTGTGAAAGTTCTACGTCTTGCTTGCGTCCCACAGCAAGAGCAGTGGGTGGTAAATGGATAGATCATCTTCATGTCCCCTAGGAAGACAACAGGTTAATGAATACAAATAACATCACGATAAACCGTAGCTCCCTGTGACGTCCTGTCTACTCAAATGAGTCCATATTGGAGCCACTCATAGTGATTGTGTGGGTGGGTGGCCCTGCCATTGTGTGCCAAACCCACTGATGATTCAACCCTTATGCCACCTTCTGCAAGGAGGAAGACTAAGAGTGGTCCCTTGTATCGGGGACCTGCCAGCTGTCAGCTTCCTGTTCTGGGCATTTGGCCGAGCTACCAGTCACAAACCACGTGTTTGGACTACAGAGTGATGGGTGCCATGTGATGTATCATACAAGTGGTATTCTGGCTGGGATGGACAGCTATACCATCAGGCCTGAGTCTTGGGCAGTGTGGGAAGATGTAAACTAAATCGTCATTTACTCCCCCCTGTGGTGTTTTGTCACCACATACAGCCTCACAAGACAGACATCTTCGTCACTGGTTGTCTGAACAACACCTCACAGCATGGTGTTATTTTAGGCAGTGATAGGAGGATATACCATTTACATACTGCACAAATAAAAACAACAGTCAAGAGCAGGAATAAACATGTAGGATGATGGTGTAAGAAGGGTCAGAGTAACGTAAGACATGACAATGTGGGGGAGAAATTAAACAGTTCTACTAACATTTCATACTTTTAAATTAGGTTTGGTTCAAAAGCTGCCAGGGTGTGGCAATGTTTTTTTTCTTTGCAGACTAAGACAACATTGTCCTTTTTATAGAAAATGTTTTTTGTTTTCTAAAAAGAATATTTTATGGGCTTTTTTATAAGATATTGCAGATGGGCAGGAAAGGGGGGAGAGATGGGGATGACACGCAGCAAAGGGCCACAGGTCGGATTTGAACCTGAGCTGCCAAGGACTCACTGACATGGGGTGCACACTCTACCTACACACCTACTGAGCTACAGGTTTAAAAGTTTAAACTACCGTTCTTTATAAAGGGTTTGTTAGTTGTAACGAATTGCATGAGACAAGGAATTTCCTAATGGATTATAAACCATTAATAAGAACAACATTTGGGTTGTCAGGTTGTGAAAAATCCTCCACCAGCATAATACTTGCTCAGTCTTTTCATCAGGACGACTGTTTGACCACTTGCCTTCTGAAAAGGGTTGCAGAAAATCTGTTTCAAAATCTATTTATTTTCAACATATTAACATTTACATCTGCAGACTTCATGGATTGTTGTAAAAATCCTTTATTGATAACATTTATACATTTACTTTAGACTTGATGGCATATTAGAAAGTGCAGAAACCAACATTTATTTCTGCATTATTACCAAACACCAGCCAACAGGATTTTTCAGATACTAGATAGCCCAAACGTTTCGTTTGTGGTTTTTGTTTGTGTTGGGTCACTTTTTCGCTTTTTGCTGGATTTATGTGTTTTTATTTTGTACATGTGTGTGCATTTCTTGTGTGTGTGTGTGTGTGTGTGTGTGTGTGTGTGTGTGTGTGTGTGTGTGTGTGTGTGTTGTTTTTTTAAACTCACTAGTCGCTTGCAGAGCAATTACATTTATTACAACAAATCAAAGTTAGATTAAAAAAGGTACACATTTTTATTTCTATATGTGAAAACGAAATATGTTGAGAACAACTTCTGAAGTGTGCCTTAGACCACAAACACAACTATAAAAATACTCAACCCCTGACTGAGCTGTGAGTAATGTCTCCTTGTCCCTGCACGGAGCAGATGGCAGATTCGACTAATGGAAACACTAGACCCGATTGCGCCAAAACGGAGAAGTAACAACCCATTCATATTTTTTTTGGTTGTGAGGGGAAAGATCCTGTGATGAATTCTGGTCTTGTCACATCCAGTACTTTTAAAGTACTTGCATGTTTTCATAGAGAAAGCAAAGTAAACCAAGCAAAGCACATCAAAATCAAATATTGTCACCACTAAAATAATTCATTGAAATGGCGGAAAAATAACTTATTCCCATTGTACTCATCTTTGGAGTTTTATAAGCCTGTGCTTGTCTATCAAATTGCTCTTTATTTTGCAATCCAGTTTTGGAGCTTTAATTTTTAGTAATATAATAATATTAATATAATTATGCTTTCTTCAGACCAAGCTGAATTCTTAAAGGACATAGTGTTTTTTTATTTTCTGTTCTTCATAAGAATGTAATAGGAAATGTATAATATAACACATTTGATACTCAGAAATACACACACTAAATGCAACCCTGTCTCCTAACTATTTATGTTTCCATACAACTAAACTGCATTCTCAAATACAATTCACCTTATAACACGCTAAAACCAAAAATTGCCATTTTTCTGTTTGTCATTTACACTTTAAAACATGAGGCTTCACAACTCTGATTGAACAGTAAACCCTTTCCTAATTAATAATAATCATTTCTGACAGCACAACTTTTTTTTAGCAGCACTTGATTATAAAGGTTTTAAACCAACTATTTTGGAAGAGAAAATGGAGGTGAACGGTAAGATTATCCAAACTCTCCGTTTTTCATTTTGTGACATTCATCACAGTTTATTGGAATTTAGTGATGTTTTGTGTGAATTCCCTTCCCGTTTTACCTCCAACAAGTAGTTTAAATAATGTAGAAAAAAGGTATAATAAACCGTAATTATCCTTAAATATTATGCTGAAGACCAACCAGGCAAAGTGACCACTGCCCCAGGCCCTCAGACCCAAAGTTTGACTGCATTTCAAATGATTTAGGTTGCACATTAATCAAATGTTTGTGTCCAAGGAAGAAAAAAGGGACTGCAGCAGACTGATTGGTTTGTAGCTTGTAATTGAACAGGTCAACGTTACAACACTACCATGTCTTCACCAGAGTCATATTTTTTTCCCCGGGGCCCTTTAACAGGTTTATCTGCCCATGGGTTTCAGTAGTCAATTTGAGATCTGCGTGTGAAGATTTTAATTTATTAGCTCACATTGCTGTATGTTCATGCTTGGGTTAAAAACCCTGCCTTCTATTTAAAATGTCCTCTCTCACGCTTTCTCTCCATTTCTTCCTATAATCTGAATGCAGGCTGTGATTAAATTACATTCACAACATGTCTTTAATGCATCTTGACATGGTTGAGTGATGAAAAGCTGTATTGAAATTAGTGTAACAGTAATAAACTAATAAATGCAATTATACTAATTTCAGCAGATGGAAACAGATGAAACGTGGTGGCACAGAGCATTTCAAAGGACTCTGACATGTTTTATTTCATTAAAAGCATTTGTACCAAAATGATAAAACCACATTTATTCTCAACATTTCATTATCTTCAACATCTAGTACTCAAGAGGGAACATAAACTAAGTATTTATGTCCTTTTCTTTTATGCAATTCTATTGCAGCGTCACACTATGCAGGGAATCGTTTCCCATTGTTTCACAGACAACATGCTGAGTCAGAGGATCAGACAGAGACAGAAGTCCTTTGTTAAGACTGATGTAAGAGACAGCCACCACAGCCTTGTTTTTCTACCAACAGCCCTCCTGATGTTTGCTTTTTTTGTGTTCTTGGCATCACAAATGCTGATGTCCTGACAATGTTGTTGTTTTGTTTTTGCGCCTTTTTCTGCAAACTAAAACATGTTATCTGTAGTAAACTGTTTCAAGGAATATGTCTAGCTCTAAAAAAACAAGTATGCAGAATAATTGAATTGCCACCACTTTGTGCCATCAAGAATAATGTTTGTTTTTGCTTCTGCAAATAGCCGGTGCAAAAGACGGCAGAACATTATGGAGAGTTGTTGGATAAGTATGCATGGAGTTAAACACTCAAGTTACATAAGGCATCAAGGAGCTTGTTGGTTAAAAACATGTAATGTCAAATCAATCAAGCAAACAAAAAAAATCACAATAGCAATAAACCCAGCTGAGCAGGAGGAGGGATTGGGAAAAACAAAACTGGTACATGATAGTTTGGCTTAGTCTTCAGCAGTGTTTTTTTGTTGTCCACTTCACACCAGTATCTGTGAGTGAGTTTGGCAAGTGACCAAGCCAAACCAAATAGATATTAGATATTTTTACCACACAGATGCAATATGAATTGTTTTAGTTCTTTTAAAACCTTAACTTTAATGGTAATGTTTCCCAGACAGGATATAAAGTAAATCAAGAGTATGCCTTAATCTAGAATAATAAATAATAATAAACCAAAAAATGGAAAAACAAAAAAGGACACATTCAGAAATGTGAAATAAGGTCAAAGTGACAAATGCAGGGGTGACCATGCAGAAGGGGTCCACCATTGAGATTATCTCCATGATGGTTTTGCAAACTGAAACTCAAGTAGATTGTTCCAAGTGTTGAAACAACCCACTTGAGTTTCAGTTCAGTCCAAGTGTCTCCATTGACAGAAAGCATTAATCTGCCACCTTGGAGATTTAATTCAAACCTCTAATTAGTCAAGGAGAAACTGTCATTTTTCTTCAGGATATCAGTTCAGTTAATTAAAGACAAGGCTGAATCTTGGACTTCTCCAAACCCTGTCTGAGAAAGCCTTTTGGAGTAAAAAAAAAAAAAGCCATTTTAATCTAGAAACAAGCTTAATCCCTGTCCTGGAGACTGGCCCAAAATATTTGAAAAAAAGATTAAATGGAAGTATACATATTCCTATGCAGGGTGACAGGGAGGATGTTCCATAATGCACTGTGCATAAACACAAGACACCGAACAAGGCAAGGCACTGAACCCCCAACTGCTCGGGGCGCCTTTAATGGGCAGTGCCTTCACTCTGACTTTTCTCCATTAGTGGATGTATAGGTCCTGTTTGTGTGCATGTGTGTGTATTTCGGGCCTGTGTGTAATATGTAATATATCAACAGAGTGTAAAAATGTAATTTCCCCCCTGGGGATCAATAAAGTATCTTAAATAAAATAAAAAAAATACATCAAGATACAGACTTGATACTACCATCACTTTATCTGAATCCATTTATTCCTACAAAGATTCAATGCCCACCAGTGTATCTGCCACAGCCAGAAGTTGCTGCTGCTCTCTGTTCCACTTGTTTGTCACAAGTGCTGGAAGTTGAGATGCAGGAAGTAGGGCAAACCTGCAGAGACACCATGCAGATGCAAATGATCTGATCTAAGTGTCATTCTGACTTCTGACACACTGGGTACAGGAAACACCAATACAGTCAGTATAACCCTAGTCTGGATCAACGGAAGTACATTTGCAGGTGTAGTATATGACCATTCTATAACTTTCTATAAACTTTGCTTAAATGTTTGTTATAAGGGAGTCCTATGAACTTTGCTTTACACTTACTGAGAACATCTGGAAACTGTTAACATGAGCAGAGTTTCCCCCAAGACAGAAGAGACCTTTTTTGGAGTTGTGCCAGATAACAGGCATTGATTGGCTAAGTTCTGTGTCGAACCATGTACTCACACATATCACGCCCTATGTTGATACAATGCATAGGATATATACGTTGCTCACACAAAGGAAAGGCAGAGCGACAGAATTTGAAGATTGGGCTGGTCGTCTCTCCAGATATCCATGGGTCTGTTAAATTGATGCTGAATCTTTGCTTGTAATAAACCTTTTTATAATCAAGAACAGTGTCGGCGGATTCCTCTTCATACAGCATCACAGCATTACTATTTAAGACACCACACAGGATAATTGCCTGACATCCCTCGCCTTCTGCTCTCTGTGTGTTGCCGTTCTCAAACTCTGTTTGCTTCGGGAAACAACAACAAACATCAAGCCACAGGCTGAAAATGGCAAGTTTTGAAGACAATTTGGATCGTACAAGGCAGGCCTGCTTGGTTCTTTCGGGGAATGACTACAAAGATTTAAAAAAGAATATGTTCACGGCATTTGCTATCTAACTGGGACTTTTTGGGACCGATTGGTGGGATTGCTATGAACAAAGTACACACGGTGATACACTGGTAAGAGAAAATTACATTTAACCACGTATCCAGCTAATTTAAAAAGTTCACAATACTGTATTGTGTGAACAGTTAACTTCATTTAATATTGTATGTGGCATTTTCTTTTGTAGGGTGCAAATGTTCCACCAAAACAAGTTCCTTCCCGAGACTATTTTGCAGAGCCACTGTCGCTGCATCCGGAGCTCAGCGCTAAGACGATATTGTTTGGTTTAAAGGAACCCAGTGTTTTTTATCTCCAATCCCAGAATTTATGTGTGGTGTAGCCAGACCTTACTCAGGGCTGTGGAGAGGTGTGGCAATGCGAGACTAGTACAACCCAAATATACAGTAATCCAAAGGTGTGATAATAACATGATATTTTGAGGAGAAAAGCATGTTTGGAGAAGTGTGGAATAAAAAAGCCACGTGCGTGCGTGCGTGCGTGCGTGCGTGCGTGCGTGCGTGCGTGCGTGCGTGCGTGCGTGCGTGCGTGCGTGCGTGCAGCTTTTTTTTCTGTGGACCAAAAGGTCAAATAAAGCACATATATCAGTATGACCTTAGTGCTCACAACAGTTTTATCCCATTTTAAGTCAAGACATGAAAATGTGATGTGTTGGTACACAAGGCTTTGAATACTTAATGTGTCCCTGTCACTAAAAGAAATCTGTCCGTTAGTCTATTTATTTCTTTTTTTCATTCGTTATTTCACCAGTGAAAAAATGTGTCCTGTGTTTTAGCTTTCTCTACGAAATATCTAAAATATGGCTTACCATCAAAAATAGAGCCTAGATAAATATCAGGTTGGCACAAATGAATCTGATAAAAGGGAACATTGACACTATGGACAAACAGTTTTGTCTTGCTTATCTGCCTAATGAATGGAGTGATTCAGATTTAGAGACAGCACATGTACTGTATTTATGCATGTTTATACTATGTGTGTGTGTGTGTGTGTGTGTGTGTGTGTGTGTGTGTGTGTGTGTGAGAGAGAGAGAGAGAGAGAGAGTGTGAGAGAGAAACCATACATATATCATGCCTGATTCACTGTTCAAAAAATGTGTAAATGTTCCCTGAATAAAGAAAACCTTGAAGTACCCATGTAAAAGACAAATATTTGTCCTTGTGATGATGAAGACACATCAGTGATCGAATCAGAGGACCTGAAAAATAGTACAGAAGACAAGAGAAAGTGTTCATCATGTTGTCTCCGCATTGCCTGCTCCACTACACAAGCAGAAAGAAGGATTTCCGGGCAGCCCAAATATGGCCAGGCAACGATGAGGTGTGCAACAGATGAGTCATCCTTCAGACTCCCACACTCAAAGGCCTTGCATCTGTGCAAGACAGAGAGGGAGCAAAAGCAGAGTGAGACAGCAAGAGAAGAGAATAAAGAAATAAAAGCAATGTAGAAACTGCATAGCTCACCTGCAAACCATCCGTACATTTTCACTCAGGAAATAACGAGAGCAGAGAACAACAGCAAGGACTGTGCATAACATTAGTCTCTGCACTCTATGATGTAAGCCCTTTTCCTCTCTTCAGATGACTGCAGAGTTCTACGCCCTAAAACAACCTGAGAACAGCTGCCTGTTCACTCTTTGTTTGCAGTGCAGTAAGATGCAGAATGGAAAATATGCCTTTGGCTAGTTGTGCAATCAAGACTAAATTGCACATTTTATGATCATTCACAGTCATAGCTTTTCATATTTTCCCTGTACTAGTGATTTTTAAAACTTAAAGTTTGATATGCAAATGCTGTAATGATAAACATTTTGACATGCTAGTGGCCCTATGAGAATGTTAGTCTTTACACACTGGGAAACCAAATTGTTAGTATGAAAGATGAAGAGAAAATGTCTCTTCTATTAGATGATTACCGCTGGCATGGCATGGGAGGTAAGCTCATTATTTCCAAAATCAAATCAGCTGCAGCTTTTGTAAGTATCAATACTGAGACTCAGTTGTGGTTTGAGCCAAATGCTAAAACTAGCATGCTGACATGTTCACAATTAGCATTTGACAAGCTAACTTTCATCCGTTATAGAGGAATAGTTTGACATTTTGGGCAAACTAAGAAATTATGGGAACAAGAAAAACCAAAGTGTAAAAATGGTATCAATCCTCCCATCTAACTAAGCAAATAAACTTATTCAGGGGTTAAATTGGGACAGGGCTGAGGCCTACGCTCTTCTATGTCATCAGGAGACGCTTTACTTAGCACATCTTCAACAATGTATTTATTTGTATACTTTTCTCGGTCTTAATTCAAACAATAACTAAAACACATTTTCTTGTAGAGAACACAGTCCTAAATGAAGTGCCCTAAGAACTTAGATCAGAACATCAGAACTTCCACAGGGTCAATGGGTAGCTATCTAGCAGATCAGCGACCTCAGTCTAGGTGACAGTAATGCACCTTAATGCTGGTTGCCACCCGCCATAAAACAGATAAAAAAAGAAGAAGTAACGTCTGTGCACTTGTCAGTCAGCCAGACAGCACAGATGGCAGAGAGTGATAGGTGGATGGCAAGGTAAGGAGACAAATAGGTCAGAAACTGACAGGGTTAATAACAGAATGTAAATTGCTCTGATTTTCTGCTTAAACAATGTTTTGCTTTTACAAAATGATGCTATAACTTTAACGCAAGATAGTTTGCAGCAGGTTGCCTCCAACCTTTAGTAGCTAGCAACCCTGAAACAAACACACACGTAAAAAATTTCAAATTATCCCCTCGCCGTTTCCCAAAATGTCAAACTGTTGCTTTAAAATTCACTCTCAGGGAATAATGGCTGTATGCTCTGTCAGTTGTCAGCCAAAGTGTTGAACCACCAAATGAAGATTTTGCAGGTTCAGATTACACATTTAATACAATAGAACCCAATACCTAACAGAAGGTAATAATCCATCTGTACTATTTGTAATGAAATACAAAGATACATTATACAATTGAAAATTGCCACTAATCATTTTGGACAGCTTAGAGCCACATAATTTAACTCTGTAGACATCTGAGAGAATATGTGTAATTCCTTTTAATCAGAAAAGCTTGTCTCTCTTGTGTGCCAGGAGACACAATGTCTTACTGTTACCAAAATGTTATCAAACCAAACTGGAACAATTTAACATTGCAAGGCTTTTACCCCAAACGAAATTTTTTATTGTTGATATATACAGTGTATATATATATATATATATATATATATATATATATATATATATATATATACACACCCTTTAAAGAAACTGACAAGGTGTGAAATTGGTTCTTTTTAGTTGTTGCAGTCTTTTGGGATGACAGCCAAGGAGTGAGGGGCTGAGTGCCAATTCTTCGATGTACAGGTAGATGTACCCATAGAGAGATGAAGCTGTGTGTAAAAAACATGCTAATGAAATTCATACCACACATTTATGTCTAGCTATGTCTGTTATATTTTTAGCCTGTCCTACTGTTAGTTATGCCAATCTTTTTATATCTTTACTTTCCTGAGAACACACTATACTTTTACAGAATATTGTAATATAGTTTTCATGTCTTAAACTGCAACATTAATCATAAAGTAAAAGTTTGACATTTTGAGAAAATATGCTATATTCTTTTTTTGACTGTAAGATAAACGAGAGGATTGAATCTGCTCATCTAACTCTCCACCAGAAAGTGAATATACATTGAACTATACATTTTTAAAAAATCCTTGTCTGTTCATGATGTATTTAAAGTAGAACAAAAAGAAAAAACTGATATACCTTAATTTCTTTGAGTCAGTGTCTCTTTGGTTCACAAAACGTTTGCCATCCTTTTCAATAACTATAGTCACAGCATCAAGGTCAGCCTGGCTCACCTTTTTACTGCTTTCTTCAGTCTCCAGGGACTTGCAGAACTACTCATCCACAGGTAACACCATGTATGTCTTTCCTGCAGCCGTGTCACTTTCCTTTTGGGAACCTGTTGTGGAAAGACCTTCTACTGGCACTCTGTGCAGTGAAACTCCTCATTCTGTTACATACATCTCCCTCTCTCTGTGTGGTGTTTATTAAATTCACACCACCTGCTCCATCAATTCCTAATGAATCATGTCCCTTTCATAAACATGATAGCAACTAATAACAGTTTGGTGTGTGCTGTTAGCTTGCTGTTGTTGCTGAAAGTGATGAACAGCAGGGAAGCCTCCACTGGACTAAAATGGTTTTTGTGTTCTTGGCAAACAAACCAATATGAAGCATTTGTCTGCAGCCTGGTCTTGCTCTGTTTTTCTTTGCAAAATCAACATTTGTAGCATGAACTACACCTGATCTGTCCACCTCAGTTTGACTATATGGCAGGCCCGGTAAAGTAATTTCTGCTTAAGAAAAAGTCAGCGGGTTCGGGTGAGCTCTGCTGGATGTTGCATTAGAGAAAATCAATCACCTCAAATGGCAGCATTTTAACGCTTTTTCTGCTCTGTGTCCATATTGATCGCCACAACAATTGAACTGCCATGCAGGATATTCAGTAGAGGCAGCATTAAATGGGAATCGGAGACAGTGGCAGAGTTTATGACCAGCTGATGAGCACTGTGGGACACCGATTACAAGAGTGAGACCCCATCTCAGTGTCTGTTCTCCTAGAAATTACGTTTATATACTGCTACTAATTTGTAAGCCACCAATCTACACTCACTGGCAAAAGCAATCTTATGTTTTTTTGTTCGAAGAAATATATAAAAAGAGCACGTGGAGCACTGACAGACAAAATAGATAGCAAGGATGTGCATCCAGTTGAGTGTTGCAGCAACTTGGCAGGCTTCAGTCAATTGAAAGATTTTGTAAAAGTATGATTGCTGGAGAGAGTAAAGTATGGCTAAAAGACTGGTCTCACACATCAGATTAGTTTTGAAACCAATCCACTCTGTGTCTGAGAGCTCCCCCTTGTCAATCAGTACATGAAGAGCTCACACAACAGCAAGAACTGAAGAGGAAAACATGGCAAGTCTGTGACTGGCTTTACTGGGTTAAGAGGTGGAATGTGTTATAATATAATTTGGAGAGGCTTTTGAAGATATTCTCTTCTCTTTCTCTCTCATCTTCAGTTATTAAGAGGTCTCATTTTGTTCCCATATAAAAAAATGTCTTTATCCTGTATTTGTGAATACACTGTGCATTTGATTCTATCTTGTACAGTCCTTGGGTTTGTACATAGAAGGAAAAATGTAATACAATTGTGTGGCTTTTCCTCATTGTATGCTCTTTTCTTTGCTTTCAGGAGAGCTCTTATCTTGGAGTAAAGGGACAGGGCAGTCTGTATTCCCAGTAATACTTATGAACCTACAACTGGGACTCCTGCCACACATGAAGGAGGGTGACTGTGGGAGAACAGAAGAAGAAGGAGCCCAGAAGGAAGAGCAGGAGGTCATTGTAAGTGAAATTAGGCAGTGGTTCATTGTCGGCCCGTCTCTTAGGATACAAAAATATATTTTTTCATAATTGCCCTCCACCAGTTAACATGAACAATATCTTACATTCATTTTTTCAAAAGTTAATGATGCATCAAGAAATATTAGAAAAGATATTTTAACGGCATTTTAAATCGGTGCCAAACAAAGCGGTCGAAGGACTACAGCATCTCTCACGCCTGCAAACTCCCACCCAAGACTTCTGTTTTTGTCTCTTGTTTCACACTTTGTCTTAAATGGTTGCTATGACATCTTGGCAAGCATTTAACATTCAACCACATATATACACAAAAACACATGAAACACAGAATATGGATGGGTTGATGTTGGATGAACTTTTCTTTAAGGGGTGCAAAAAAATGTGTATTTATTTTATATGTACATAATGGGGAGGCTGGGGTTAATTAATGCTATGTACCATATACAATACTAATGAAGTCTGCTCTTAAGTACGTTATCATTATCTGTATATAGTTCTTCAGTTTGATAGATTTCAGGAACTACTTGTTAAATATTCATTAATCAACAATTTGATTTGTTGCTTATTTATTTCACAATAACTGTTTTTACCGTTAGGTGTTACCGAGTCCTTTTTATCCTAGGTAGATGTTCTTCGCCTCTTCCAGGTGACTCAGATGTATTTGAGAAAAGATGAGCTGCTGCAGTCCATCTATGTTATACAAACAACTGAGACTGAGACCTCCTAACAGAGTGGAGCGCTGCCTTGTTTGTAATGTAAGTAGTGATTCGCAGGCTCAGGTCGTAATTGGTTTTTCAACAAGCACCAACCTAGCCCATTTTTCACCTCTGCTGTGTCTGCTCTTCGTCCGTTTTTTACTGCTGAAAAGAAAGAGATCCACAGTGACAGAATTGAAGCTAACAACATAGAAAATTAGTAAAAAAAATCATTGCAAACTCTAAATCCCTCTTCCTATGACTATTCCTCTTTCCTGCAAATTACCAATATGAAACAAACAATTTGAGTAACATCTCATGCAGTACATCACAGACATTCGACACACAGGCACAGATGATTTGGTTATACAAGCACCTGTAGAATATGCACACTTTGTTACACCAGATGCTTAAACACAAAGTAGACAACAAATGAGTGTCAGATGGGAACATAAGTACAGACTAGCCTGATCATCAGTTACATCACACTAGGCGTCAACATTGACGCTTAAGCCTCTTCACGTCTCTTTGTATTTACCCAAAGTGTAGCAGAGAGACTGCTTCAAGTGCTCTTTAACACATGCAGCCATCAGACTGTGCAACACTTTTGGTCAAAATGTACCATCAATTACCATCTCACTATGCTTACTATGCAAATAGCATACATTCTGCATTCTGCAAGTAAAAGTGAATCAGTACATCTCAGTATTTCATTGTTCTGCTCCATACTTTACACTCTACGTATGTACATGTATGGGAACAGCCAACTGTGTGTTTTTACTTGTTTCTGTAGCTGTGATTATATATGTATTTATTAGTGAATTGTTTATGACATCTATTTCTCTTTCTGATCAAGAAACCCTCCTCTCTGCTGGTTTACACATGAGCATCACACAGGCACAACCTGCTGCAGCCTCATGACTTCAGGAAGCATAAAGCATCTAAAAACAGCACCATCTAGGGTCCACATACCGTCATAGCTGCAAGGAACATGGTCCGTGAAGGTAAAGCAAGAATGAGAAATGGTATCACTTATTTTGGTGTAACTCAAGCACAACACGCTCTAAAGGAGTCACAGAGCGTACAATACAGGCACAATGTAAAAAAAAAAAAAAAGGTGATATGATAGAGGAACAAATACTTTTCATAGTCACCGTTATATAATTAGTAGTAAATGTGGCCTGTTGCAGCGTTTACACCAAATTTAAACAATCCATGAAACTCTCCCATCTCAGTGAGAGAACTACATTCTGTTATTTAGCAATATGCGGGGATTTGCCTTTTTCTGGGTTCATGAGTGCTTCATCCTGCCTCCAAAATACTTGAATAGTGAGAGGGCTGTCCTGGCTCCTGTTAGTGTGGAGGCGAGAGGTGCAGTGGTAATTCCTTAAAACTTTTTTTCTCACACATTCACTTATATGGGCATTTGTTTATGTAACTGTGCCTTCAGCGGCCCACGCCTCCCTCTTAAATGAGCTCTGACAAACCAGAAGGCATTCAAGGTTCAAATAAGCAGGTGCAACAACTTGGTTGTCGGTTGTTTAGAATTAGATTGTTTATTAGCACATGATGTATATTTGTTAAGTACACCCACATTAGCCTCATGCATGCACATGTGCTCACACTTGTAGCTCTGGCTGTTGAGCAATTCTGGTTCAGCAGTTGGTGGTTAAGGAAAAATTGTTTTTTAGCAGTAGACGGTAATCAAAGCCTGTTGGTTGTCTCATTTTCCCAGACTGTCAAGAGACTTTCCACCAGACTGACCACTGTTTGTCTAGTTTATCCAAATAAATATCAGTTTATTGTCACAACTCATTATTTCTCCTGTTCCCCTGTGACTGCCATCCCCTTTAAAAATGCAGAAGAATGGAGAGTTCTTGTACATCAGGTCGACTTGTCCTCAGCTTCTCACATGCCGAGCGTCTAAAAGCTCATCTGATTGCACTGTTGGACATAAATTAGGTACATCCATTGAGAAGCTCTCTGCTCAAACAACAGAAGAAATAAGGAGTGAAATGTGAGCTTATAATAACTCGTAGGATTTCTTCTAGGGCAACAGAGGATGCCTGCTAGTTTGTGACTTTAATCTACATTAATAAACCTGCTACAGACATATTATTACTCGCATGAACCAGTTTATGGGGGGGATCTCTTACCAGATTACACGACATCCACCTCACTAACACAGAGGTTAATGTGTAAATGTATGGCTAATATCAAATAAAACCAGGCAGGGTTAGAATGAACTGGAAAGGATTGTAATTACTGTATTTAGTATGTATCGGTGACTTAGATGTAGTCTACATCAAAGTGAAATAATGGATTTTAATGGATATAATCTATAGTATATGCGAGAGTACAATGTGTGGGATCAAGTCATTATGTGTAACAAGCATCACTTGTGTTGCACTGCAGTTATTTTATAGTGAAAGTTTACTCTGAAGCTGTACACTCGTGTGAAGTAATACTGATGCTGTTCTTTTTTCTCAGGGTGCCAACGTCATATGGCTGCTTGTTGACTCTAATCCAAACAACGAATGCAATTTTCATGCAGCTGTTCTCATAAGTCATATCAGTGTAACTCACTGAAGGGATTTGGGATGGCTGTCTGCACACTCAAATGTCCATGCTGTAAGGAAGCCAATAAGGGGACAAGACAGAATGGATTCTTTGCACCAGTATTGATATTAAGTAAAATAGAAGAATTTGAAATGATTTTTCATGATTGATGATTTTTTTTCAAGTGGCAGTTTCAATGAATAGACCAAATGCTGTACCTCTAATTGACAGAAAGTTTGTAAGTTCTTGGTTAGTAAATTATCATAATAACATTTTGTGTGACGTGATTCTAAAAACAAAAGTGGTTTACAAACCAACATAGATTCAAATAAGATAATACCATTAGGGCTCAATTCATTGTTTATACTATGATCACAATTTCCCAGAGCCTAAGGTGACATATTAAAATTCATTAATTCATTCTATGTCTGACCAACAGTCCGTAACCCATAGATATTCAATTTACAATGATTTACATTACAGTTTCAGAAGAACTTAAAAGAGCTGATCTTGTGAAAAATCTTAAGGGCACTTAATGCAACTGCCAAGTCCCCAAATTATTGTTACAGCCTTTGTCATTTTAAGTACTTTTCCAAAGAATATATATATACAGGCTTTCTTTTTTAATAAGAAACAATATGTAGATAAGTTACTGTATGTTGACAGAGTTCAGCAGCTCTGTAGTAGAAACCTGAAATTGTGAGGTGTGTCCAAATTTGGTACATGTGCTGAAAATAGGGCATATTCCCCAGTTTACATATACAGAGAAATTTCCGGCCCTGCAGGTCACAGTAACCCCTATGCTATTAGGTGAAGTAAGCCCAGGCCCTGGACGAATACATGTTCTAAATCTGTGCTATTACAACACTTTAAATGTACCAGGCAAAGTAATTAATGGAGGAGAAGGAGGAGGAGGAGGAGGAGGAAATGACTTTGTATGTTGCTTTCTAAGCATACAGTAATTTCCCCAATAAGTATGATCTAAAAATTCCCATGCCAGCACATCACAGCATGACTCTTCATTCCCACCAGACTCAGTTTTCTTAAAGAGACTGAGGGACAAAAATGAGGAAGGACAATGACTGATGATAACTCCTAATCAGCTCCTCTGTTTTACACTCCCTGACTCATGTTGTTTTAGGACAGTTATTTCTTCTGGATTTTTCTCTCTCTGTCATATTGGCTAGAAGAGGAAACGAGCCAACATTACACCAACAGGCAGACACCCACGTTAGGTTATCCCTTTCACACTAAGAACTACCCAGATCCGCCCACATCCCCACAGAGAGAGAGAGAGAGAGAGAGAGAGAGAGAGAGGGAGAGATGTATGGGAGGTGGACGCCTTATTCCTGTGGCCACGTGTGTGTTTGTGTGAGTGTGTGTTTTTGAGAGAAAACGAGGGCGGGGGGCAGACAGCCAGAGAGGGAGTGTGTTTCCTCTCCTGCAATACTGCACTGTCTGCACCTCAACTCTACTGTTAATTGGATGTGGCGATACTGTCACTATGACAGCCGCCGGAACAGCTTTCTGCAAAGCTGAGTTTACAAAGCACGCCACATGACCATTCAATGACTCCAATTAATTTTAAAAATTAAAACTCCTTTTTAATTAACGCTAAAAAGAGAAGAAAAAGAAGAGAGGAGAAAATCCCTGTATGCCCTTAATGAACTGGCGAGGTAGCCCACCCTGAACCTAACATTGTCTTTAATTGTAGCCTATAAAATGCATTGAAAAACATGTTGCTTATTATTTAACAAATGAGTAATCATAATAATATTTCATGATTAATATATCACCACGTTGCTATAACTAAACCTTTTTGTGCAATGTTCGCAAACTATACATCTCATATTTCAGTTGAGACAATGAATCTCCTCGTTACATGCACACACCGATTCCGCTGATCCTCTTTCCGGTACCTTTGGCTCTACGTTGATATCTGCGTAGTTTGGTGTTCATTATCATTTGTCTCTGTCTCCCTCCCCTCTTCACATTCAAAGTCCCTCCCTTCTCTGTGCGCTGACACAGTCACTCTCACACTTACACGCGCGCGCGCACAAACACTTCTCCCCCGCACACTCCCCTCCGTCTTGGTGCTGTCTCATTCACTTTAGTACGCCATCCACGCACTGACTCCAACTTGGAGCAGGGGGGGCGGGGTTGGATATATACCTCCAAGAGGAGGCCACAAGCTTCACTGGACCCACTTGCAGCGCAAAGACCACAAGCAAGAAGACTCCGAAGCCGGGAGTAGAAGTACCAACATTTATTTTGGAGCTCAGAGAGAAAAGACAAGCAAGACCACAACGTTTGGTTTTACGGACTGTCTGCTGGAGCTCCGATACAACCAATTTGTCACTCCGCTATACACCAGTATCTCTGGATATAGCAGCTAAACAAAGTTGGTAGTAAACTCTTTGGAGTTTGGTTAGAGTCATTTTTTTTCTTTGCTTGTGAGTGGACTGCACTGAAACTTGGGACGGCCCGTCTAGGGTCAGGCTTGGACCTGCCGCATCCTTTCAGCGGCTTCAAACACTGCGAAAGTTTGGGCCAGATCTGAAGACTTCGAGTCGAGTCAGACTTTTGAGTACACACTCAGCAGCTGCTACCCGAGCCCAGCTCTAACACACTGGAGCGACCGGATAGAGAGCCACTGACAAGCCTACCAAGAAACGATTTCAAGGTAAGGAAAGACGACAAGCATTTTATTTCTTAGCTTTTAGCTTTAATTGTTTTCTGTGAACACGGGTTTGTATGTTGTGTTTATGAACGGAACATCGGAAGTAATAAAGTGATGATGAGTGGTGTGTATGAATGTTGTTGCAGCTTCTGAGTTTGTTTCAGCAGATTTGTCTGTTTTAACTTGTCTGTCGCTGTCCGTGGTGCTGAAACTCTTGCCCGGCTTCTGCTCTGCTGAAGCAACGTGCATCTATTGCATTTCTGTTTGCACATATCTGAACTATCTGATCGCCTTAATGTCCGTTTCCTTCCAGAATGTTCTGATTTGATCGATAGTTATAGCACCATATTGGCGCTTATCTACCATTACTGTAGTACTATAGTAGTGATGCCGCTGGGCGTGAACGATCTGATAGTATAGTTCAGTAGCAGAAAGTTAGACTGTAGCAACAGGTTACTGGCTACAACTTTCTGATTTTCCTGTATCATTCAGATAACATGATAGATTGGGGCGTGGTTGTGGAAGATGTTGCAATATTATTAAGACCTGCACAATAAAAATCCATAAAGTCTCAGGTCAGGTATCTGCTGTCAAATGAGGATGCTTTTGCAATAATGTCTTAAACAACTACAAGGATTTCTCATTGTAGTTGTTTAAATCAAGCACTGCTTTAGTCAAGGTTTTCACAAACTTGCACAGCAATCAGTTAACAGACAGGATTTCATTTGTTCTGCTTGTTTCACTTTTCTTTAAGAAGCATCATAGAATTCACCACAGAGGTGACCAAATCATTGAAATGCCTTTGCAATAAGATCCTTGTGTGAATCTGAACAAACACACATTCTACATTCTCCCAAGATGCAGGGAGTTGTCAGCAATCTGCAGTGATTTGTTTAGTTTTGCTGCTTGTTGTTTTTTGCTGTCACATGCATTTGCAGCAAAGCTACCAAGAAGTGGTCGTATTTTAATGCTCACATGTGCAAGTATCTGCACCGGGCACAGCAAAAGAGAAAGCGTGAACAATTTGCGGATGAAGGATGACCTGTAATGGCTACAAAATTGGCTTTTCTTTTGTTTGCTTCAGCAGAAAAAGAGGACCTTGCAAAGAAAAGAGTGAGGCTGGAAATTGTGGTCGCCCGTCTATCTATTGTACTCACACATACATACACATACATGAAGCAAAAATGTATCACTCAAAAGGGATAAGTCATTCGGAAAGAAAAACTTAATCATCACAATTTACAAGTGTGGCTGGAAAATCATACAACATATCTGCCAGCCTTCCAGGTGAATGCATTATATGAATAGTAATTTGTCTTAATTTATTTTAACTTCAGGTTGTCTTATATCTTTTCACAGCTTTCTGGTTCAGTCATGCAAATTACTAACATCTGCAGACAGTCATCTGCAGCCTGTGAAAATGTCACATCTCATCAAATGTCTGCATATTTCTTATTTACAACGTAGTCATGTTTCTCTTACACCTAATATGACTTGTGTATCTGGTGAGACAGGCTACTACAAAACTGAGCATGGCAGCATAAATAGCATGTCGTTGATAGTCATTTTGCAGCTCTTTACTGTTATTCACACTGATCTGCAAAAAATAAATCATGTCTCCATGCAACAAACAGCCCACTTTTTAGGTTGCCTGCTTTGCAGAAATGTTGTTGACGACAGCAAATGGACAACCAAGAGAAAAGGATGGAAAGGTTGGGAGGGAGGGAGGAAAAAGTGAGAGTTCTCCTACGACAGCTGGACCTATTTCTTTTCACTGTGTGCCTCATAAGATGCCCATTCATGGAGCTTCCGGTTGTTGGGGGGGCGGGAGAGAGACACCCACCTACACAAAGCAGAGGTCTTTGCTGTGTTGCTCACAGAGAGAAGGGAGAGGGAGGGTTAGAGTGAGGCAGGAAGGGAAGGAGAGATGTGAGGACCGTAATTATGAGTATCTGCCTGAAAAGTGCAGGTGCTTCTCAAAGTGAATGTCGCTGTAGGCATCAATTGGGATGCTGTGTCTCTGCAATGCCCCTTCTCTATTGTTAACCCCTCGGTCACACACAGGAAGAACATGCATTTATTGCTAAGCCTAAAAAAAACCTTCCTACTTCATACAGACATCATGATGCCCTTGGTCTGTTCCATTGACAATCAGTGACAAAGGACATAATAAGACAAAAAAACATGAGAAGGCAGAACAATAACCCTAAATGTGTGTGTGAAAGATGTTGCTGAGCAACAATGTTTCCTCTTCTTGCCTGTGCTCCAAGGAGCATCTGCCATTATTTCAGCCATTCCAGTCAGGTACAGAGACCTTGATATTGACGCTGCACTCTTTCTCCAGGCAGGATTAATCTGTGGCAAAAGTCAGATTAAGTGAAGTCTGCATAAAGCATGTTTGCAAGTGAAAGTGGATGCTTCATTTGAATGCATGTAGCCCCTCTGCAGAGTAGCATAAAAATGCATCATTTGAGTAGATTTTATTGATGCATCTACATTACCCTGCATGCATTTGTATTAATTTGCAGGAGTGACTGTCATTTTGTTACTTTATATGCATATTTAATTTCATTCTATGCTCTGGTATGCAATGCAGGAAATATCCCAAATGCAATGTGAGGTCCCACATCACAGTGTGTAATCACACTTTGGCATGCACACAGAGTAACCATTTCTCTTGTTTACCACTTAATAGTAGGCGTGCATTGCAAAAATAATGGAACTAATAGGCGTCTGCGGTTGCCAGGGACAATGCTTCTATGGACGTCAGACTGACGCACATGATTCGCAGTTCAGTTCAGTGTGTGGGAGGAAAGAGATACCAGCCTGCTGTGAAGGACTGTAATTGCAGTGCCAGAGCAATTATGTCCCGAAGAACTGGACATTTTAGATCATTGAATCTGCCCCGAAACACTATGATACTGATCAGAGGCAAATCCCTGACGCATAAATATCAGTTGGACAATGGGTCCAATTAAAATGCATCTCATGAATATTGTGAAAAAAATTCATTTCATTTGGAGAAGGCCTTTTAACCTGCATACTAATGTGTGGTGTTTTGTTCTGATTATTTAGATGTTGGAGCATTCTGACAGATTTTTCTCCTCTTTTTCATTCCCCCTGTTCCCGGTTTTATAGATAACATCAAAAGATCTGAAACAAGTGCAGTAACTTGCAACAAAGAAAAAACCTGGTCGAACCAGCAATCACAGAAACAAGAACAACAACATCCATCTAAGCCGACCCAATGGCGTGGTCAGCACTTACCGGCCCCTGTGTGGCCCTGGTACTGCTCTTCTTTGGTTTGACCTCCTGCACTCCCTCCGGCCCAGCCTCCGCCACCTGTGCCACCCTGGAACAGAGTCGCTTCTTTGGTGTATTCTCCTCTACGACCACCCTGCACTCCACACCATGCTCCTGGACCCTGCAGAACCCTGATCCTCGCCGCTACAACGTCTACATGAAAATCACCAAGCCAACCGACTCCTGCGTGCCCCGCCAGATCAAGACCTTCCAGTTTGACTCCTTCATCGAGACCTCCCGCACCTATCTGGGCATGGAGAGCTTTGACGAGGTTGTCAGGCTGTGCGACGCATCAACCACTGTTACCTACCTGGAGTCCAGCAAGCAGTTCCTACAGATCCGCAAGGTGGCCGCGAGAAACGGCGTGGAGATGTTGGAGGGACAGAATGATGTCAGTGAGTTCAAGGCTGAGTTTCTGGTCGTGGGGAAGAGGAACCCAAGTATGCCTGCCTGCCAGATGCTGTGCCAGTGGCTGGAGAAGTGTCTGTCCAGTAGCACCCATGATTATCCCTGTGGCATCATGAACACACCCTGCCAGTGCTGGGAGGCCCCAAAGAGGAAGCCAGGAAGCTGCTACAGAGGCGGTGTCTACGTTGAGAAATGCCTTCCTGTTCCCAGAGACAACGGACACGATGCTGAGATTATCAGTAAGTTTGTAACATGTTTGGTTTAATTTACATTGAGACTAAACTGTTTAAAATGTGAAAGAAAGTGAAAGAAAAACCAAAATCTCAGGAGGTTTATCTAAACATCTCGCCTCAAAAGAAACTGTATTAGCCGTGTTGTTTTGTAATGACATCCACTAGGCTAGATGGGGTATATAATGTTCTCCAGGACCCCACAGCTCTGCAGGGGGTCTCCAGCCCTGCTATCTCTGTGTTTTCATGTTAGGAGCTGCTGAGGGTAATGATCCATGTCTGTAGAGCAGGGGTACAGACAGAGGATGTGCACTTGGCCGCCACAAAGTAATAAGAAGTAAATCAAAGGTGTTAGAGTAATTGTGAAAAACGTCAGGACTCATTGGCAAGACTAACTGAACAGCACACATCACCAATTCTTCATTTTGTCTAAGGCAGTCATGTTAGGTTGCAAGGCGTCTGGGTTTGGGGAGGGATGGAGGGCATGTTTTGTGTTAGGGTGGGGGGAGGGGTAGAAAAGAGCACAACGACCTCATAGTCAGCTGGCAGCGAAAATTGAAGTGCAGCACTTGTAGTCGTCATAGCAACCAACTGTCAGCCTTAATACACCACTCTGCCATGGCTCACACCAAGTGGTTAAAAGCAAACCATCACCATTTCAATGCAACATCTATTAGGTTGAGTGCTCATTTCTGCTCACAAAGAATCGTCCGTGCTCATTCTCTGCACATAAACAAATTATACTCACTTCCTGTTCTTATAATATCTTATATATTGCTGAGTCATACATGCTTGCTGTCATCAACTTATTTCTTGCAACAATATGAATTTCGAACATTGCTAAATATCTCCCCTCTTGTTATCTCTTCCTGCAGAGGGCTGGGCTGGTTGGGGCCGCTGGTCAGTATGCAGCCAGGAATGCGGTGGTGGAGTCCAGGTGCGCAGCCGTGCCTGCCAGCCCGAGGACAGCGTGTGCGAGGGAACAGTTGAAGAAGGACGGGCCTGCAACCCTCAGCCCTGCATTGGTAAGCCCACCTGTCATTTAGTCATTTAGTTGAGAGCACTCGGCTGCAGATGGCTCTGATTCAATGCAATAATCATGCAATTTCCAAATTCTCTCAGGCAAAGAACGCAACAGGAGCCAGGGTCTGCGAGCCATCGTTGGTTTGAAGAGAGACTATGCTGATGATTCTAACCTTGGAGTTGTTGCAACCCAAACAGGTGAGATCTTGTTAACGGATGTTTTACACACTGTGATGTGTTGGGGGTAATTTATTTATACATAGTGCAGACTTTGCAGATGTGAATGGCTTACTGCAAAAAAAGTGATTATCTGCATTCAACTACAGAAGCTAAAGGTGGACCAGAGTGCAACAAAGTACAATCTTAACATCCAGTGTTGAGGGCCTGGTGTGCTGACCCTCTAATTCATGTTTTCTTCCACAGTAGATGCTAAGACAGATGAATGGTCCCCCTGGAGCACATGTTCAATCACCTGTGGAGAGGGCTGGCAGAGCCGCACTCGCGTCTGTGCTACTTCCTCCTTCACTACCCAGTGCACCGGACCCCTGCGTGAGAACCGGCCCTGCAACAACACAGCCGTCTGCCCCGGTGAGTGCCTGGTTCCTCCTCTCTAATGTGAACGTGACAGTGGGGGGGAAGAGTAAAAGAGAGTGTGATTTTGAAAATGTCGACCCTTTTTGACAATGGGGGTAAAAGCCATTATCCCTTAATGATTTCCCTTCATACAGCATCAATCACAAAGGAATAGTAGATAAAGAGAAGCAGGCAGGTTAGGGAGACATTTCTGAGCTTTCAGATACTGCTATACAATGTCAACTAAATCTCTCTAATCATTTGTGCATTTAGTGCCGTGTCTTAGCGATTGTGTGAAGGACTGCCCCACCTAGTGGAGAGTTTACAAAATGTGCCTGTCATGTGCAGCCTATGAAACCTCACGTGAATTCAAAACCCCAATTTTTAAACAAACTATAACTTCCTTAATCAAATTATCCCTCTATGTTTCCCATGTGTAGTGGATGGTGCTTGGGATGAGTGGACCCCCTGGAGCCTGTGCTCTTCCACTTGCGGTCGTGGTTATCGTGACCGTACCCGCACATGCAAGCTGCCCCAGAATGGAGGAGAGCCTTGCCGCGGCCCTTCAAGACAAACCAAGTTCTGCAACATCGCTGTCTGCCCAGGTGAGTCTTCCAATTTTTTCTTATTGCTGACTTGATGATATACAGTACAATGCATAAAAAGATACATGTAAAAATAAAAACCATCACATTACCTAAAAAATCCAAACACTTACAGTATTATTGCATTACTGTGCCAGTTTGTTATTTTACTACCATGTTTAAAAATCCATAACAGCTGACTATGTTACTTGACCCTTGAGCTAACTGATTCTTACATGAGAGCTAATTAAACCACTCATTGGCATCATCACCATCACAAACAGCAACTGCAGTGGCAGGTTGACATTATATATGACGCATTGACAGAACAAAAGCCTCTGTGGGTATTAGTCAGTGGCTTTGTGAAAAAACGCAGGTGACTCATGCTGTGTTCATGGTCACTCAACATATTAGAAGCTTTCCTATTCTGCCACATACTCGTGTGCTGAAGGGATTTCGCTTGAACTCACAGCTGCAGTTTTTACAGTTAGCTTTTCCCACTTTTTCCACCCCAGATTTGGTGGTTATTATTATCTTTTAAATATTCAAAAAGTGATTTCTCTATCTATCCAACTTGTTGCAATTGCGTGTTACCATCAGCAGATGTCTCTATGTGTCACAGCCGAATTACTGTTAATGTCTGAAAGGGAGGATGGGCTGTTAGCAAAGTCATTACTGAGAGATGATTACACTTTTCATTTGAAATAGAAAGGCTTAGAAAATTGAGTCACACTTAATAGCCCTTTTAGCATGATTAAAAAATGTGTTTTGACCAATCTAACTTTTTTTTTTAAGACTATGTACTTTATTTCATCTATTTTACCATCTTACAAGGCTAGATGTTTTTTTTAATCCTTTATACCACCAATTAAATCTGATGTTCCTTCTCATTTATGTTTATATGCCCTTTATTTAAAAAATACCCATTATAGAGTTTTTAGAGTAGCATTGCTTTTCACTAAGACAAAAAAAGATGGGCCTCTTGGTCTTCTCAGCTAAGTGAATTGCACTAAACAATGCTCATAATGTCCATAATGACATAAACTTGATTTTAGTTTTGAGGACAGTATATCTTAGAGGTTAAGAGGCACATACAGCCATGCTTGAAGGACAGATAACTGAGCTCCAACTTTCTGTTTCACTTAAACTCAGCTAAAGTAGGTCATGTGAAATGGTAATAGCATCAGTGAGTGTGCCGTGATGCCTGTGGCCTGAGGGTTCGTCTTGTCCTTGCGCTCGCTGTAACTCTCTTATGTATCCTCTGCCACCCTCTAGTGGACGGACACTGGAATGAGTGGTCTGCCTGGAGCACATGCACTGCTTCTTGCTCTAACGGCACCATGCAGAGAATAAGGGAGTGCAACGGGCCATCCTACGGGGGCTCCGAGTGCCACGGCAGCTGGAAAGAGTCAGTCAACTGCTTCCTGAAAGAATGTCCTGGTAAATAAGAAACTAAATTCACAAATTCAAGAGTCATTATCTAAAGAAAAGATAAATAAATTGGATATATCAAAGAGTTCATGGTGTGAAATATTCTCTGCCTTTAGTTGATGGACGCTGGCATGCGTGGAGCTTTTGGGGCAGCTGCAGCAAGACTTGCGGTGGAGGCATCCAGCAGAGACAGAGAGTCTGTGAAGGGCCTTTCTTTGGTGGAGAATCTTGCCCCGGTGAAAAGGGCGAGCAGAAGCGTTGCAATGAGAAGAGATGCCCTGGTTAGTGACTACAATACAATGCATAAGGGTGGTCAGTCTGCAATACAATTCCATAGGGAAAGAGATTACTTATCCTTCTACTTATCCTTGTAACTTTATAGAGCCCCATGAGATCTGCCCTGAGCAGAACACCGGAGATGTTGTGTGGAAGAAAACTCCCGCTGGAGACATGGCTGCTGTTGCCTGCCCTGCTGATTCCTCAGGTACAAAGACAGCCAGGACAGCGACATGCTTTGTCTGTTTTCCTTGGACATTTTAGACTATTTATCGTCCCCCATTATGCCAACTACAAGTATGTACTTTCTCTCATTAACAGGTCTGCTTCTGCGCCGGTGCACCCTGGATGCTGTAGGTCTTGCCTCCTGGGAGAGCCCAACTCACATTAAGTGTGTCTCCAAGAACTATGAGAATATTCAGATGCTGGTAAACCCTGACACTGTACCCTAATTAAAATGCAAAATGCCTCATCTGCTGTGTCCTCATATGGCTAATTTCCCAGTAGTAAAATCATACCAGCGAATGTCAAAGATTTCAGATTAACCTCTCAATTTATCTTCTGCAGTCGAGGGACTACAACTCCAAAGCGCAGATGGGGCAGAGCGTGGACGGGGTCGCTGAGGTGATTTCACGCTTGAGATTCTCCTCTGATAAGGGGGCCCAGTACAGCGGTGACCTCTTGGCCATCATGGAAATCCTGAAGAACACCACTGAACTGTACAAGGGAACCAGACTGAGGTTGAGCAACGCTGATGTTGAGGTAAGCTGAAATATGTGTATATTAAAGAATAATATAATGCAACACTCTCAGACACATGCTTCTCTAAGCAAACATAGTTTCTAATTAAGCTGGATTTGGTATCTTCTTACACATCTGCCTCCATTTAATGTTCTGCAGAACTACGTCCAGACAATCAGCAACTTACTGAAGGAGGAGCATCGTGACAAATGGGAAGAGGCACAGCTGGTACGTGATAAGAGTGTGTGTGTGTTTGTGAGTGATCCAGAGTGAATATAAGCAGGGGAGAAAATAAGTCTGTTATGAGAATGAATAAGAGTATGATTCTAAGAGCTAAAATGATCAGTCCAACAACAAAAGAATTACATTTCATGTCTAAAGCATAACTTATCATCTAGTTCTACCCTCATTTATTTTTAGATTTGTTCATAAGTTATAGTTACAACATACTTAACAGAAATTTGACTCATCTGACCACCTGTTGATGTACTTAATTCAAATCAAATCAGTGTTCCTGCTAAAGTGAGTGAAGAAACAGTTTCTCTGAGAAAAATAAGCGTAGAAAAGTTAGACAGACAAGACTCCCAATACAGAGGGTAAACTCACAAATTAAAAACTGGACTGTGAATCACCAAGTCCACTGCGACAAGAGAAAGTGAACACTTCAAGGTGACGAGAGAGAGAGAGAGAGAGAGAGATTGATTCAGGGAGAATCACTACGCCCACTTTGCAATCTGTGTCTCTATGGCACCCTACATCGATGCTGGTTGTAAGGAGACACAGACTGTACATCCCTTACACCTTGCGCCCACATCGCTTCAGTTCTGCGTCAGAGACACGCAGGCAGCCCTCCCTTCCACCGAGTGAGAGGGAGAGGACAGAAAAGCCTGAGTATGAATCAACAGCCTGCCCATTTATGGCCTTAAGGAAGTTCTGAGGTTATTTCATAGCAGCAAGCAGTGTGGTGTTTTTTTTCATAGCAGCAAGCTATAGGGTTTTTTTCATCTTTTTTCTCTTCACTGCAGAGGTGCTCTGAAAGAATAAATAAAAGCTGGACTGACAAAAGAAAAGGAAATAGATATGGGCATGTAATCAATAAATGGTAGCCTAGCTTAAGTGTTCAATTGTACTAATTGTTTAAATTGTATATAATGTCCATATGTCCATATAGGTCCTTGCCTTATTATTCTATTTTCTCCCATTCTAACTTTTCCTCTGTTTCTCTTCCAATTGTTACTTTTATCCAGATGGGTGCCAGCATTAAGGAGTTCCTCCACCTTGTTGAGGACTTTGTGAACATGATCGGTATGCAAATGAGTGGCTTTCAGGACATTTATGAAGTCACGGAGAATTTAGGTGAGCCCTAATTTCCCTTTCCAGCAGCTCTCTACTCATGTCTAGTCAGGATGATTTGTCCTCTCTCCAGTCGGAGAGTGTATCAATCTTAATCTTGCTTTTGAATCTGAGTCCATATAAGCAGCAGCAGAATGCACCAGTTATCACTTCAAGTTTATGCCATATTACTTGTGCCATCCCCAAGATGTTGTGCAAGTGTATTTGGCATAACACACATATTTTACACAAATACACAAACTTACACAGGCTTTTACATAAACTTTATCAATCTGTCAAATACTGTAAATAACTGTAAACTTCACACTGAGTCACTTTCTGTGACTTGTGTGACTGTTTGGAGTCATGGAAGGTGACATTCTCACACGATTTAGTGGAGAATGACTACTGCACTCAGACATACATGACGCATGAGAACAACATGTCCTTGGCATTAGACAATTCCTCAACCAACACAGTGTACATAGGAACTGTGACCTCTAAGTGTTGTTCACTAACAAAGCCCCTGTCTCTCAATCTCTGTCCTTCTCAGTGCTGAGCATCCACAAGCGCCCGACAACTACAAACTCCAACTTCACCTTCCCTGTGAAGGGGTGGAGGGGCATGCTGGACTGGGTCAGGACCTCTGAGGAGAAGATCACAGTATCCCGTGATGCTCTGTCCATTGAACAGTCTGGTAAGATCAAACAGACATCATTTTTTATATAAACCAATGTGCAGTTTTGTGAATTTGAGTCTAAGCAGGCATTTTGTTCTTTCCAGATGGCAACGATGCTTTTGTGACCGGCATTGTCCTCTACAGAAACCTTGCCTCTATTCTGTCCTTCCAGAGGTAATACAATTTCTTGGCTTTTACATGCATGTAACTGGCCTTCCATGAAGTAATATTTTGTTGCCACCAGATGGCGCCTCACTCACTACTAATTATCTTATATTCTCGTTCTCGCTTACATTTTTGTTGTAAAGCATCATGCCAAATCTTGACCATATTCATTCAACTATAATGTCTCATATGGACGACACTGACTGTGCAATTTTGTCTTTCTCCACAGTAACACCACCCTCCTCAACTCCAAGGTGGTGACAGTGATTGTCAAGCCAACCCCGGCTCTCCTGTCCTCCCCCGTTGAGATTGAGTTCCCCCACCTCCACAATGTAAGTCCCTAATGGTTACCCAATTTAATGGAGACTTACGAAAAATTTCAACCCCCCCTTGGGGTGTTTTGCTCACACATAGCCTGACATTTTGGTGACATTTGCAGTGACACTGTGACTTTTACGTATACTTGTGTCGGTTGAAACCCGGCAAAGATCACAGCTGAACCACACGGTCAGTTGACGATGATGAGAAATCATGCGCAGTAATTAGTCCCTGCAGCTGATAAGAAGCTGTTTTTAGTTCTGTGCCTGTATTATGGTGCAGGGTGGTGAGAAATGTGGGCAGGTGGCTGGCAGCAAGCTGTTGCATCTCACACATTTATAGTACGGCATCCCAACCTACACAACCTACCCTTTTCTGCAGAGACTCCTCACACTGACTTCTCCATCTTCCTCTTTTTTGCAGGGCACCATGAATGAGACATGCCTCTCATGGGACGAAAGCGAAACGTAAGTGTTGACCACAGTTGTTTTTCTTCATAAATGTGCATCTAACTTTCACTCTCATTTCTATATCCTGTCCTGGATGGCCTTGTAAGCCGATCTGGCACTTGTTGTTGTTTATCTCCTAGCTTGTAGCCGACGTCCTTTCAGTCATGCTTCATCTGTCACTGCATATGAACATACACCCACCCCTAAATCTACACTCACTGGAAAGAGAGCAAAAATGTTTCATCCATTTTTCATGTCAATCATTTCCTAAGAGGAGGACAAAGCAATGCCACAACATGTTAACCCATCTCTGCGAGCCAGCAGCACCAGGCCTCCCTCAGCTGTCTGACATACTTACTGCATGACACACAGACTTAAATGACAACCTCAGTGATGTGTAGTGGTTCTAGTTGAGCAACACTTTGATCAAGCAGTCTCCTGCATTGCTTTAAATGAACCACATCCTGAGGAGGGAAAAATACACAGGCATCACTTCCAACCTTATTACATACATCAGTAAGTAAACTCATTGCAGCGTCTCTATAGATCACACTGCAGAGTGTCAATCTAAAGACAATGGCAGCTCTCCCCACCTTGCCTCTGAGTCGTGTTTATATGTCACCGCCAGGGGTTAATGGCTATGGCGCCTGGGAGTTTTTAAAGATGCTTAGATGCATTTTAATGACTTATGAAAGGAGCTCCTGGTGGCCTGGCCTGGATCAATCAGCCCCAGGCCCACTATGCCCTCCTGAAGAATACACAGGTGGACCATTTGCATTTAAATAGATTCGGACACTTGTGGAGGACAGATAAGAAATGAAAATGCACCCAGATACCCCAAACACCTTTTTGACATATACAACAACAACCAGAGTCAAAGCATAAGCAAAAGCAAAAACAAAAATGAATCGAAGAAGAAAATGTGATCAACTCTTATACTTTTGGAAGGAGGGCAATGTGCCTCTCAGTTTTGACGGCGGTGTGATTAATGGGAGGATAAAGACGGTGGGAATGGCAGAGGAGGAAGCTCTGACTGATGGCAGAGTTTGGGGTCAATGCTTGTTTACAGAGCTGCATATGTCTGATCACAGGAAGTGCTCCATTACCTCCAACACTTTAACCAGATGGATACAGATAAAAAAAAATGCTCAGCAGCTTTTTGTGACAAAAGATAGGGAACACATTTCAGGGCCACACATGTTTTTTTAGGGCTTACTTTGCATCACGCAACATTTAACCCATCTGCATGATATGACAACTCGAACATTACTCGCATTAAACTCTGCAGCCAAGCCTGCTTAGATGCCATTCCAGTTAACTGCCACGATGAGTTTGCCCTGTGGCTGAGTGCCCATGACACTCTGCACCAGGCGGGACCTGCAGACTATGATGCCCCTCTGTATTCACCAGTCAGTCAGAGCCTGAGGGTGCTTCTCATTGCCTTAACCTCCTCTGTGCTCTGTGGCATCTGCTGCTAATTCCACTTACACACAAAAGCATATCTCAGTAAAAGTTCTGAACAAAATGTTGTAGATTCAGTGATTTGTAGAAGCTGATTTGTCATCAGACTATAAGTGCATCTCATTTAAAAGATGGCCTCAACGAAGCACTCATTGATTTTACCCTCTGCTTGTATTGTAATTTATCCATTTTTTGTCTGATCAGGCTTGGCACAGTATGAGTGAGGAAAATCGCGACAGATATTGTACATATATTATGTCAAAATTCCCTTTGTTTTTGTTTTAGATTGCATTAATACAAACAATCAGTTGGAGTGTAGATTTCCTCACTATGGAAAACATATGGAAATCATAATTCAGATTGTCTTCACGTTCCCCTTCTTTTCAAAAGAGGGAACACATTGTCCTTTGTCCCCCAGTGCACTGGGCAAGTGTTGCCAATAATGTCATGTCTGCTGAGGAAAGATTGCCCATAACAAGAAATGATACAGATAATGCTAATAATGAGATTTAGGAAGGCCTATCATCATTAATCATGGCGCAGATGGCTATTAATCACATAAATGTGAAAAGCCATCATTAAGCCTTTCCTGAGATGCAAACTGAACACCTCTGGTTATATGAAATAATATTTATTTTCCTCACACTGGATAACAAATATTTCAGTATTTAATGTTATATATTATATACAATGTAAAACAATGTTTATTTTTCTGCATTGGGCTATTTAACATGCAATCCTGATGGCCCTACCATAAGTAGAATGTTCTAAATGTATTTTCCCATCATATATGAAAAAGAAATGTCATCAAAAGACATTCACATGAGAGATTTGCCAGATCTCTCCTCTCCTAACCCGTCCTTTCCCTCTCCTTCCCTGTGCAGTTCCTCTCTGCTTGGGTCTTGGTCTGCTCGGAGCTGCAGAGCGGTCCCTGTTCATTCATTCAGAACCAAATGCGTGTGTGACAGCCTCTCCACCTTCGCCATTTTAGCGCGCGTCAACTTCGACTCGGTAAGTCTTCTGTCTTTTAACAATGTGTGCTTGTTTTTTTGTCAAACATTTGTCTTAAATGTTTCGTGTTTGAATGCGGAGCAGTGTGAACGTATAGCCTACTTGTTGTTTTCGAGCGGTTTGCTGTAGCGCTGCCTGGCAGCACCTCTTTGTCTCCGTGCAGGTGCTGCTGATCGGAGAATTACAGCCTGGCTGTTTATATTGAGGGGAAATAACCGAGCAACATGTTGATATGCAGGAATTGCATTTAGGTTTTAAAACATGATGAGTTGCATATTGGCATGTTTTGCATGAGCGCGTTAATTGATGCTAATTTGCTTGCAATCAGCTGCATAATCGACTTAATAAATATTATCGCACCTATGGGAAATAGCTTATGCAGTTGCTTGCATGAAAAATATGAAACATTGATCCCACATTTTTACGTCAATCACTCAAAATTACTTTTTGATTATTGTGTAATCTGTCTTTGCATTTAATTTCCGATTTTTGAATAATGCATGTAAGATTAGTAAACAGAGTTAGTGCAAGGGAACTTGTGTGCACCGGATGCTTTAATTATCGATATCTGTCATTAAGCATCGCTGTATATCATGCGCAAAGACAATGTGTAATTTTCCCCCTTAGACTGTGTTGCCTCTTGAGCTGTTCGTTCTCCAGTTGCCGTGGCAACGGCTTCTGCAGCGCAAACTCGGCCTGTGTGCTTTTTGATAACTGAGATGCTCTGAGGGGAAAAAAACACACACACCTCATCTCTTCTCTGAACAGCCCCCCTCTCCCCCCAGGACAGAGGGAATTGTCTGTCCATCTCTGCCGTGCATCTGATTGCTGCTGCACACACAACAACAAACCAACAGATGTCTATTAGTTTGAGGAAATGTACATTTTAAATGTGCATGTTTTTAATGGCAGTGAGTGGCAAAACCGCTTATGAATTTAGACTGCAGTGTTTTTGTGCTGCTAAGCCCCTTCAGTCTCCACTTTTTTATTTCCCCCCAACCTGTTGTTTACATGTTAGATTGCTAGATTTGATTTGTCTTGCTGTTGCCAGTCTGAACAGCGCCTCGCATAGTTCTTATAGGCTGCACATACCCTTCCTTTCAACCTTCTGCAACAGTAAAACGGCAGCTGCGCCAATCATTCCAGTCTACCACTATCTCTGAATTCTCGATTACATCCACCTTCATCCTCCTCCTCCTCCTCCTTCCTCTTCGGCCACAGCAGCCAGCCTGAAAAATGCCAGAGAGGCGGACCAATGAGAAACAGACGTCTGGTCATGCATTGATGGTTCCGCCTCTCTCCCCCCACCCGCCTCTCCAGCCATCCTTTGATGTGTGCTCTGGACATTTTCAATAACATCTTCCTGCGAGCCATATGAGAAACAGAAGTGAGAGAGCGAGAGAGAGAGAGAGAGAGAGAGATGTAAAAAAAAAAAAACATACTGCAGTGTGTTAGCTCTCATTCGATATAGTCTGATTTCATTAGTCCTGTAACATCATGTGTGTTGGAAGCATGATGGTCCAGTGGGAGCAGCCCACACAGTTAGTACAGCAGATGCCCTTGACCACTGGGTAATCAATATTTAAGAAAAACAGCAGAAACACTGTGTTGGTTAAAGGTTTCTCTTCACATTTGTCTTCCTTTGCCTGCTTTTCCTATTGTTCAAAATGAGAACATGTGATTCGGTCAAGGGCAGGCAGAAGACATGCATCATATTTAGGTCATACTGGCTGTCTGGATTTCACTCAGAGGCCCATGGTGCAAGCATCAACCCAGATATAGAGATTGGGAGGAGAGGGAACAGAAAATACTGTATCGCCCTTGTTATTTTTTCTCTCCCCAGATTGATTAAAGGCTGAAGCAAAAAGACAGCTCATCCCTCTGCTATCTGCCATCGCTTTTGGGGCGCTTCTGATGTATTTGGATAGATTTTGAAATAAATTTGCCACACTAAATTAGTCTTTGGCTGCCGGGTAGGCCAGACTTCACCAACTGTGCTTGGATATAAAAAAAAGCCTTCATTAGAGAGAAACAATCCTTTAAGGCTCAGTATTGTATTTAAATTCCCTATCAACACTGGCAAACGTAGTAGATTCCATGCTTTATATATGCTTGCAATAGAAGGATTTACGGCCATCATAAATCAAATGAAGGCCAAAGCAGTGTCTATTTCTTTCCCCTCTGTCTGTGCTAATTTGATACCTGCAGATTTATTATATCTCAGAACATTTTCTCACTCACCTTTTAGATCCACTAAGCCCTTTCTCGCCTTTTTCTCCATCAAACATCAAAAATATAATCACACCATTTGTCAATGAGGATGTCTTTATCTGTAGCCCGAACAATTTTCAACCAGGTCACACGTTTTGTGGTGATGACAACTTGATCAGAGGTGTTAGATTAACTCAAAACCGTATTAAAGCCAGTAGAGTAGGTGTGAGACGGATAAGGATTACGGACGCAGTGAAACCACACAATTAGCTGCTGGTGCTTTGTGTGTTAGCCAGGCAGCGAGAGCTTTGTGAAGTCTCAAGGAGCTGAGATTTGTGTGTGCAGCAGTGACCCTGTCGGCCCTCCAGCAGGGAAGAAGGAAAAAAGACAATCCCTCCTCTGTTTCCTCCACCAGAGGTTCGGTGCCAGGGCTGTTTGAAACATGGGGCGGTCACCGCTGCTGGCAGTGGCAGGCGCTAAGCTACTGTCAGAGATCAGAAGGGCAGGTGATGGCAGATTAATGCACAGGTGATAATGGTCCACCTGTTCACTCCTGCAGGGATGAGCAAGGAGCTGCTGGTTGGCACAAAAACACCAACATAGCGAGAAAATGCAAAAACACAGCTAAAGGGGAGAGAAAAAGAGAAGCTAAGGATGTCTGTCAATGATTAGAAGGTTGCTGTAACAGCTCAAACTAATGACTGAACACAACAACCCCCCTGAACTGCCCCGTCTTTGCTTAGTAGAGAGAGCTATATGTGCAGTATCCTCCTCGCCTCATTTGCTGACTCAAAAGCTCACTGGAGAAACGCAGTGAACCTGACCATTTGTTTAGTTTTCCACTCCATCTTTCTGACATGTTCACCTTGGGGTCACCTTGCCTCATCCGTGGCCTGATTGTGCCATTCAACTGTTTGCCTACAGGGAGCTGTCTGCTCTTCCAGATAGTGCACACCCAGAGGCGTCACTAGTGCGTGCACGCACGTGTGTGGATCCCAGTGTCGGCTTCCTCTCTGCATGAATGTGTGTTTGTAATCAGCTCTAAGCGGCATGTTTGGTCTTGTCTCCTCTCTGTAGATCATGGACAAGGCACTGCTCCCGTCCGTGACTCTCATTGTTGGCTGTGGGGTCTCCTCTCTCACCCTGCTGCTCCTCATCATCATCTACGTCTCTGTGTGGAAGTAAGTAACCCTACCAGCAAAGTCCGGGATGTCGGCCTCTAACATTACGTGCTGTGTGCTCTGGTTTCTCTCTCCTCTACCTACTTATCCCTAAACTCTTTTCCTTTTCAAAACTCCAGGTACATCCGCTCCGAGCGCTCCGTTATCCTGATCAACTTCTGCCTCTCCATTATATGCTCCAATGCCCTCATTCTCATCGGACAAACTCAGGCTCGCAACAAGGTAAGGCACTCTTCCTAGCCTCTCTTTCTCTCTGAAAGTCACTGCTTTGGGGATTTTGGAAGTAGCAGTGCCAATGACACAGATTTCTCATCTTTCCTCTCTATCTCTCCTTCCTTCTGGGCTCCCACAGGTGGTGTGTGCTCTCGTAGCTGCTCTCCTGCACTTCTTTTTCCTCTCTTCTTTTTGCTGGGTGCTGACAGAAGCTTGGCAGTCCTACATGGCTGTCACTGGTCGTCTGCGCAACCGCATTATCCGCAAGCGCTTCTTGTGCTTAGGCTGGGGTAAGAGTACTTGTCTTTATGTTCATCTCTTTTTTTCCACCTTTGTTGCATCACTATTGTCAAATGCTTTTTATCTTCTCAGGCTCTAACCCCCCCCCCCCCCCCTCCTTTGGCGTATTTTCTATCTTTCAGGCCTTCCTGCACTGGTGGTCGCTGTGTCTGTGGGTTTCACAAAAGCTAAAGGATACGGAACTGTCAATTAGTAAGTCAAGTCTCAATCTGCCATTTTTGGGCTTTCTCTTTTCTCTGCATTTATTCTGAAAAGCTCTTCCCTTCGCTCAAGCATTAATATTCTTCCTTCTTCTCTTTTCTAGCTGCTGGCTGTCTCTTGAGGGTGGACTCCTCTACTCCTTTGTTGGCCCTGCTGCGGCTGTTGTTTTGGTACGTATTCTAACTTTGACGTCCCAATCCATCACAATACATATGTCTGTTTGTAAATGCATTACCTAGTATCACATCACACTACAGAGTGTGGTCTAGACCTACTCTATCTGTAAAGTGTCTCGAGATAACTCTTGTTATGATTTGATACTATAAATAAAATTGAATTGAAATTGAACTGTCTCATCCATTTTTTTTCTTGCAAACAGGTGAATATGGTCATTGGTATTCTGGTCTTCAACAAGCTGGTATCCAAGGACGGAATCACCGATGTGAAGCTGAAGGAGAGAGCCGGGTAGGTCTTATTGATCTTCTCTGTACACCAGAGTATTGCGCTTATCGCCCTCATCAATACCATTACAGGTATATTGATGATGTGCTTTGATATCAAGCCTCACAATTAAACCAACAGGAGGGAATAGAGCTCTGCCAGTAGAGAAACAGAAGTCCATTGCAACCTGTGTAATTATAATCTGTTGTTGTCTCACTCTGCAGAGCATCACTGTGGAGCTCCTGCGTGGTTCTGCCCCTCTTGGCTCTCACTTGGATGTCTGCCGTCCTGGCTATCACTGACCGCCGCTCCGCCCTCTTCCAGATCCTCTTTGCTGTCTTTGACTCTCTGGAGGGTTTCATTATTGTCATGGTTCACTGCATCCTGCGTAGAGAGGTAAGGAAAGACATTTAGATGAGATAATGTAACAGGAATTAAAATAAAAAGGAAAGTCAGGTTACACAAGCTGTGGTGCGAATGCAATTTTCTGAAGTTTTTCCACTCTATCCATTAGGTTCAAGAAGCTGTAAAGTGCAGAGTAGTCGACCACAAGGACGACGGCAATGGAGACTCTGGCAGTTCCCATCACAATGGCCACACCCAGCATATGGTAAATTTCTTGGCTTATTGCCTTTTTAATGTCTTGAGTGCCTCTTGCTTTTTTATCCCTAAATGAATATGTGCATACATTAAGCACTGATAGAATATTTATTATTCTTTTATCAGCAGTCTGATAGCGAAAAGGATGGAGATTCAAGCAGACAAGGTAAGCCCCTTTTACATCAGCTTTTTCCTCCTGCTCTTAACCATTTTTCCATTTGCATTTAAATTTCTGTGAGCCTTGCACTTCACATTTGATCATGCATAAAAAGAGAACATATTTATTGAACCATTTTTTCAGACGTGGCATGGTTCTTCATTGTTTTTTAACTCTCTCTTACCATTTTTCTTAAAAGGTATGAAGAGCTCCTCTGAGGAGAAGATGCCTCCTCCTCAGCTGCCTCTTCCCATGGGCTCCAACTTCCACACCCTGCCATCCAACCCCAGTAAGAGCCACATGCATGCAGTTCCCGAATATTCCAGCCACACCCTCACCCTGAAAAGAGAGAAGAGCCGTCTGGTGGGAGGAGTCGACCCAACCTGCGGGAAACCAGTGTATGTCTGCGAGGGGGAACTCTTCAAGCAGCTGGATGCCGATCTTGCTCGGGCTCAGGCTGAGGGCAGCATTTCCGACGGCAGCAGTTACGTCCTCCTGCCCAACACTACCTCCACCCTGAGGTCTAAGCCTAAGGATGACCCCACAAAATACAACATCAGCGTGGAGCAGTTGCCACAGGCCAGACTCATGCACCTCAGCGGGCCCTTTGCTGAGCCCCAGGCTGCCTTCGGGATCAAGTCGATCCCATTGGACCAGGTCAGCGTGTCGTACTCAGAGAGAGACTCGCCCATCCAGAACATCCACAACATATCCAGTGAGTCTCACATCACCCACAGCAGCCTGGAGAACACCTTTGAGTCCATGAACTCCATGATGTCCAAGAGTGAGACCATCTCCACACTGTCCATGAGCTCCTTGGAGGTAAGAGGAGATGGAATCGTGTGACCTCTTGCAGAATAGTTGTTTCATGCATTCTTGTGCAATGTTTCTAATATGTATCTGAGACTAAACCAACTTCCTTTCTTTTTCTTTGCAGAGACAGAAATCCCGTTATGCCGAGTTGGACTTTGAGGTAAATATTGTTTGGATTCTGGCTTTTGAAAACATTATAAATTATATGCAATACATGTTAAATGCATTGTAGAGTTTGAGAGTAAAATGTTGTGGTTTTTTGTCTTCTCTAGAAAATAATGCACACAAAGAAACGCCACCAGAACATGTTCCAGGACCTAAACAGGAAGCTACATCATGCTGAGAAAGACAGGGAGTCGCCTGCTTCTGACAGCAAGGTAACATATGATATTATGCTCATCATCCATTTCCATAGACATTCATTTTCAGGAAATGTAGAACAAATCATGGGAAACATAACAGAGGCAGTTCTAATGTTAAAATGGATTCTTCTATATAAGAATGACCTGATAAAACAACCGGTGATTTGTGTATTGAACTATGGTTGTCATTACTTTGAGGTCATTTGATTAAGGATGTATTTTCTTCCTTCCTTCTTACAGTCTGTGAGATGGAGTGTGTCTTCAGGAGGAAGTGACAAAACGAACCACAGTGTGAGTGTTTATATACAAACTCACAATCTCAAATTTGTACTGCCTATAAACCCGACACACAATCAGATATTACACTTGCCTCAAGGAGGAATAATTTCCCCAAACATTACTTTCATTATTAGAAAATCACCTCTGATGTAATGAAGCCCATTTCATTTTGATTAAATCAGGAATTTGCTCCATGTTGATGGGTGACACCAGTGTTAAAGTCCCTCCTCTCTGTACCTTAACAGGACAAACAGCAAGGACCTCTGGAGAGGCCATGGGAGGGAGTCCGGGGAATACAGCAGTCACCCCCTGCATGGGTGCGTAAAGATCTGGAGCCCCTAGCTGCCTCGCCTCTGGAGCTGCACTCTGTGGAGTGGGAGAAGGCCGGCACCACCATCCCTCTTGTGGGGCAGGACATCATCGACCTGCAGACAGAGGTCTGAGGGGGAGGAGGGGGGGGGGCCTGAGAAGCCACCTGATTTCACCTTGTTCACCTTTTTGGTTTGGGAATGGGATCCTGTATGGATAGAATAGAGGAAACCAAGTATGGGAGAAAGCGAGAATGTAAGTCCCAGAATCAATGTCTTCAAACCCTCAACCAGAGCAGGAAGGAAGAGAGTGATGTGAGAAGTGGATGTGGTGGTGGTGATGGGATGTTTAATGTAGCTTCCCCGTTAGGACTTAAAGCATCTCGTGACAGAGGGCTCTGAAGGTCCAAAGGGTTAATGGAGCGATCAGTGGTTACCATGGACCAGGACTGGCTATGGTTCCATTAACACATCACTGGGAGTTTCCTGAACTCTTCAGCCTGGGTTCAGAAGATGTGGTCGACATGTCTGTGCTTCTTTTTTCCTTCAACTCAACTTTGGAGAAAAATTAGATAACACAACGTGGTGTGTCCTCCCTGCTTCTCGGACAAAATAGGACAGGGCACGAGAGCATAAGAGACCATAAAAGGCTTGGAGTCCAACACTCTGCACTTTGGTAGATGGGCACACACATTTTGTTTTAGTGCCGTGGGTTAATTCATTTTCTCTATTTGTGTGTTTGTTTGTACTGCTTCACACAGCCTAAAATGATACTCTTCCATGAGACTTTCTGTACTGAGAATATTACGTCTCTACTGGAGAGCGGGCTTTATCATACTGATAGAGCTTCTCGCTGCTGTTGTCACGATGCTATTGCTTATTATTATTCCAATGATTATTGTCAGTGTTATGATTATCATTATTATTGTCATTATTGGGTTTGTAGCCTATATTTAGATTTTTCATCCCCCTCATGACTGTCATGCACAAGTTTTATTGTTTTTGTGCCGTGACCTACAACATTAGGCTCCAAAAAAAAAAAAAAGATTCAATGCATCTTTAATGTGTAGTGAGCCCATATGGACTGCATCGGGACAAACATACTGAGTGGTGATAGAGGTGGTTAGTTACCCAAAATGTCCTGGTTTTCCAGCATTCTGCTTCAATACCAAAACACCAGCACCAGGATGAACACAGACTCTCACACAGGAAGAGCAGTGCACTCTGGAGAAATGCTGGGTGGAAATGTGAGGAGTTGGGGGGATGCAGCTCTTCCATGTCGTACATGTGGATTCAAGGGGTCAGCGAGACCTTTCATCATCGCCCTTTGGTTTCTCAGCCTTGCAGGACTCTTGGACCAAGCAGAGGTTCCTGGCGCTGATATGACTTCTAGTGCAGCGCCAGGTCCTTGAGACTTCAACACATTTGTGTTTTCAGCCATCAGTGTGAAATAGTGCAATATGATGGGCGCTTGATGCTCAAGCAAGACTGATATTATGATTTAGGCAGAATCTTTTCTTACCGATGTTTCAACACTTTTATACCATCTTCCGCTTATTTATAGAGCATATAGATGCTTTATGAGAAAATTGTATAACAAATCTGTATTAGTAATTCAAAGAATTTATTCACTAGATTTGTTAGCGCAAGACTCCATATTTGGAGCTCTCTGTGACAGGTAGATAATTGTACTTCTATAAATCCAACATTATATAGAATGAATGATAGCCTATAGATATCTCTAAACTGTGCTTCAGGATATCGTTATTACTCTCTGCTCTTAAGCGGTGGGTAATTGAACCTCATGTCTTCTCTGTGTGTTTTTGATAACCTTGTCAGTAACTCAATAGTATGTACTACCAGCCAAATTCTCTGTCCCTTCAAATTCCTATGTCCTTCCCTCAGCCCAAATCATACCTCGAGTTACTTGTATTGAATACCCATTTGTATTTCCTTTTCACAACTTTGTTTATGTTCTGTTTTACCTCCTGTAAATGTACAGTTTTCAGAGCACAACATGAATGTGACTTATTTCTAATAAATACACAAATATATTACATGAAGAATGTGATCCTTCATTATTGGTGGGTAGACACATTATAATGGTGAAGTACAACTTTAAATATCGTATTCTCTGAAGTCTTGCAATCGTCTGATTCAGGACAACTGAACAAACAACTTTTTCTGCATCTGCATATCTAAAGCCACAGCAGAACAAATACACACCTAAATATAAAAGAAATCACTATCCAACAAACTAAAATTCTAAATGGATCATTTCCACCTGGCGAATAAGCACATAATGGTGAACTTTAAATAACATATTGCAACATGTAGAAGGTGAAATAGAATGTGGAGAAACAGATTTTGAACCCATGCCACATTAAAGCGTCTGTCAGACATTTCGCTCTCTAAATATAGGCGTGATTTGCAGGTACAAAAACAGCAATCTCTTAAGATGATGAAAGTGTAATTCTCCTCTGTTCTATTTTCATGCTTTGCAGGGAGGCAAATCATTACCGAGACAAAAAGACCTGTGAAGTTGAGTAATAAGAAACAAACACATTTGACAGGGGCTAGAATATTTGATTGTGACCTCTTTAAAAATAAGAGGTGTTGTTAACAGTTTAAATTTAGTTTTGGCTGCTTTGTCAGCAGTATTTTCACTCATCTCTCTCTCTTCTCCATATAATCAGCTCCTGTTCTTCGTTTTAATTGAACAGTGTGCTGCAATTCAGCTGCAAGGCATAAGCAAAACGAGATTTACATCACACATTTGTATAGCACTGCTCATTTTGTGAGGTCAGCTGGAGAACAGACTGGCTTGTGTGCAAATGGTGCTTTACTGCCATCTTTCACTGCATTTAATGTTTGTTACTGTGTCACCATTTTCTCTGTTTTTATGCTTTGTGAAACATTTTTTGCTAATTTATTGTATGTCATCTGTGCAGTCCACGCAGCTTGCTCATGAGTCACTGTGGCCCCTCGTTATTTGTGTTTCTTTCATGTATATGCAGAAAGTTGCAATCAGTGAGCAAGAAGACAAATGGATTAAAAAATGGACAGACAGATACAGAGACAGAAGAGAGAACATTCAGAAAAAAGGCGGAAAAGTGCATCACTTGCCTCATGTGTACATATGAGTATTATGAGTATTATAGTACTGAAATATATATATTAAATTTTTTTTGTGATTAACAATTTTTATTTATTTTTAACACAACATACAAAACATACAATTTGCAACATGAACATATCCCCTTCCACCCATCTGTCATCAACTCCCACCCAGACAAAAATCAAGAAACGATGACACAGTAAATACAATATTCAAGACCACACAACAAAATAATAGCAAAATAGACAATAAACTATAGACCAAATAAACATACTCTATGTATAAATGACAACACCATAAACCCATCATACACGTCTCTCCCTGGCACAAAGCTTACTAGGAACCCTCCAGAAAGCTCAAGTACCTTCCCCATTTAGACATCCAGTCAGGCAAACCATTTGTGTGACATCTTTCCAAATTCTGCCAGCCTAGCCATCTCACAAACCCACTCTTGGATTGACGGCACCCCTTCCTTCCTCCATCCTCTTAAAATAATCTGTCTGATTATCATCATTATCATCCCAACTTCTTATGTGCTTAACTATTCTGCTTAGGATTCATCCATCTCCTAGAACAAATAATCTTGGGCTGAATGGAACCTTGGACCCTGCAATCCGACATAGGTTATCATGCATCCCAGTCCAAAATTCCTGGACCTTATCATATATTCACTTTTTTTAAAGCATGAATGTCTGTCTGCATCCTTGGACATACTGTAACTTCCCTTTAAGGTGCAGGTGGTTGTGGCTGTGATTGTGACTACTGTACATCCACATAAACACACATAGGCAGTTTGCATGCAGCTATAAAGAAATCTAGACTATTGCATGCTTAATATTATCTATAAGGACACAGCTTCTCTCTCCTCATCAGCCGTTAACAAATTAAACCCAATCATAATCACAATAATTAGTATATGAAGATGTGTGTGTGTGTGTGTGTGTGTGTGTGTGTGTGTGTGTGTGTGTGTGTGTGTGTGTGTGTGTGTGTGTGTGTGTGTGTGTGTGTGTGTGTGTGTGTGTGAGAGAGAGAGAGAGAGAGAAAAAGTCCCGGTGCTAATAACATCCTAAAGCTGTTGATGTCACTAACCACCATCCAACACACACACTCATACATACACACATACACGCAATTCTCATGTCAATCCCCCCACCCCTCCCGAGGTGAAATCCAGTATCAATTAGCACCTTGCTGGCAGTAACAGCAAGGTCCTGGCTGTCTCTTAATTGGATGCTCTTGCTATAGAAACAGCAGATGCTAATCCTCAAGAGAAGGTCTTTAAACTCCCTAAGAGAAGTGAAAGAACAAAAAGAGAAGACGCCATTTCTTTCCACAGGCAGCAATGCATTGCATTAAATTATTATAATTATTAAGTGTAAAGCAGCAGTTGAATCCTGAATTGTTTTCATCTCCTGTAGTTAATATTCTTATTAAACCTGAGGAAATTAAATACGATGAAAAAGAGAAGGTTTGATTAACTTTATTATCTTTTTTGTTAACCCTGATTAACAGTTTGAGACTCAACTCAGCTAAATTGACGTTTTATTCTTTATATTTGGGCATGTACATTATATTTAAATTTTCAAACTGATCTACATTATGTTAAAATATCCTTATTATATCTTTTTAGAATGACAAAATATTTTCATGATTATTATGATACCAACCCAAACTTTACTGAAAATAAGAAACCTTGCATCTTGTTCATGAAATTCTCAGTGATTCTCTCTGCTCACCACAAAATATTATAAGAGAAAATAAAAGGCTGAGGGATGCAGAAAAAGTAAATGTAGCTTTAACTGTCTGTGCATGGACCCATTAATGCTGCTGCTATATCTGCATGCTGTCACTTAAAAATGGTATGACACTGTAAAGTGACATTTTATCTGAGGTACTGGACAGAAGCAGTGATTAGAGAGACAGTTACACAATTAAAGGATTGGTTTATAGATTAAATCTCTGGGACCAGTCAATGTCTTTTAACTAGTATCACTGCAAGCTGTCAACAAGCGAGACACTGAATTACCACCTGCTCACTCATTCTAACACCAGCTGCATGCCTGTATATGTATTATAATGTAATTTACAAGCAGGTGTGGACGCAATAAAAAAGTATCAAAAACCTGAACGACATCTGGAAACAACAGCAGTTTCTCATCACAAGGTCCATTTAGTAGCTGTTTTCGACCTTTCAATCACATAACACTGTCCTCATCAGCAGATTGAATTTGTCAACATTGTCATGGAATTGTAGATGTTCAAAGAAATTCCTAAACTGTTGAATATGTCATTTTTTGAAACTTACGATGTTCCTTTTTTCTGTAACTGTGTCAAAGAGGAGCTGATTCAAACCCATAGCAATATTTGTGGTGTTGGTGTATTGAATTCCATTACATTATAAGGTATATTTAATAATCGTATAATGTTTTATATTCAAATTATTAATAATGAAAGTATGAGAATTCATAATATTACTATTTACACCCCAAAAAAGGACTCAGAGACCAGTCTCAACAAAAACTGATTATATTGTGTTCAGTTGAAAGTACTGTCGTGCTGTGTTTGTAACAAAACTGTGCTGGTTTCAAGTCATTGCTGGAGAACAAAACTTCAGCTCTGAAGATTAACTATATCCATTTTATAAGCTGTGGCACAGCATGTCTTTTAGCTCAAATTATACTCTTGTCTTCCAGAGCGTAAAAGATACGAAAGCAAGATTCTGAGATACTTGAACTGCCAGCTTGTCTGTTTCATATGGCAGAATTTCTCTTGAATGTCAATATTTAAAGCAATCACAGACCACTTGGGAAATCAGCACAGGGAGCAGGAATGATAAGGAGGACTGTTGAGGTTGGTATGTTCTCTCACTAATCTGAAATAAGCACTTACACATATCCATACAAACACTTTTGGTGTCTCTCTCTCTCTCTCTCTCTCTCTCTCTCTCTCTCTCTCTCTCCCTCTCTCTCTCTCTCTCTCTTTCTCTTCCACACACACATTCCTTTTTTTCTTGCATTTACCCTCCTGATGTGGCTCCTTTACCTCTAAATGACAAGAAGTCAAATGTGGTGGATTACAGCTGGGTCTGTGCGTCATAGCTAAATGCCAGCAGTCTCTTGAGAGTGGTTTTCTGGAGGGGGTTACCACTTGTCTTGCTTTCAGACCATATGCCAACCCCAGGAGTTGACTGGACTGGGGGAGGCTAATGATCAGCTTTGGTACTGATGGAATACAGACAGCTTTAACATTGAATTGTATATGACATTTTTACGATAAAATTAGCTGGAAGCTGGAATAAGGCTCATTTTGGTCACAAGTGAGTGAGTCAATAGCAGTTACAGTAATTGAGATTATTGCAGAGACATAGAAAACAGACATTGCTTTGTGAAGAGAAGATATAATTGTTTGCCATGCTAGCTGCATGGTAGCTATTGAGTGCAGAATGAAATATCTCAACAACTATTAAATGGATTGGATTGTAATTTTGCACGGCCATTCATGATCCCCAGAGGATGAATCCTGCTGACTCCACCAAGAGGTTCACATTTCTGGTTTTCAGTGAAATGTCTCAACAACTACTGGATGGATTGCCATCCACACATATTCATGTATTGTCCGTATTATGATGAGTTAAGTACACCAATCTTACATGAAATGTCTGTCCAAAATCCTGAAATGTTGTGTTGCACGGATGATGACCAATTGGAGTGGTTGTCTAAATTTAATATTTATAAGTTGGCGACTTTTGTTTCTAAAGCTTGGCAAAAAAGACTAGAAGGTTTATTTGTTTGTATGTGGTTACTTTGGCATCTGGTCTTTTGTCCTAGGTAATGGTGTCTTGTAAGCCTGTGTGGGCTGGGCATATTTTATTGTATGCATGACACAATAATAAAAATGATATTAATTAATTCATATTTATATCCATGCCCCCTTCACGAAGCATTTTATCCCTTTTGTAAAATCTTTCCACTTTTGATGTAGCACCATCATCAGGTCAAGATTTTAATTTGCCCAATGCTTTGGTTTATACCTGCAAAACTTAAGACAGTGAACATGACATACAGTATCTGCTAAACAAAAGCATGTTAGCATCGTCATTGCAACCATGTTAGGATATTAACAGAGCTGCTAGCACAGCTGTAGAATATTGTTCATTCACATTTGTGTCTCACTATTCCAGACAATTTTGTGATGTATAAAAACACCCATTATCAATGTAAGAGAGTCATAATGTTTACATTATAATGCAGTTATTAGTGATTGGTACAACAGCACATTGAGAGAGCAGTCTGTGCTGCCAGTTTGGGAAAAAGGTAATGTACCTTTACTGTTTCGAAAGAACTGTTTTTGGGCACACTCTTCACATTATAATCAGTTTGCTAAATGAGTCAATTCCCCTTTAATTATTGCCAAGCTGCCTGTGAGTCCAGTAAATAATGTCTGCTACTGTTCCTTGGCCAAAAGACCCTATATGTACAGAACACAAAGAATCTGGACCCCTTTATCAATCCTGATGGTCACCATGGCAACAGTGGCAACATCCAGGCTGCTCATGAGGGCTATTAAGAACAAGGAGTTTCAGCACCAGCAGATTTAGATGAGCTGAATGCACATAGAAACCAAGAAGTATACCAATACCAATCTGGGTGTATGCTTATAAGAAATCATAGTTTCCTGCATTGCAATTCAGATGCAATTGAGTTTCCATTTATTGCATGTTTCAAAAATGTGCTCAACACAATAGAGGCTTCTAGGAAATTAATGTATTTGTCATTTTGGTACCTTACTAATGGGAATCCATGCCAACACAGTACTAATACCTCAGCAATATGTGTTGAAATCCTGAACAAAAGGTTCAGTTACATCCCGGGGGTATATCAACATGCTTTTTACCAGAGGTATTAATGAATTTCAGATGAGAACGCTATTTCATGCAATTATTGATAGTGCACTAGGCAAATTATAAGCATTATCGATGACATCCAAACGTGGATTTATAAAACACTGCACCAAAAAGTCTGTTAAATGGAGTTATGCAAGTATAATGTGAGTTCACACTAAATATCATATGGAATAATAATGCAAAAATGCTGAAAGGATAATGTGACAAAATTATAATGAATGCCCTTGCAAGCAGGGGTTATGAAAATGAGTTGTTCATACAGGAACATTGTACCACATCTTGTTGTCTGCATGACCTTACTTTGTCTTTGCTCAGGTTAGTGCTGTTGCCAGGATACTATTTCCTATGGCAACACTTGAGCCAGCGAGGTGAGCAGCTCTGATAACTGGCTGCTCTGTATCCAGTGGGCCGGAAGTCCATACATGACCATAGAAAAACATGCACAAACACTCACGGCCACACACAAAAACGGCCATGAAAGTTCAGTTTGCCTCAGTGTGTTAACTGATAATACATCATAATGACTTCTCGTTCTATTTGGTCATTATTAATTTTATCCTCAGAGGTAATTTTACATAAAAAGGTATGCAAATGGAAGTAATAAATGTGTCAATCAATTTAGGAACAAGGACGCTCCCCTAATTACTGTTAATATCCTTTTTGAAAGATGTATCAGTACTAATTTTACCAAGTTAGTTATCTGATACAGTTGAGTTATGGGAGGAATGCAGCAAAATCAGCAACCTCTGTGAATACTGAACCCTTCTGTTCAATTATGATTTTATTTGATATAGGTCTATGTGAAACTCAATTTCCATCCTCATTTGAAGAAAAATGAGTGCCTCACTTGCTGTCATCCATTACAAAAGAAGAAGGAATTGTTATATAAATGCTATATGAAGCTTATTCCATATTCACTGCAAGACTATAGTGGATGTTCTCCATCTGTGCCGAGACTATACTGCCACCATTTGTTGCAAGGGCGTTATTACCTCTGTTGTGCAGTTTCTTCTTACTGTTATGGAAAAGTATGTGTGTGTATGTATGTTTCCTTCCTCCATCTACTCAATAGCTTTCCGGATCATCATGGTCATTACTGAACACTGTGAACAGCTTCAAAGGATGCAGCGCGTCACAAAACAGCACTACTCCTACACTTGCTCATTGACCATCAACTCTGCTGGATTCAGAAGATGAAAGCGGAGTGTCAGGGACGGTGAGCTCATACAACACTGTGCTGGGGTGAGCATTGTCTGGCAGGGAGGACTCTTCATTATGACTCATCTCTACTAAACACCCACCACCTCTCTTTACTGTGCAAAGCTTCCCTTTGTGCTGCTGAGTGTGTCTCATCCAGCACTTGAGAGATGAGCACTGGGTCTCATCCTTTTGAGCAATAGGCCCACAACAGAAGGAAGTCAGACTGCTGTGCAGGTCCGTAGACAATTGTTACAAAATATGAGCATGAAATTAATTAGATAGGCCTGTGCAACTTTTTAAGAGTGATCAATAGATAAAAAAATGACTGCACACAAAGGAGGCAAAACGGTTTATTTTGTATTGTTGCAAAACTTGAGTAATCTTCCGTATCACTGCATCAGACAGGTTTACAAATCAGTGAAAGATAATCGCAGTGTGCTTGTTTTCCCACTGTTTGCATTGTGCCCCACTTATCAATCTTGGACTTGAGACCTGGCCTGTGGATCTGTGTATGCTATAGGTTCTTAAACATGAATCACTGGTTGAAAAGGTAGATGGATGAACAATTATCTAGCTTTACATTGTGCTTCTTCAGTTCCATAGAAGTTCTGTGGGAGACCCATAGAATATAGAACCTAAAACAAATCATAAATCAAATCATTAAATGAAATATTCATACCGTTTGGTTACATAGCAATAAGAAAAGTTTGCATGGAAATTGAGCAATACTTTATTTTATGGGTCCATGATTTCCAAACAATTTTCTAAGTTTCCTGGAAAGATCTAATTTGTTGCTAATCCCAGGTGAAATGGCAATGCTCAATTAACATACTTCCTATTAATTAATTATTTATAATGAATTGCTTGTGTAATCTAGAGAGTATTTAGGTCAGTGCAGAGCAGGTCAGTTGAAACAATTAAGCAAACAATTAAAAAATATATTAAGAAATCATTTTCCAATAATAAATGAGTAATGGCGAATTTACTTGGGTTTAAATGCAGCAGTTCAAGGAGAAATCTATCTTACCTATAGTTGGTACCAAATTACTTCAGTTGACAAATTCTGCTGCATGAGCACAGCTGCAAATATCCAGGGTATATAAATCACAGTGTGCAGAGCTCCCTGCACATAACTCCTGCAGTTCTTACCGTTTGCCGCCTGGGAGCAGTGCATGTATCAGAAGTGCTTGTCTCAGCCATGGTCTCCACGCCCATATAAGACGTTTACCTCAAATTTCCGCATTTTGAGATATAACAAAGTTTTCTTTGCCCTGTTGTAGTTGCACTTGGTAACATCAGAGGATATAATGTCAAGAATTCTTCTTAGAGCAAACCTAAGGAGATGCGTCGCCTCACAGATTAGAATGGCATCTGATCAGGTAACGCTAAACTGTGGTGGACAGATGCCTTTCTGAATGTTAGCATTAGCTTGCTTATATCAGCATAGTAACTTTATATGATATCGGACGAAGTTAGCCAGACTATCTAGTTGCTAACTTGTACAGTCAGGGATCAAGTTGTTGTGCAGGTTCATTGATGACTATTCTGTATGCATGTTGCTTATGGCCTCAATGTAACGTTAGAAATGTTGCTAATCATCCATTCTGAACTAAAACGCCCTTAGCAGTATGTTGTTTTTTTAATTTTCGTTTGATTGATTTGCTCGAGGTGGAAAGTTAGAATAATCATTTAACAGTTGTTAGAATAAGCTCTACCTTGACAGCATTCAGATGCTGCTAAAGACAGTAATGAATCAGGAATAAAATCCAACTAAATATTATTAATATAGATATATAATAATTGAATGGAGCATATAAACTTTTACTTTTGATATTTTAAGTAGAAGTTGCTTAACACTAGATATAGATTTTGAATGCAGGACTTTCACTTGTAAATGATTATTTCTTTCATTGTATCGCTAATTTAACTTAAAAGTTAAAGATCTGAGGATCTCCTCCACAACTTGTGACACAGACAGAAGGTACTTTTTTTTCTCCCAAAGTCTTTATTGAACGATGCAGAACAGGGACATATCGGTAGACATACGTCTGCAAGGGCGATACATAGATTTAGTAGTAGTTATAGATTTGTAATTTATAGTACAGCAAAAAAAAAAAAAGGAATGAATAAAAAATAAAATTCAAATGTGCTTTATAAGTCTTCCAGAAGTGGAGTTGTTTTTTTTGCTGTCACAGAGATTATTTAAGGATTGCATAATATTTTTTACATCAATTGAGAAGAGTCTAAATTTAGCAACACTGTGTGATGTATATATTTTCCTAACAGATTTAGGACAGACAGCCATCACTTGTCCTATTGTTAGTATGAGTGGATAGAATAGGTACTTATATTTATATGATCCATACTGGTAACCTGACCTGGCATTGTGTGTGTGTGTGTATATATATATATATATATATATATTTCACTCTAACCACCTTTTATTGCAACTGCGGTGCAGCCATTTCCCCTTAAGATAAATACAGTGTTATCTTAACAATAACATGTATTCAGAGCAATTAAATTAGTTGACAAGCAACTAACAAAGAAACGTCTGAACAACATTTTTTTGGTTACCAGCAGTAAATAAACAGGTGCATTGATTGTGTTTTTGGTTTACACAATTAGCAAATTACCTTTTTTTTATATTTACTTTAATTGTTACATAGGTACACGTTATGCAACATTTTCTTTACAAACATAAGAAGGTTAAATGTGTTGTTTTTTTTTATCTAAAAAACAAAGAAAATTCTGTTGACCACCAGAAGACAGTCTTAGAAAAATAGCTACTGTACTTAAATGTAAATTTTGACAATTCCTTCTGCTTATTCCAGCTTGGCGAGCTGGGAAAGGGAGCAGGCAAAGGTGGAGGTGGAGGAGGTTCTGTGAGAGAGGCAGGGGGTACATTTGGAAAGCGAGGAGCAGCAGAGGAGGAGCGGTACTTCAGGTGAGAAGCATGCCATTATATTAGTAATCACACTGTCGAAAGCTCATGCATGTATCCTTGGATTTCCACAGGATTTGAACCCAGTTTCTCTTCACTTTGTTTTCGCCTGCAGGCAGAAGGAGAAGGAGCAGATGGAGGCACTGAGGAAGCATCATGCAGAGGAGATTGATCACCACAAGAAAGAGATTGAGCGCCTACAGAAGGAGATTGACCGCCACAAGGGAAAAATCAGAAAGCTGACACACGATGACTGAAGCTGGGAAGACTGTTATCATTTCTCCTTCTGGCCATCTGATATTCATTGATTTATTGCTGGTCAAGGCTGACATCATGAATACCAATAAATAAATTACATTTTTCACATTTCATGTAAGCTTTTGAACATGTGTGACTCTTTGCATATCTCTCGTTTATCGTCAAAATGTCAGTTGTAGAGTATCCTTTGAGTAACTGAGTTTGTTAGGGAAATGAGGCTAATTCTGTAGTATGTACAGAAAGATTAGTTTCATTGGGCTGAAGTCGTGTCAGTCAAAGTTCAACCTCCGTGGTTGGATAGTTGATGATGAGCGCTCGTTTTCCCTCACTGCGCTGCCCGCTCAGGTTTTATGTTGTAGCCACTTAGCTGTGATGTAACCATCTCCTCGAGCTTTGTTAGTATGAAATCAAAGCTTATTTTCTACCTTGTGTAATGTAAAGATGTATTTCATATCTTTTGTAAGATATGCTTTGGAAGCCGATTGATTTGCTTTAAAACATTCTGATATGCGTCAATTCTATACCCTGAAAAGGTTACACAGAAGTCAGGCTCAGGCATTACGGTTCTGTTGTGTGGCAGTCAATAGTTGTGGAAATTCGGTTTTGAAGCATGTCTTAACCAATTTTACAAGCCAGAATGCTGCAATTCGCCATGAAAAGAAGAAAAGCCAAACCGAAAACACCCGCCTCAATGCGCGTTTTTTTTCTTCACATCTCGCGATGATTGCTGACGGTGGCGTTGTTCGGGCGAGCCGACGACGAGACTGTAGCTGTCTGGAAATTTGTCTCGTGGGTTAGACTCAAACGTATTCTTCATATTTGACATTTATTGTACGTGGGACAAGTTAAACGCTCCGCATTTTAACATACGCCACTGTTAGCGTCCCGAATTAGACTGGTGAGTTTGGCTAACTATCTGTTTGCACCTTTTACGTAGCGTTTGTGTGTGTGAAAGCTGTCTTTCTGCACGGCGAGGCCTTCGTATAAGCTCGTTAGCTAGCCAGCTCAAGATGGAAAGGTTAGAGATCCATTTTGCTCAGAAAATTATAAAATGCATCTTACTTTAGAAAATTGTGTTCGCCCAATAAGACCCTATGCACGTAACGTTAAATGTAAAAATAAAATGCGTCCATCTCGGTAGCTAGCAAGCTGCATGTGAAGGGGGCGGGACGGTGGCTTCTTTAAGTGACCATGTTATGTTACCGTGCAATATCTGCACATTTCACGTAAATTGCAATTATCTAACAGTATTTTAAAAAAGAAATGCAATTCCTAGGATCGCTAGACGGTTGTTGCGCTTTTTGGTTTGGTTTTAAAGTTACCGGTACATAGGCCATCAACTAAAAGTCAGTTTATAGTCATCCGTTTGAAAACAAATAACAAAGATCGTCTTCATTCAAACATACCATCAATTTCGGATAATGAAATCCCACTATTTGTTGATATGTCCTGATCAAGAAGAATACATTCTTAAGTTGAACTTTTACTGAATAAATTGTTATTGTTGGTTTCTATATATTTTATTACAGGACAATGGCTGCCGCTGAGGTAAACGGTAGCTCTGCCCCGGTTAAGGAGGAAGAAGAGCCCATGGATGTGACAACAACACACACAGAGAACTACCAGACACTTATTGACGCTGGGCTGCCCCAGAAAGTGGCTGAAAGTCTAGATAACATCTTCCAAACGGGTGGGTGATAATTGTTTTGACTCAAAGAGCTATGAAATGTCATATTAACAAACTGTGCTGGAGTATTATGGGTATCTACTGCAGCTGAGCCTAAACACAGTGAACATACTTTGCAATTGTAGGCTTGGTGGCCTATGTTGACCTAGACGAAAGGGCCATTGATGCACTTCGTGAGTTCAATGAAGAGGGAGCACTTACTGTGCTCCAGCAATTCAAAGAGAGTGACCTGTCCCACGTACAGGTAACCACATGGATGAATTACATTCTGTTTTGTCTTTGACAGGAGTTTGTTAATGTATATTATAAATAATATCTCATTTGTTTTTTAATGTAGAATAAAAGTGCTTTCCTCTGTGGAGTCATGAAGACTTACAGACAGAGAGAAAAACAAGGAAGTAAAGTACAAGAGTCCACAAAGGGCCCAGATGAGGTGAAAATAAAGGTAAACAAAGTCGTGATTATTGTTGTATAGAAGGTCCGAGTGAATGTCATATAAACATGGCTCTACAGCCATGCAGATCAGTTAATATTTTGTGTTTTTCAGGCTCTGTTGGAGCGGACAGGATACACCCTGGATGTCACCACAGGGCAGAGAAAATATGGCGGTCCCCCACCTGAGGATGTGTTCAAAGGAATACAACCAGGGATTGGAACTGAGGTATATCGCTGCCTGTTATGATTTTCAAGGCATGTTAAATTGAGGTAGAAGTATTAGGTCTGTGCTGCAGTATCATTCAAAACCCAGCAGAACATGCTGTATATTGTGCTTTACAAATCCTTACACCCGTTTGTCTCCTCTTCATCAGGTGTTTGTTGGAAAAATCCCAAGGGATTTGTATGAAGATGAGCTGGTGCCGCTCTTTGAGTCTGCTGGGGACATCTGGGACCTCAGGCTAATGATGGACCCTCTCTCTGGTCAGAATAGGGGTTACGCCTTCATCACATACTGCAATAAGGATGATGCACAAAAGGCTGTAAAGCTTGTAAGTACAATGGCATGGCATTGGAAAAAACATATCAAACCATGTAACAACTGAATTAGTTTAAAAGAAAAACTGACATTTTGAAAATAGTCTGACTTGAAGACATATAAAAAAGAATTGAAGCTTCAAATTGCTTAAAGCTTGACATTGGTGTTGATTCACAATTCATTTCACATCCTTTTTTGGCCTCAATTTTATTTTCAGTGTGATAACCATGAAATCCGCCCTGGCAAGTACTTGGGAGTGTGTATATCTGTTGCAAACAATCGCCTGTTTGTCGGATCAATTCCAAAGAACAAGACAAGGGAGAGTATATTGGAAGACTTTGGCAAAGTTACAGGTCAGTTTCAAAAGCACAGAAGTAGATTTGTGTCAAAAACTCATTACAACTAATCCTCATGTCATGAAGGATGATAGACATGACAACTGTTTTAGAAGTTAGAGATATTATTGTTTTATCTCACAGAGGGTCTCCAAGAGGTTATATTGTACCACCAGCCAGATGACAAGAAGAAGAACCGTGGCTTCTGTTTCCTGGAATACGAGGATCACAAGTCTGCAGCACAGGCTCGCCGCCGCCTAATGAGCGGCAAGGTCAAAGTGTGGGGGAACCCAGTCACTGTAGAGTGGGCTGACCCTGTTGCTGAGCCAGACCCAGAGGTCATGGCTAAGGTTAGTCTCGTATTTTTCTCTCTAAAACACAAACATGCACTGTTCTACAGGATAACACACCTGTTTCTTGTCTTCATAGGTCAAGGTGCTTTTTGTAAGAAAGCTGGCCACAGCAGTGACGGAGGAGCTCCTTGAAAAAACCTTCTCTCAGTTTGGAAAGCTGGAGCGAGTGAAGAAATTAAAAGACTATGCTTTTGTCCATTTTGAAGAAAGGGATGCTGCCGTAAAGGTGGGGTTTTCATGCTTTGGACAAGATGTTTTGCATGTCTGATGAATCTGTACATGTTACAGTATTTGATTGTTTTGTTTGGTTAGGCAATGGATGAGATGAACGGGAAGGAGCTAGGAGGAGAGGAAATTGAGATAGTCCTGGCAAAGCCCCCAGACAAGAAGAGGAAAGAGCGCCAAGCAGCTCGGCAGACCACCAGGAATACAGGGTGAGGGACAGAGACGTGTCGTGTCAACTGGCAGACTAGTTTACTCATAAGGAATCGATTAAATCTAACACTATCCTCTCCTCTGCAGGTATGATGACTACTACTACTACCCACCTCCACGCATGCCGCCACCAGGCAGAGGCAGGGGTCGTGGTGGCCGAGGGGGCTATGCCTATCCACCAGATTACTATGGATATGACGACTACTATGATGACTACTATGGCTACGACTATCATGACTACCGTGGTGGCTATGAAGACCCTTACTACGGCTACGAAGATGTGTACAGCATGAGGGGCCGTGGTACTCGTCCTAGCAGGGGGGGGCCTCCTCCACCTAGAGCTCGTGGAGCGCCCCCGACACGAGGCCGGGGGGGCTACGCCCAAAGAGGGCCGCCCCTTGGTGGTCCAAGGGGCGGCCGAGGAGGGCGGGGAGCCCCTTTCCAGCCGCAGAGGGGTCGCGGTCCTCGCGGGGCCAGGGGCAATCGTGGTGGTAACGTCGGTGGAAAGAGGAAGGCAGACGTGTTTAACCAGCCTGACTCCAAGCGCCGCCAGACCAACAACCAACAGAACTGGGGGTCCCAGCCCATCGCCCAGCAGCCCCTGCAACAAGGGGCCGACTATTCCGGTAACTATGGTTACAGTAATGACACCATGGAGTTTTCACAGGATTCTTATGGGCAGCAGTGGAAGTAGATGCACCCAAAGGTATTTGGCAAAGTGACAACAAAAAAAGAGAAAAACAACAATAAAAAGAAAAAAAAAAAAAAAAAAAAACAGGAGATTGGCCACAATTTTTTGATTGACTTTTTATTCTTCACCCCTCCATGAAAATAAATAAATCTGTATATATCTCAGAAAAAAAACGGACAGACCCCAGAATTGGCTCGAGATGATTGGCTGGAAAGCCTATTGGCTGAAGAAGTGACGTAACCGTTGTGGTGAATCATTTCTTACTCCTACGGTTACATTGGGACTTGTGTCGTTAAAACAAACACACAAAACACTTTTATTGTTACATTTTGTTCCTGATTCTTTTAAAGCCAACAATGAACATTTACAAAAAAGTGGACATTCATTCTCAAAAGTCTAAGGACATTAAATAATGATATTGCCTTGCAGGAAGTTTTTGACCATGCCCCTTTCCTCCTTCCCCTTCTTGTACTCCCTTTATTTGTGGTTTCTCATAGTTGCTTAGGGACTTGCTTGTAAATAAATGCATATGGTTAGAGCTTCATACTTCATTTTTTGCAATGGTGGAGAAAAGAATCCACAGGAAGGAAGAAATCAAGTTTTGTAATGTTCAAAGTGTATGCCTAGCATTTCTAGAGGTAGACAAATTGTGTTGTTTTTTTAAAACTGATACCATAACTTCCTATGTTTTCTTTGAACTTGCCCAATAGAATTTGGTTTGGCTTACCTTAAGAGCCATAGCAGTTTGTTCTGATGTTCTTTGTATTTATAACTTTTACGTTTGTTCCGTTTCAATAAAACTCAGCTGAGCATCAGTCAATTGTCAGATACTCAAATTCAGTGTTGTCATTCAGTATTTGATTTTCACCTCAATTATCTTATTTGGATGAAGATCTTTTCCAAGTCAATTTTTTGCCTCAAAGGATAATTACAAAAGACTGAAATTGCGCAGGAGAATTTGAAAGGTGTTTGGTTGATAACAGGATTTTAACCCTTTATTTTTCAGTGCATGTAACATCAGACTACAGTCATTTCCTGCACTCTGAATTTATATAGTGAATATCACAATTTTGCACTGCAATTTTGACTTCTTGCGATTACTCGAGATTGTACCTGTCTTTCACAATTTGTGTGCACAGGTAAACACTGTATGCTTTAGTAAACTTCAGCCTACCCTCACTAAATGCTGTTCTCTGCCATTAATGAAGATAAAGAAAACACTGAGAACTTCATATAGTTAATTAATCCTTGTGAAAATTGTGGATGCCTAATGAGCTATTACTCAAATTTTGTTAAATTAGTGCAGTCGTTTTACTTTACACTTTTACCTCTTCAGAGCCAGCCAGAGAAACATTTTTGGGATGCAGCCACGGAAACGCATTTCTTGTGCAGAGGCATTGAAATGTGCAGACATTTGATGATTTTGTGCAAATTATGGGATGTAGTATAATAGTGCAGTAGAAGTAATTTAGTTGAAGAAAACATGCATTTCACAGGTGTAAATTTCCTGTGCCTTGTAACCCCAGAGGTTTTTTTTTTTTTTTTTTACACCTTTTTAACATAAATGCTGTTTATTAAGGCAGGTTGACATTTACTGAAGCATATAGTGTGTATGCCTGTTAACACACACTTTACAGACAAGCACAATCTTGGATAATGGTGAAATGTCACTTGCACTGGTATGGTCCTGATACTGACACCCTTACAACAGTTGGAACAACACATTTGACTTTGAATGGATTTGTACTTGTATGCTGAGTTGTCTCCAATTCATTTTTTTTATTTTTTATTTCCAAAATCGGCACATCATCTCAACCATCTGTGCCCTCCTTTTCGAAGACACCAAGGATCTGACCATCCAAAGGGTTAAAATTCTAAAACGGGCCTTCTGCCATAGCAAGCGACCACCTGTCAGAATTTGTTTACCGTAGAAAAGTGTTATTAGCATCTGCCTTTTGGTACCATGGTATCATTGTATTTTGTTTCATGTGTCTGTCCTCTTATTCCAACCTGCCTAGGTGGAGAAACATTGAGAGCGGCACCACTAGAATGAGGAACTCACCTGAACGGTACTCGAGGGTGAGCTAGCCTTGCACAGAGTACTGTCTCCTCTCCTGTAGTTAATTGTAATCACTGGAGAAACATTAGCCATAATTATACTTTGTTCTTTTTATTGTTTACTCACTAATATACTATACTTTGAATCAAGCTTTTTTTTTTTTATTCAGTATGAGTGATTTTTTTCCCCCCCGGCTATGAAGATCACAAGTCACTAAAGTTGACTGAAGAATCATTGGAAATATTAAAATTGTGTTTCCAGCATTTTTCTAAGGATTAGAATTTATATATAATAATATTTCCTTCACAGACATAGTGCATATTTTCCCCCTTAAGCCAAATGAAAAGTCATGCACAATTTTAAGAGCCAAATGGCTGTTTCTTTGGACTGGAATATACAGCCAGAAGGCAGACAGTCAAGGATTTGGTAAGCGCTATAAACCTCAAACCCCTGCAAACACCTGTTGCATGTCTTGGCTCACTGCACCAAAATCACCTCAGCTGTCTGCACACATTATGTGAATGGAGGGTGGTGGTGGACATTTCCCCTCCTTCACCGCTAGAGGTAGCAGTTCCACACCAGCGCGACTAGTGATCCATTCATTGTTCCTTTATCTGACGCTGCATTTATTGGCCTTTTTCTTAGCTGGAAAGGTGGTAATTAATACATAGATATTAACTAGAGGAGCTGTTGTTCAAATTGATTCAAATAGCAATGGGGATACTGAATGAAATACTGATGAAATTGGCTGATGTCGGAACAATGGCTGTGCCTCAAAACAGATGTCTGTACCCTGTAAGGCCACGAGATGGCAGTAGATGGGTTACAGTATTTATATTGCAGAGGTAAGACTGAAACAGGGAGCACAGTATTATAGTACAAAGCCAATTCTATCAATTGACACACATTTTGGTTTGTATTGAAGTGCCATCAAATGCTGGAGTTTCCTTTTTACAGTTTCTCATATCAGAACTGTCTTTATATGTTGCCTCTTGTCACCAGGCAGTAAAGGAGCTGCCCACATCCATGTGAATGAGTTCACACAAATGGAAGAGACTGATTGGTAAGATTGTTCATTATCTGTACTAATGCTCAGAAAGTCTCAACCTGTTTCTGTTTTTAAATTTAGTTATATTTTAGAACATAATGTTTGATATCCCAGTTGTGTCTTTATGGCCTCTTTACCTCCCAGAGCCAATACGTTCTGTAAGTTGGTTTTCAGAACAATAACTCTGCATCAAATAGCATAGATATATTGGATCACATTAAAGACAATATAGTCTCTTTGGTCATGTTGATGCTTAGAAACTTATTGACCAGGATTTGTTAACATGCTCTCGTCTGTGTGGCCCTTTTCTAGTTCGGAATCAGGAGACTATTCTCCACAAGCTGCGAGCCAGACTCATCACAGGAGAGATGAATGAACTACTTACAGGACCGTACACTTGAGGTCCAGTACTCATGGGAACAGTAGCTGGCCCAGCTCAGCAGAAGGCACAGGTGAGAGAAATAATTGTGGATTAGTGCAGCTACTCTTGTATTGAAGAAAGTTGTGGCTTGTGTGATTTGTATTGCTTAGACCAGGGTTTTTCAACATTTTTTGAGCCACGGCACATTTTTTACATAAAAACAAGTACCGCGGCACACCACCAACCAAAAATGTTACAAAATGACACATTGTAGCCTAATAAGATCAGAATCTGCATTTTTCCTTTTTAAAAATGTATCCATCGCTGTTTAGAGCTTAGATCGGCCCAAAAAATCAAGCCCGAACCTGCCCGAGCACGTTGTGTCCGAGCCTGGCCCGACATATTAACTGTAATTATGAGCCCGTGCCCGATTTAAACCCGACAATTTTTTAATACGTGGGCCGTTATAACTGACGTTCTCAACTACAATTCAGAGTTGTTTGAACTGCAGAAATCTGTTTAGAATAATACAACAAGGACGAAGCATGTAAACTGCGCTGTTTGTTTAGAATGGAACGGATTGCAAGTGGATCCGAATGAAGAAACGTAAAAAAAAAAAAAGAAACAATGATGAACAACATATTGTTGTCACTGCCCAGGACTTGTTTAAACTGCTTCCATACCTCCGACTTTCCTCCACACTTGCTCAAAGTTAATTCTCCTTTTTTTCTTTACATCTTCAAGCTCCCGGTGTGATGCGTGCTAGAGGAGGAGACTCCGCGCATGACACGTGCTGCATTTTGTAACTGCAGCCTAACTTTTGTACACATTTGTTACTTTTATATAGCCTATATATATATTTATTATATTTCTGATTATGGCATAGCTATCTCCCCATCCAAATAGGATAATAAGGTAATGGATAAAAAAAAAAAAATGGGATCAAGGGTCCGGCCCGAGGATGTGGCGGAAAATAACGGCCCGAGCCCGACCCGAGGTCCGGTCGGGCTCGGGTCGGGCTCGGGCTTGGGCCGAGAATCTAAACTCTATCGCTGTTGCAGGCTTACATTGATGATCTCGGCCCTACTGCTTACATCCCACGATGCGCGTGAAAGGTGGCAGTAATTCTATTGTCTTAAATCAACAAGGTCATTATTGCGCTATACTGCCTCCTACTGACACAGAATAGTATTTAATTTCTCTGCCAGTCATCACATTGCAGGCACAGATGCGCAACAATGGCAAATTATTTGCAGTAACTCAATAAAAAATGTTTGTTGGATCAATTAAGTAAAATCGGATGATTTCCCACGGCACACAGGACACTAGTGTGCCGCGGCACAGTGGTTGAAAATCACTGGCTTAGACCAGCTTCTTGGTCTCAATTAATGTCAATGTCACATTAAAATTTAAATAGATTTAACCACTTACAACACTATATGTAGTACAGTGTTAAGAATTGTTTATATTCTAATGGTTAATGCCTTTTCACTTACTGCAGAAGCGTAGGAGGATACAGTTGATGGACATGATCCAGCACTCCATCCAGCAGACGGCTGCTTCCTTATCCAGCTTGAATAATAATGTAAAGGGAAATGATCTGTTGCAGTTGATTGTTCAATACATTTTATTACCCAAGTAAATGTGTGTTTGTGTATGCATATTTTATTTCTTTATTTTTATATTAACATGGACCTAGCGATTTACAAACATTACAGCATGTGCACAACTTTTACTTGGGTCCTAGTCTTGCTTTGCCAGACCCTCCTCCAAAGCGCATTGAAGGAGGGTCTGGCTACTCCACATAGCATTTGGGGATGGGAGGAAAACGTTCTCTGGTTTAATGGCATTTCTTTAAACCAATCAGAATCGTCATGGGCGGTGCTAAACTCCGCACAGAGCCGCTTCGAAATAGTCGTGCCAGAGAAAACTCAGATTGGACAGATAGTCTAGCTAGCTGTCTCAATTTACCCTGCAGAGATCTGAGGAGTCAACAATAGTCCTCAAAAATCCACCGAATTTAAAATTCCAACACAAAGAAAGTGGAAGAAAATGGAAAATACATGCATCCAGTGGAATTTCCTGCAGCCCGGAGCAATCCCGTAAGTGGAATGCGAAGGATATAGCCTACTTGGGACCTAACGCTGGAAGTCATTCTAAATTTTGTGCAACATCATGGAGTTTATTATTAAGTTCAGTAGTGGTTCCTACAGTAAATGATGTCTCTTACTGAAAACTTCACCAGTCAAATGGACCACTGTAACTGTCTACCTGTGCAAATCGTGTTTACTGCAGTGCTACATAATTGTGGTTAAGTGAAAAGGTAAATGCAGATGGTTAAAAGCTGTCCCAAATTGGAGGAACAGGGATTACAAGCTTTAAAATTGAGTTAAAAATGTACTCATGTTTTTGGCCATCAGTCTTTAATTTCTGAGCAGCCGAGCATGCATTGTTTGAGCTAAATGTTGTTGCGATTGAAGGGGCTTTGGTTTGGTTTGCTTTAGCGGATTTAATGAGTAAAGGATGTTCACAACATGAATGCACAAAACCTTACAGGAAATGTATTGGCTGGCTACGACGTGGTGCTGCTAGATGCTGCTTAAAGTTGTAATTTCTGCCAGAGAAACCCATTGCAAAGCTGTACTGGTTGGTCTCGAAACGAAATGGGTGGATGTTTTCTTATTGCCAGACCTATCACCACAGCGCTGTACAGTGCCGGAGTATAGACTGGCTACACTTACCTAATCTGGCTAACGCTCTGGCTTGTTTTCTTTAAACCTATACCGTCCTGGGCGGCTTGTCTCAGCCGATGGATGCAGCGACGGTGCCCTTGCAAAATGGATAGCGGAAAGGGAGGCATTATCTCTGAAATGTACATCCTTGAGCCCTGTGGATCGATCAGTAGGTGAACTTGTCGGCATGTCTTGGTTGCCACAAGTGCGGGGCCACCTCTAGCTCACCCAGTAAGAGCGTGCGCCCCATGTAGGCTGAGGCCTTTGCAGCTGCTCGGGTTCGAATCCGACCTAAGTCACCCGTGTCATCCCCCATCTCTCTCCCACCTTTCCTGTCATCCACTGTCACTCTGAAATAAAGAGACAAAAGCACCAAAAAAATAATCTTAAAAAATAAAAATACTACAAGTGCAGACTTCTTGTGCATGATAACCATAGATGACAAACACTATCCTGCATTTTCTTCACAACCATGAAATAAAAATAACGTCATGAGCTATGCTCAAGTCGGTGTTCTCGACTTTTTAAAATAAGGCAAGCTATATTTTTAATTGAGGGAAATATACGTCGGATTCTATTAATTCTCCTTCCTCAGTACAGGTAACTTGATATTTATATTTGAGCATTTCTGCGCGATCTGTTTCATATTGTTATAGCCATTCTAACATCATTGTATGTGTATTGATTCCAGTTTAAATTTAATTATGGACGTAAACTTAATCAAAGATTTTGATATGCATGCGCCGATAAACTTTCAACTATTTATTAAAATAAGGGGCATGGTCACGTGATGCTACTACGTCACGTGTAAACCAGTGGGAAGATGGCGGCCGCCGGAGGAGAGGCTTCTACCGAGAGTGTGTCGGATGAATTATTTCAAAACTTTTACACGGAGGTACGATAATAATTTTGTGAATGTATGTGTTTTGAAAGTGTCGGCCGCTCTCCGTACATCGGCTGAAGTCGATTACTCAACAGTTCTTGTGTTTGTCACCTATCAGGCCTCGCAGATATGAACATCAGCTAACGACAAGAAGCTAACGTTAACTAAGATGTTTTGTGAGCGGCTTCGTCCTTCCAGTATTATCTATCAAGACACCTCCAAAGATCGTCTATGTTTTTAGTTTATTTTTCTCAACTACCACAAAGTCACTTAATCTAAATCACAGTTGGATAAATATGAATTATTCCCAAGGCAGGTGCTGTGCGCCTTTTCTCTAGCAGCTTTTCTAAATTGCAGTGCAGTGTAACCACACTTTGACCAGTTACATCATATCATAGTTATATCAAATGTATGAGGTCAGGCTTCCAGAAAAGATGCAGAGCAACCTCCTGTTTCATCACATTGTACTCCTGAATGTTCAATCAACAGTAGAAAGTAAGTAAAATGTATTTATAAAGCGCTTTTCACAGATAAAATCACAAGCAAGGACATTAAACATACAAGAGAACATAATACATATTAAAACGATACATTAAAATTACATAATACATAAAGTGCAGCCAGGTCAACCAAACGCCTGTCTAAAAAGGAAGGTCTATCTGATTTTTAAAGTCCACAGGAACAACAGACCGTAAGAGTGGAGGCACAACATTTCAAAGCTTAGGTGCTACGGGCTAAAAAGATCGATCACTGCGGGTCTTAAGCCGGGTGCGTGAAACAGACAGCAAATTTAACATAATAGACCTAAAAGAGCGAGCAAGCGAATGTGAGTGAAGTAGTTCAGCCACATAATGCAGGTGCCTGACCGTGCAAGGCTCTATGTAAGCTTGAGACACTCTTGTGCGACAGAGAGCCAGTTTAGAGACTTAAGAACAGGGCTAATGTGAGCCCGTCTATTTGACCTAGTGAGTAGACTTGCAGCAGCATTCTGGATTAACTGAAGACGATCAAGAGCCAACATACTAAGTGAAGAAAGTAATATTAAGAGCATCACCAGAAAGTGCAGCTTCAGATGGATGTTGCAATTCATGCTTGTATTATGGTAAACAATGCTTAATTTTGAAAGTTTTCATGGTCATTGTGTCTTTTTGACAGGTAAAGCAGATTGAGAAGAGAGACTCTGTGTTAACCTCCAAGCAGCAAATTGACAGACTGCTCAGACCTGGCTCATCCTACTTCAATCTCAATCCCTTTGAGGTAAGTGTACCAACAATTAGGTACTTTCATCATTGATTTTTTTTTTATTCATTATTTTGTCAGTTTAATAAATGTCAAAAATAATTTACTAGACCCAAAAGTAAGTCTGATCAACAGACAAATAACGTTGTGTATTGATTTATAATGACATTAAAAAAAATTAAACCATCTTTCCTTAATAAATGACTAATATGATTGATCAATGTGATCAAAGTGAAATTGAAATAAATTCTTGACTTAATTGGTCAGAAATTCTCATTTCATTACTAGTGTTTTCTCTTACATAATGTTGCAACAGTGTGTATTTCTCAAAAAAAGGAATAAGAGAAAAAGGGAGGAACTCCACCTGTCAAAAACAGCAAAAGAATTATCTCGTGTTGATCTTTTGGGTGATTTTTATTTACAATCTCAATAGGCTGACACAT